>NC_090438.1:75219416-75522447 GCF_031143425.1 Pleurodeles waltl
CAATTACTTATGCCAGTCTTGAGGCACATGTTCATTTTTCTGCAATGATGAAACACTGACAGCTATGCACATGTAAGTTCACATACAACACAACTCATGATGATATCAGAGGGCCACTATACCACTATGACATGTGTCAGACACAAATGAACACACACAAGGCACAATTGGCCCCACCTCAAACACCAAACAGGCCTTCTTTGCGGAAAAGGACACTTCCATCCCACTGTTCTGATAGTCTGGGCATAGAACTCACACAATCAACATCAAAAGAGGGACAGGGAGGTTAATGGTCCAGTGTACAGTATCCCTAGATACCAATCACACAATAAGGAGTACACTGTTCCAAACGGAAATCAAGGGAACCTACAAGTATTGTCCTATCTAGCTTGGTCTATATGCTGAGTGACTCTACCACGTCTTGGTTCTCTATCGTTGTGACGATAAGCCATTTTCTTACTCCTTCTTGTTGTTTAATACTTTTTGTTTTGTGTCCCCAAGTTGGGTGAGGGAGACTTTCCTGCTACCATGGCTTTCATTTTGTTGTCACCTTCAGAATGAACATGGACTTATATATGGAATTGTGGGATAATTCCTCATTCCACATCATTTTATGGGTGGGCTACCTCCACATCATGGCGACCTGTTAGCAATGCAGCCATTGTCCTTTTTTAGTGTCTATTCTTAGACAGGAGACTGGCTTCCTTGAGCCGTCTACTGTTTTTATGACCCGGGCGCGCGGCCCGGAAGCGCGAATCCTTCCGCGTTCTGTTTGCTCAAAAAGGGAGCATCCACGCCAGGCGTTCATCCGTTCGGGAGGACACGCCGGGGTAGTTTCCAGACGTTGGGACCGACGCTAACGTTGTGAGTACTTTCTCACCCTTGTGTTTTGATCAGGCAAGAGTGTTTGTCCAGAATGTCGGCGCGTTCTAAGCGCGGGGGCGATTTCAGACCCACGTGAGACAGTACCTTTCCCTGGGTGTTTTTTGCAATTTACCACACAGTTGTTTTCCACATCGATTTTAATATTGAGATTGAGACTAAATGGTATTTGGTATCTGACTGGGTTTCTAAAAAACCACACTTCTGTACAACTAACAATAGCTATTACAGACTAATATGAGTTGTATTCTTCGTTTTGTTGACATTGTGGGCGACTAGTACTCCTGCGTAGCTTTCCATTTTGTGTGTTCCCCCATTGTGCTGCAGAGATTTCCTCAATCTAAGTTAATAATTTTATCAGCTTGTCGACATGCAGGCAGCAATATGCACTTTAATGTGACCATGGTTTATCAAATTTGTTCCTGACTATGTTTCTCCTTGTCATTTGTGCTCACATGTTGGCATTGTTATCTATTTGACCATATTCAGTTTTCTTGCAGTTTTTTTTATGTTTGGTCTCCCCTTCTTTTCCTTTGACATTAGTAGCGACAGTCCTAGGCTTGTACCTTCCCAAGGAGCCCTTCCTACAGCTGGGGATAGTAAGCTCGCTATCTTTTCTTACACCTTGCATTATGGTTCTCACCCTGTGTGTGCACTGAATTGGCACAGGTTACGTTTGCACAAATATTGTGTATCTTGTTTTTTTCAATGTAATTTATTAATTTTTACAGGGCGACCTGTGTGTTTAGTTGACCGGTTGGACAGTATACTTCAATGTAAGTGACTGTTTGTAATTTATTTATTTATTTTTTTGTATCCAGATAGACCTAGTAGTGTCTATGCTTGTTGTGGTTCAGGAGAAGTTTCTTTTGTCTTGATGGTCCTGATGAAGCGACATAGGATCTGCTTAGACCACTGGACGCGAAACATGTTGACCTGTGTCTAGGGGTGACGCGATATTTTCCCTGTCCCCATTCACTATAGAAAGTGTTTGAGCATTATCTCTCAGCGTACCACTTTCATGTTGCTTTTAATCTTGGTCTAACCCCTTTTGATAATTAAATGGTGATATTTGATGGGGTTTTAGAACCAATTTTAATTTCCTCTCCTGTCTTGAGCAGTGCCTGTCCATAGGTATCACCCTAGTATATTCTACTACGGCAGTCACCATAAAAGATCTCCGGCAAAGAGCCCCCGTCAGACATTGCAGTGCCGGTCTGACGAGGAGCACCCCTATGATGAAGCATGACATCCGAAAGGATGTGTGATTGCTCTTGCTCCTAAACTTGAAGGTTCCCTTGATTTCCGTTTGGAACAGTGTACTCCTTATTGTGTCATAGAACTCACACACCACATATCTCATGCAGCACAGTACCTGGTCCACTCCTCATGTCATTCTGCTAATCCCATCTACCTGTGACACTGTCTGAGATTGCCAAATGATGATGAGCCAATCAGCAAATCTGCAAAACTGGGATTGACAAAGAGAAAGCATAGGCCAGACTGGAACTCATACATCACATTGCCAATACATAAGTACCAATGTGACTTTGATTGTGTATTTCCTAGACAACTTCATACATAACAGTTCAGTACAAAACTACACTCAACAATCTGCATGCATGTCCGAGTCATGGGCTTTGGAGCCACTTAAGACCTCACTGATTGTGGTGAAATAAACATTACATAGCATGCCAAAGCTCAACAATATTGCATTTAATCTCCATAGCAACATCAAATCACATACCTTGAGTCAGTTGAAGTACTGATTGATGAGATCTGCCCTGATGTCTCCAGCTTCATCCTCATCATGCTCATCCTCACTTGGCAAATCTGCATTTCCACCCACAGGATCTGCTGGCTCCCCCTCATCTGGTATGAATGTTATCTGACATCTCAGGGAAAGGTTGTGGAGCATTCAGCAGGCAACAACAATTTGACAAACATTGGTGGGTGAGTAGAGGAGGGCTCCTCCTGATTTGTCTATGCTGTGAAATATTGCCTTCAGGAGCCCAAAAGTCTACTCCACAACATGTCTTGACCTTCCGTGGGCCTCATTGAAGCAAACTTCCCCTGGCGTGGTTGGGTACCTCACTGGTGTCAATAACCAAGGATGGTTTTGGTAGCCAGAGTCCCCTATAAGTTACAGTTGCACCATTCCAAACTTTACATCCACATATATGTTAGCAGGCAAAGAGGTAGAGACACTGTTGACATATATATGACTTACAAACCAGCCAAGCCCTCTCTGTGTGTATTTGTGTCATCAACAGTTGGATATTGCTGTTCTGCATGATGAAGGAATCATGGGCTGATCTATGATACTTTGCACAGACTTTTGAAATGTAGAGGTCAGCCAAAACAGACCACTTGGACGTTGATGGAGTGGAAGTTTTTCCTGTTCCTATATACCTGTTCATTAGCACTTGGGGGAACCAAGACTACATGGGTGCCATCTATGGCTCCAACCACATGTGGAATGTGTCCCAAAGCATACAATTCCTGCTTCACATGAAACAAATCCTCATGCTGGGGAAATCTTATGTAGCTGTCCAGATGTTTCAACAATGCAGAGAGTACTGCCTTCTGAACCAGACTGAACATGGGCTGAGACATCCCTGCAGTTAAGGCCACTGTATTCTGAAAGGACCCAGTGGCCAGGAAGTGCAGCACTGACATAACTTGAACGATGGGAGGTACGTCATTGGGATTGCTAATGGCAGGTATCAGATCTGGCTCCAAGTGACTACAAAGATCCTTGATTGTCTGCCTATTCAGGCAATATATTTGGATGACATGTCACTCCTCTATCGCTTGCAGGTCTGCTAGTGGACGGTACACTGGAGGTTGTCTTGCTCTCCTCATGCATGGGAAACTATGTGAATGACTTGATCCAGAATTCATGAGTATGATCACAGCAACGTCACACATATTTCCCTTTCATATTGCACAATACAGGTAATATGCGGATTGCAGCACATGGCTAGGCAGTATATGAATGTTCAATGTGTTATCATCCCCTAAACCCTCACCTGGACATTCAATGATGATACATATCATTGACAGTAAAAGTTAAATCAACCCAGATGACAGTTACTACATATTAGTGTCTCCCTAGTATTGTGACATCACTATTTCATGTACTTTATCCTAAACCAGTGATTTTCACATTCTACTGTATACTGAAGACATGCACATTAACACTGGTAGACATTAAGCAAGTATGAAACACAATAACATATATGTGGCATGTTTGTAAATGACGCACCTCACATTACTCAAGCGTACATATGTGAGGCCTAAAATGGCAGCTGCCTGACCTACTGTGCTGGACATCAGGAAGTGACATGACTCTGCAGGCAGAAATCGTTATGGGAGTAGGTGCTTACAACCGCAGTGGACATTGCCATTGGAACACATTGCTGCCTTTGACGGAATTGGGCCAATGGCGACGTCCGCCGGTGGTGACAGACCTGAACGTTGCGGACATGACCGCCATTTTCTGCTGAGTCCCTCATTTGACTCCTGATACTGCTGCCGGCAAGACCTCCACAACCTGAGCTGCTATGTACTGCCTCTGGGAGCAATCATGCCATGTCCTGCAGGTGTTATGGCCCCTGTCTTCTCCCCGAGGAGCTGGACAAGCTTGTGGAGGGGGCCCTACTCCTGTATGAACAGCTCTATAGTGCACCAGAGGAGCAGGTGAGTCCAAAGCCCTAAGAATGGGTAAAAGGTAGAGTGTATGATGTTGTTGATGAAATGTGCAGGAATGAAGGATTGAGCTATCATGTGTGGCTAGATGGACATGTGCACATGTGCACTGCAAGTATGACACCCCTGACACACATTGGGTGGTGTGTGATGTATGAACCCTGATCCACAAATATACGTTACAGCATGAACAGTAATGGTGGTGTGCCTAAATGCTGTAGTACTATTACATGTGACGGTCAATCTTGAGGTCGGGTCATATGTTTCTAGCCAAAACCTGGTACTGGTTATGCATTTTGGATGCCTGACTCCGCTTCACACATGCCATGACTGCAGATGGTGACTTGGAAACTAGTTTGGAGTGTGAGGATGTGTGTGTTTGGCTACTTGCACTAACTTGAATTTTCTGCCTACTTGTTTTGGGATAGAACATGTGGACATGACTTTCTATTCTTGTCTATTTCATCCACACAAGTCAACACCCATCAGAAAAAGGGGATCTGGTGTGCCATTGCCAAGAAAGTGTGGACCATGGAAGTCCACAGCCGGCGGAGTACCCATTGTAAGAAGCTTTGGGAGGACCTGAGGCGCTGGGCTAGGAAGACCAAAGATGCCCAGCTGGGGATGTCCTCCAAATGGCCCGCATATTGGCAGTGGTCTACCCTGAGTTGGATGGGTGTTTGAGGGCAGCACGACAGCCACAAGGGGGTAAGTACTGACAACATGGATTTACATCCCTAGGCCAAGTCATTGGTGAGGACTACACACTTTGGCACCTGTAATGTGTCATCAGAATGGACATCCTACAAGTAGGAAACTATGGTGGTAGAACTAGACTCCTAATGCAACCCACATCATTGATGTTTGTGCTCAGGATGTTAGCACCATGAACACGTTCTTTGGATGGTAAGTGGCGACACAGGATTCACAAAATTCAATGTGTTGTGGGATTGCTAAACAACTCCTAGACTTCTTATGCATAGGTACAGGCCACACTGTTTTTTGACAACATCATGTGTACACAGTTTGGTTTTGCCATCAATCAACATTGTGTTGCAACCTGAACAGACAAACTTTGCTAGTGTACCCATGTTCTGAAGATATTGTTGACTGGAATCCTGTTGTGTGAACTGACTTAATTGTATTGCAGGTATGGTAGTCCACATGCACATGTTGGTGGAATGGTATATGTATTCAGCCATTTGACGTGCCTCAAGATGTATGTCTGTATGATGGTAAGCTCAGAAGTGGTTAATTTCCTAGGCAGATGTAACATTACAAACTTATTAAGTGTGGTCAGTGCTGTTGCCACTTACATAATAGTATATTGATGTTGACACTCATCAAGAATAGTTGAACTGTATGTGGCCGCCATGCACACGACGAGTGTCCATTGCGCTGAAGGTGTTGGTATGCTAGCTGTGATTGTCTGTGGGTACATGGTGTGGGCTAAGTACACCCCTGTCAGTGTCCATGACTACGTTTCCAGGTGGACAAGTACTGAGATGAGTAGGTCCACAAAGTCTGTATTTTCCTTTTTGACAGCACTATTGGTACATGTGTGGGTGACATGGATTTAGGCTTTATCATACTCCAAATTTGGACATGCCAAATTTTGCAGAAGGATGTGAGCAATTTCTTTTGTGAAGGTTGTAAACACTGTGACATGAATTATGTCTGCCTTGTATGCAACATATTGTCTTGTGTTTAGCATTTAATGGGCTTCCCTTCCAGGAATATGACATAAGGTCATGTTATGAGTATGTGTAGGTTCTTTGTCTGAGTCATGTTGAAATCACTGTTTCCACTATTTCCCATAGCTTGGTTGTTTTAATATGTTGCTGTGGATAGGGACCCCAAATCATGGTGCCAAGTCAGCTTGTGATGGAATAGGTAGTGTGGTAGCTGTACTGTTAGGAGGATATTGTTGTTGTGATCTAGGTGGGTTCTATGGTGTGTGACATAAGTTCCATATAAGGGTGAGTATTGTCTGTTGTTGTAACATGATGTTGCCACCAACCTGGTTCTACCTGGGGGTGTAGTACAACTAGATGTAATGTTAGTGATGTGTATAGTGTGATATTATTGTAGAATGTGATGACTCTACCTCTCTCTCTCTTTACTAGCATCGGCAGGTGAAGAAGACAGGGCACAGCCCAGTGGGGACGCTGCTGGCTATTGGACCTCCAGTCATGAAACCACCGACACTGAGGGACCCAGTGGCCTGGAGGGTGAGGGGAGTGCCACAGGGGAGACAGGATCCACGTAATCTTCTTTGGAATCCTCCTCCAGTGGACACACCCTGGTGGTGGTGGACCCATCTGGGACCACCCTGAGCACCATCTCTGTCTGCCACCTCCCTTTCTACCACCACCCTCCCTGTAGCTCCCAAACCAGTTGGCTGTGCCCACTCACTCAAGAGGGTGGGCGTCTCCTTCTCCGCAGGCAACTCTGCCCCAGCCTCTGTTAGCCCTGCTGCCCTCGGTGAGGAGGCTATTGACTTCCTGAGGTCGATCTCTGTGGGTCAGTCCTGTGAATGCCATCCAGGGACTGGCAACTCAAATCCAACAGAGTAATGAGTTTCTAGAGGGAATTCACGGCGCACTGGCTGCCTTCAGAGATCCTTTCAGGCTCTGGCCTTCACACTGACAGCAGCCAGTCACCCTTTGTCTACATCCCCCCTCCACCTTCCTCTTCCCAAAGCCAAACTCCCCTTCCCTGACCCAGCCAAAGCACACAGACAGACAGGCATGGATCAACCTCAACATAAATGGGTAGCTCAGACAAACATAGGCACCACAAGACACACCACTGGCATGCACGCAAGCAACATACAGATGCAGACACAGCAACAGTCACAACCTGCCCTGACAGCCCCAACACCCCCAGCATCACTGGCACTACACCTGACATACCTACAGACACCACACCAACATTCACAGATCCAGCACTACACCTATCCTACCCACAGTCCGTACCACAGCAGACATCCACCCCAGTCACCAAACCCATAGACACCACAACCAATAACAGTCCTACATGCAGCCCATCCACCATACCTGCAGTCACCACCTCAACAGTCACCCACCCACCATGGCATCCCCCAGCACCTCCGCCCCCTCAGTCCTGTACACATAAACACCCTCACTCTCCCACCCAACAGACACCCACCACCCACAACCATACCTCCCACAAGCACGCACCCACAACACCCACACATACACATCAGACAAGCACTTCCTCACCCTCCACATCCAAACCCCCTTCTAATGAATGTCTCCACCTGTCAAAAAAACCTTCCTTTCATGTTTTGACCTTTTCCCTTCTCCTCTTCCCCCTGTGAAACCCCTAAATGCTCTGTCTCCCTCCCCATACCTGTTCCTCTGACCAACAATGCCCCCCTACCCCTTGGAAGTATCCATGCCCCTCTTCCGCCCCGCAAAGAAGTCTATCCCTCCCAAGAGAACCCAACCGTCCTCTAAGACTAGATCTAAACCCCCCATCCAAGCCCAATCCCAAAGGACCCCATCCGAAGCCTAGGCCCAAACAATCCCCCACTATGCCCCCCCTGATTTTCCCTGAGGTGCCTGCCTGCCCCCTTGATGCCCCTACCTGTGGAGGTTACCTGGCAGTCAGGAGTAAATTTTGGGACACACAGATGTGCATTGTGTGCATGTTGCATATTTTGCAATTGTACTGGCCTATGGCCTTGGATATTTTACAATTCATTCTCATATTTAATATATATTTGGACCAACCATTTGTTAGTTTCAGTGTTACATATTTGTCCTGCACCTGCCAGCACCTCATCCCTGGTGTCTAGTGGTTTGCAAAAGTATTGTGTGTTTGTCTAGTATCTGTCTTTGTTTTGTGCCTTTTTTGTGCTTTCTCTTCGTTTTTAGCCCTTGGTAGTCTTTTTCCCTTGCGCTCGCTTTCCGCCCATTTTTCAGATCTCCAAGCCATTCTCTTCCCGCCGCTGAGTCCCTGCGGCCTCGACCCCCTCGCGCCCTATTTGCCCACAGTCCGCACCACAGCAGACATCCACCCCAGTCACCAAACCCACAGACACCACAACCAATAACAGTCCTACATGCAGCACATCCACCATACCTGCAGTCACCACCTCAACAGACAGTCACCCACCCACCACGGCATCCCCCAGCACCTCCACCCTTCTCAGTCCTGTACACATAAACACCCTCACTCTCCCACGCAACAGACACCCTCCACCCACAAGCATACCTCCCACAAGCACGCTCCCACAATACCCACACAAACACATCAGACAAGCACTTCCTCACCCTCCACATCCAAACCCCCTTCTAATGACTGTGTCCACCTGTCAAAAAAACTTTCCTTTCCTGTTTTGACCTTTTCCCTACTCCTCTTCCCCCTGTGAAACCCCTAAATGCTCTGCCTCCCTCCCCATACCTGCTCCTCCGACCTCCAATGCCCCCCTACCTCCTGGAAGTATCCATGCCCCTCCCCCGCCCCTGTAAAGAAGTCTATCCCTCCCAAGAGAACCCAACCGTCCTCTAAGACTAGATCTAAACCCCTCTTCCAAGCCCAATCCCAAAGGACCCCCTCCGAAGCCTAGGCCCAAGCAATCCCCCGCTATGCCCCCTGATTTTCCCTGAGGTGCCTGTCTGCCCCCTTGATGCCCCTACCTGTGGAGGCTACCTGGCAGTCAGGAGTCAAGTTTGGGACACACAGATGTGTATTGTGTGCATGTTGCATATTTTGCAATTGTACTGGCCTATGGCCTTGGATATCTTACAATTCATTCTCATATTTAATATATATTTGGGCCAACCATTTGTTGGTTTCAGTGTTACATATTTGTGCTGCATTTCTTTTCTTAGGGCAGATTTGTTCACGGCTAACATTGCTTGTGTGTGAGTGTTTGTGTGTAAGTGGTACTTGTGCTACCTGTTTTGTCTGGGCAGCAATGTGAGGTTGTGCCCCTTGACCTGTTCTGAAGGACGGAGCTCACTCTACTCGCCACGAGGCCCTCCACCACCCACAGGCACCCGCCTGCACCTCATCCCTGGTGTCTAGTGGTTTGCATAAGCAATGTGTGTTTGTCTAGTATCTGTCTTTGTTTTGTGCCTTTTTTTGTGCTTTCTCTTCATTTTTAGCCCTTTGTAGCCTTTTTCCCTTGTGCTCCCTTTCCGCCAATTTTTTGGCTCTCCCAAGCCGTACCCTTCCCGCCACTGAGTCCCTGCGGCCCGACCCCCTCGCGCCCTATTTGCCCACGCTCCCGCGTCCTAGCTGCTCCTCCCTCCCACCTCCTGCTCTTAATGGCGGCCGCTGTGCCCGTCCGCGCCTGGACCGCGCCCAGTGCCGGACCCCCTGGCCCGCATGCTCCCCACGCCGCCAGATGCACTACAGTGCCAATGAACTCCACGCCCTCAACCCAGGCCGCTCTACCACCTGCGTCCAAGCCACCCCAGGCACACCCACGGACCCTTCTCCTGTCGGATCTGCAGCTTCACCTGGTCCCAAGCCACCAAGCACCAGAACCACACACAACCTCCTCAACACCCACTCCGTCCACAAGCACGCCGTCGAACTCTGGTACCTACTCACCTCATCTTGCCCAGACATCGCCTTCCTCACCGAAACCTGGATGACTTCCTCCTCAGAACCTGACATCGCCATAGCCATCCCCGAAGGCTATAAGATCACCCGCAGAGACCCCACCAACAGCCCGGGAGGAGGAATCTCCATAGTCCACAAGAACACCATCAGAATCTCAACTAACACCGATGATACCCTCGATGCCGCCGAATACTTACACTTCCAGATCCACATCAACGCCAACACCACTCTCAGAGGAACCCTTGACTACAGGCCCCCAGGCTCCCGACTTCAGTTCAGCGACTCCATTGCTGAAATAATCAGCACCCACGCCCTTGCCTCTACAGACTAAATTCTCCTCTGCGACTTGAATTTTCACCTCGAGAACGCCAACAACAGCAACTCGGTCTCACTCAACTGGTCACGACACCCACCCACTCTGCCGGCCACACACTCGACCCCGTCTTCTCTGCCAGCAGCCACGTCACCATCAGCCATACCACCGAACTCCACTGGACCGACCACCACTGCGTCCACTTCACCTTCCAGAAACCCGCCACTCACCACAACCCACAACAGATCCCCTGGCGCAGCTGGAACAAGATCTCGGAAGACGAACTGATCTCCACCCTCGCCCGGGCCCCGCCAACCAGCACCACCGACTCCAACACAGCCACCCTCAACCTCAAACATTGGATAGACGACTGCGCCAACACCCTCGCTCCGCTCTGGAAATCCTCCAACAACCGCACCAGCACCAAGGCCATCTGGTTCACAGCCAACCTTCAGGCCTTCAAGCGGAAAATTGAGAAGTGGTGCCACAACCCAACAGAGAGCAACCACGCCGCCCTCAAGACAGCCATCCGCAAGCACCACCAGCTCATCCGGAACACCAAAAGATCCTTCTACAAATATAGCATAGACAACAACGCCCACAACAGCAAAGAGCTCTTCAGCATCGTCAAAGAACTCACCAACCCCAGGTCATGCTCCATTGACCCTCCCATCGCAAGACCTCTGCGACTCCCTCACCAACTTTCTCCATCACAAGATCACGGAAATCCACGACAGCTTCAACTCCTCGCCCCCACTACCACCACGGCCACCACCAACCCCAATGCACCAAGCCACACCAACCTCTTTCTCTCCTGTACCCACATCAATGACTAGGACACCATCAAAACCATGAGCACCATCTACTCCAGATCTCGCTCCGACCCCTGCCCCCACCACATCTTCAACAAAGTGAGCCCATCATCCCACCCAACTCCGTATGATCATCAATAGCTCCTTCGAGACAGCCACCTTCCCGGAGAGCTGGAAGCATGCTGAAGTCAACGCCCTGCTAAAGAAACCCAAAGCGGACCCCGAAGACCTCAAGAATTACCGGCCCATCTCCCTCCTTCCCTTCCCGGCGAAGGTCATTGAGAAGATTGTCAACGGCCAACTGACCCGCTTCCTGGAGGACAACAACAAGCTGGACATCTCCCAATCTGGATTCTGTAGGAACCACAGCACCGAGACCGCCCTCATCGCCACAACCGACGACATCAGGACCATGCCTGACAAAGGCGAAACCGCGGCCCTCATCCTCCTGGACCTCTCGGCTGCTTTTGACACCGTCTGCCACCACACCCTCTGCACTCACCTCTATGACGCCGGCATCCACCACAAGGTCCTGGATTGGATCACATCCTTCCTCTCCAGCAGAACTCAGAGAGTCCGCCTCCCTCCCTTCCTGTCGGAAGCCACCAAGACCATCTGCGGCGTTCTCCAAGGATCTACTCTCAGCCCAACCCTTTTTAACATCTACATGGCACTGCTCGCCAACATCGTCTAATCCCACAACCTCAACATCGTCTCCTACGTCGATGACAACAAGCTGATCCTCTAACTCACCAAGGACCCTGCCACCGCCAAAACCAACCTCCACGATGGACTGCATGCTAAGTTCAACTGGATGGAGAAGATGCGCCTCAAACTTAACTCAGACAAGACAGAGATCCTCATCCTCGGCTCCAACCGCTCCGCATGGGATGACTCCTGGTGGCCAGCCACCCTAGGAACCACATCAACACCCACCACCCACGCACACAATCTAGGTTCCATCCTAGACTCATCGCTCACCATGAACCAGCAAGTCAACGCTGTCTCATCTTCCTGCTTCAACACCCTCCGCATGCTTCGCAAGATCTTGAGATAGATCCCTACCGAAACCAGAAGGGCGGTCACTCACGCCCTCATCAGCAGCAGACTGGACTAGGGCAACTCGCTCTACGTTGGAACCACAGCCAAGCTCCACAAGAAACTAAAACGTATACAGAACGCCTCCACAAGCCTCATCCTCAACATCCCACGCTGCGACTACATCTCAGCCCACCTCAGAGACCTACACTGGCTTCCCGTCACCAAGAGGATCACCTTCAAACTCCTCATCCACACCCACAAGGCTCTTCACAACAAAGGCCCTGCCTACCTCAATGTGCGACTCACCTTCCACACTCCCACCCGTCAACTCCGCTCCACTAACCTCGCCCTCGCCGCCATCCCTCACATCCATCGAACTACAGCCGGTGGCAGATCCTTTTCCCACCTCGCCGCCAAGACCTGGAACACCCTTCCTGCCCACCTATGACAGACGCAGGACCTCTTGACCTTCAGGAAACGCCTCAAGACCTGGTTATTCAAGCAGTAGCAGTCCTCCCCCCCCCACATCAGCGCCTTGAGACCCTAACGGGTGAGTAGCGTGCTTTACAAATGATTGATTGATTGATTGATTGTGTACTTTGCTTTTGTCCCCCTGTGTTGTGTGATGGGCATGTGTATGTTGGGGACATGTTGCTGTCATGGTACTAAGTGGTGTTTGTGTTGACATGTGTTTGTTGCAGTGTTGTGTGGCTTTGTGTGCTTTGACTGTGTGCGTGTTTTGTGCATAGTATGTCAGATACTATGTGGTCATTATGACCCTGGCGGACGGCAGAACACTGGTGGTAACACTGCCAATAGGCTGGCGGTGTTCCACCAGTGTATTATGACTGTGGCGCATTAGCCACGGCCATTCCGCCGGCCCCTCCACTTTACCGCCAGGCTTCCGCCAGGCAGTCATAATCCCCAGGGCAGCGCTGCAAGCAACGCTGCCCGGGGGTTATGAGTCCCCAACCGCCAGCCTGTCCATGGCAGCAAACACCGCCATGGAAAGGCTGGTGGTAAGAGGGACTCGGGGTGGTCCTGGGGGCCCCTGCACTGCTCTAGAAATGTCACTTCTACTGCCAACTGCATGATAATTGTGGGATTTGTGAAACCTGCACACCTTTTTTATTTTTTCACCCAAGTAGATTCTCTGTCACAACAAACACCAGGATGGAGAAATTAAATAAAGATAGATGATCGATACTTTTTGATACATTTGATAATTGAACACATGATAGAGAAGGTGGCATTGCATATTAATACTGTAATAAATAAAAACTTGCCTGGTTACCACCCTTTTCTCTATTTGTTGATTGTAGGTGTCGTCATGCCTGGCACAGAGCAAAAGTATTTGCATGTTTAATTAATTTCGCTTCCTCATTCGGCAGCCTTTATTTTTTTGGCCAAATTTGAGACACGGATTTGTGCACTTCAAGTTTACATCCATCATATTTATGACCAGACTGATAATCTGTATTTTACCTAAAACCGTAAAGCAATGTGGTGTGAATGCTTTTTACGAATTAAAATATTGGTATGCAAATTAAACACGATCATTTCTAGGTTTTTAGCCACCTATGTAGAAAATAATTCTACAAATTTGGATATGTTAGGGCACTGTCATTTTTTTTTAATGCCATATGCATTATGAACTATGAAAATGACCTCTTATAGGAAACATTTATTGTATGTATTTAAATTGTACTTGCTAATGTGACCATTATGCTTTAGGTGTTTTGTATTACTTTATTTAGGTAATTTTATGAGGTATGTTCTAGCTTGCATGTAGACCTTTTCAATTATAATGCACTTTGCAATCTCTAGGCACCTTAAAAGTATTCATAGTGAAGTCTACAATTCGGGTGTTGAATTTATTTATTTATATATAGCTACAAGCAATGGACTGCCTCAGTGCTCTTGTCCTTAACTGATATGATTACGATGCTTCACTGCTCAGGGGACATTTAATTAACATACATATTTCTAAGAGCAAGGAATGGCATCCTTTGGTTTGCCGTTCTTTATTGCTAGAAGGAGCACATGCTGCTTTTGTCACTGTCCTGGACATCATGTGATGTTCAGTCTCAATGGAAGCCAAAGAGAGGAGAATAAGGAAAAGAGCATCAGTACATTGGCCTTCATTCCCATCCGGTGCCGCTGTTTACTGGGTGCCGCATTAACACACCACAATCCAATAAGAATGAGGGCCAAATCTCTCCATCACGGGGGTAGGTGCCATATGAGTGTTTCTGCATCATTGTATCTTTGTATGAATTGTGAGTGTCATCGTTGTTGTTTTAGTGTTGCTGCCTATGTGCAGGAATGTGTGTTTCTGCCTTATTAGGGTGTTTGTGTCATTTTTGTATGTTTGTGAAATGTGGTTTATTTTGGAGCCATTGTCTAGTTTGAGAGTTGTAAATTAGTCGTTATTTCCATGTTGATTGCATGCATGTAAGAAAGATCCAGCACTGAGGCAGACAAAAAAGAGAGAAAGAAAAAAATATTGAAAGATAGATAGACAGATAGATAGACAGACAGACAGAGAGGGAAATCCCTATACACTGATTGGATGGTAGGATATGTGTTTGTGTATGTGCAACGTGGCCTGTGGGAGACATGTCTTTTTAAGCATGTTGATATTTTGGTGATTTTCAAGGTGCTTCTTTTTTCAAATTGAAGACTGTAATAAACCAGAATGTTCAGCTCTGGGACATTAAGATGTGAGTTGCGTGTGAGCGCACATAAAACCAGAACATTTTTATGGTGATTAGGTAAACTGGTTCATCTTATGAATCTCTGTTTCTCCTGGAAGCTCTGCTCAACCAGGAATCACTTCCCCAGATTAAAAAAATGTGCAACTGCCTCAAAGATAAAAAGAAAACTAATGACTTCAATTACACACAAATGAAGGCAGGAACGATATTTGAATGTAAGGGTCAAGAGTTTTCTAAATTTTGGCAACTAGAAAAAAGCAGTAATAGTCAATGAAGCGAAGAAGGCAGGAACCAAGACGCCCTCCATGTCAACAGCCAATGGATGAGGCTTGGTTGAATGGCAGTTGGTGTTGGTGATTCACCCCAGTAAAAAAAGTCATTGAGGAGGGAGGCCTACACAAGCCTTGTATTTGATTGATGGAGGACCCATGTTGTGGAAGAGTAAATGGTTCGACCTTGTTGAATGTTTCACCTTTGGACTTAGAATATTTCATATGTTCAGAAGATTATAGTAGGGCAAGGTTGCAACCTATAGTTGATCGTGGTTACATGAGATTGGATACATCTTCTTAAATTGCAGGCCTTCTATTTCCACATTTGACATACAGTTAGAATGTGTTTTGGGTCAGCCTTTTTCAGATTATGGGATGGTTTTGTTGGCATTCCAAGGTCTCTGTTATTGATTCAATGCCTTTCCTCTCTATTTTTGTAAGTATTATGCACAAGCAACTTTCAGTATCACATTTGTCTGATCGGGTGAGTTGTATCCTTCTAGTGCTGTTATGAGATTATTTGTTTCTCTGCCTTTCAACGGAACAGGTGAATGCTTGTTTTTCTTTGGGCTTTATTCTTCTTCTTCCTACTAGCATTCCATGACCCCGGTACATTCTCTATGTGCTCCTCACCCATTTTCCACAATGCTTCCTGTGCCGCTTCCAACTCTCAATAATTTGTATTATTTTTATTCCATTGTCTCTGTAGGGGCCTAACTTTAGGTTTTTTTGTGGGGTGTTACACCCTCCCTAATACATGTATTATTTAATAAGTAGTTGGGTCCAGGAGCTTTCAGTTTAGGTATGGTAAGGTGTCTGTTGGATTTCACCTGAGATTTTTAAATACTTGCTCAGACATAAACACACACACACACACACACACACACACACACATACGCACATGCTCTTTCTCTCTCTCTGGTCCCTGTATTGACGGTCTTAAAACATGGTTATTTGACAAATTACTGTGTTTTAAGAACCCCTCACAGTCTATACTCCTTTCCACTATACCTTAAGCTCACCCATACGCTGCTTCTCAATTAATGACTAACATAATATGCCAGCATGATGATCAGAAAATCTGAAGCTTACACCCCCTCCAGTCTTTCTGACCAAGCTAAGCCCCTGTCTCTCTGCCTTGTTCAATGCTTTGTATTTACTCCCCCCACTCTCCTAATTTCCCTGATACTCCCTGTGCAACTTCCCATTATCAATTTCTTGAAAGGTTATTTTTGTATTTTTTATGCAGGACTAGCAACTACAAAGAACTGCTGGGTTGTCCCCTTTTGTTTACCTGCTTAGCACTTTCTTTCCATTTTTGTCTTTACTATACTGTTCTAACTTAGCTGTCTGCCATGTTAGCATCAGACATTGTAAATGCCAAGATGGCCACTGGTGTATCACAATGCATCTGCATGTGTGGTGTTTGGACAAAATATCAACTAAAAAATATTGTGAAACAAAAATAGTGTGTCAATAATATTGGGATGTCAAAAATACTGTGGACGGGAATACCTAAAATAAGAATATCATTTTAAGTGCTGCTTTTCATATTGTTGTAAAAAATATAATTTTGGAAAATATTGTATATAATATTGTTTGTGTTATTTTATATGTATTTTATTGTAGCATGTTTGATTTTATGTTTAGTATTTTTTATTTTGTGTTTAGTAAGATAATTTATTAATTTTGAAATTGTTGGGATTTTAATTTTTAGTTGTATTAATATGTAAGACTGATGTATATTTTTTTAGTAGTGGGATGTTGGGTTTTAGAGGATAATGCTGAGGAGTTATTTGTAAAGTAAATATTTTAATTTAAATGCAAAGTAAAATTGTTTAAAGGCATGCAAATTAATATTAAAACATTGAAATTTCAATTAAATAATTACATTATAAACATTAGGGAGACATTAAAACGTACTACATTTAAATTGAATTATGTAAATCTTCTGTAAATCTACTTTTATTAAATATCTTTAATGTAATAAATGTAATGTTATGAAAATATTCTTGGAAATGTTATAATTTGTTCATGTTTTTTTAATTTGAAAGTTATACAATTGTTAATAAGTTGTTTAAGTTTTTTTAAGCTTTATAAATGTATTTAAAAAATAATCAAAATTGTGTTCACTTAAATCATGAAAATATAGTAAACATGTTTCATGTATGATGTAATAATTAAGATGTAATTGTTTACTTATGTGTTATAGGTTTAACTATCTATGTTTTACTAGATAAAATATTACTGCATTTTTCTTATATATATATATTATTGGAATAAGTTCTGTTGTATATTTTCTGATGTTTATTATTTAAATGTAATATTATTTACATTTATCATATAATTATAACATTTGTTTTGTTTTTATACATATTCAATTATTTTTAGAATTGTATTATGTATTTTCTTTTTATGTTATGTTTCAAAAGTTAGGAATATTAATAAATAATAACAAAATCTAATTTTTAAATACATGCTTAACACATTATTTTATATATTAAAGTTTCACTTTAAATATATAGGTTTTTATTTTGGGTTATTGTACCTTTCAAATACTTTTTATTTTGTTTTCTACATAAAAAATGTGTGACTATGAAGTTTGATTGTGTTTACAAATTTTAGTGCCAAGCACCTTCCCTAAAATGGTTTAGATTGGTGTGAGAATAGTAAATGTTGTCTATTTAGGGCCTGTTTACAAGTTTGGCGGTCGGCTTTGTTGGCCGTCAGACCCATGGTGAGGAGACAGCCTTTGAGGTGGTGGTCTCCCCAATGGCCGTTTACAACTTTCCGATTGGGCTGACGGGCGGCAACAAAGGTTCCCACCCATCATCCCAGTGGGAAAGGTGCAGCAGCATTGCCGCCGGCAGCAATGCTACCACATGCAGGGGGCACCAACACCCTCGAAATGTGCACACAGCAGACAGTGCGCATTTCAAGGGTGCTGGGCAGGGGCCCCTGCACTGCTCATGCAATGGGCATGGGAATTGAAGGGCCTCCCTGTGGCCTCCTGCACTTGTTCTCCGCCAGCCTGGGGGCCCTGAGGGGGCTGTTGTGCTACGGCATTGGTCACGCCAGTCTGACCCGCAGAAACGTTGTAATACAATGTTTCCACTGATCAGCCCTGTGGAAACATCGTAATATGACTGGGTGGTGGCACCAGTATGATGGCAGCCTCCTTCCCGTGGCTTTGGCGGTCAGCTCATCTGACTGCCAAAGTCGTAATGAGGCCCTTAGGTTATATACATTTTGTTGGAGAAAAGGCTTTCTATTAGTAGATTGTAGTGGTTGGCTACCTTAGTGACATGGACTTAGGCTAGTGCTATTATTTGTTTAATTTCAAAGGCAAATTGACTGTAACATATTGCACACTTAGGAGCTCATTACGAGTTTGGTTGTCAAATGAGGCGACTGCCAAACTTGCACAGAGGAGACCGCTGCACAGCTGGTGCCCTCCCCCAGAGCTCATTATAAGGTTTCCATTGGGCTGACTGACTCAAATCAGAGGTTTCCGCTGCTCAGCCCAGTGTAAACAGTGCGGCGGTATTGGCCTAGGCTCCATATGAAGCTGAGGCCAATGCCGTTGCACAGAGGGGGCCTCTGGCACCCTTGGAATGCACACAGTCTGGACAGCTGGGGGCCCCTGTACTACCCACAACATAGTCTTGTGCAGTGTAGGGGCCCCTTTGTGGCCCCCAGCACTGTCTTTCTGCCAGCCTTTTCATTCTGAGGTCCCTGCCATGAAACTGGACTCCTGATCAGCCTGGCACTGCTGAACTCTGCACTGCGGGGCTGATCACGACTCTTTCTGGTGTCAACCCACTGGCAACCATATTCCTGGCAGGGCTGGCGGTCCGACCACCAGGATCATAATGTGGCGGTCGGACTCCCTAAAATGCAGCTGTCCGACTGCCATTGCGGCATTGGTGGTCTTCAGACCGCTAAAGTTGTAATAAGGACAGTAGTGTAGATTGTTTCCATATGCTTTGATTGAAACAGCCTTATATGGCTGTGTGTGGGTAAACATAAAAATGGTTTGAATCATGGCCCGGTCAAAGTCTATGATTATTTCTTGTAGGTAGCAGTTATTTGTTTTATGTTTAACATGGTTTAGGAGTTTATAGTACGTGCTACTTTGTTTATTTGGTAGTAGGGCATATATAAAAGGGATATTTGAGCTGTGATATTCACTATGTGAAGGTCCCATCCATCATCCAGGTTTGACAGTGACTTAGTTTCAGTGATTTATCTGCTATAGACAATATTAGAATTTGTCTACCATTGTTTAGGTTGTCATATAAGTGGGAAGGTTCCTCATAATGTGTAATTTTTAAGTGTACAATAATTCTATACATTGGTATCTTTTAGAGGCAGATGAGGTATTGCTGGTGGCTTTTTTAGTTCATGCAATTAAACATGTTAAAGTGGATATGGGTGCAAAATGGCATGTGATGTGCTCGGGGACTTTAGGGAGTATATCTTTCTTGTGGGGACTTGGAGCAACTGCTTGCCTCTCTTATATCCTGAAAGTCCTCCCTTACTTCTATTTCTTTCACATTGGGGGAGGGTTGTGTTCCTGTACATTAATTACAACACCATCTTTTGTAGTAGCCCTCCCCTGGAATGCATTTCAGTGATATTGAGTACTTTTCCAATTCACAATTTCCATCAATGTAATGTCTTGGTTGTAAGCATAGCCTATGTAAGTTAATAATTGCTTTCCTTCCTGTGATGTGATATACCTTGCTCTTTCTGTCGGTATGTCTGAAAATAGTGTAATTGTATAAAGAATTACAACTTTGAAATGTTGATACATTTGTTACTTACATATAAAGTTATGCAACAACTTTTCTTATTTATTCTTAATTGGATGTTCTTTTTAGATGTTTTAAACCTTTTTACAGGGGTGTTATAATGTGAAGCAGGTGCTTTATTTTCAGTTGGTAGAAAAAAAGAGTATTAGTTTTATTTTATATGTTTAGTTGTTGATAGTTTTTAGAGGTTGAGGTTGTTATGTTTTATTTTTTTCTGTTTTAAGGTGCGTTTTATAATATATTAATACTTTTGTTTTCAGGTTCTGGTCAGAGAATCTGGCAGCGTTTTCTCTTCTTGCAGCTTTTGTCATATTTGGAGTATTCAGTTGATAAAATGTGTGTGTCTTTCATATAGGTGATTTAATTGTTTGTGTGATTTTATTGGTTAAGTTTACTTAAAGTAAAATTTTAATTGTAGCTGTTTTGATTTGAATTTTTTTCAGATATGTCCTATGGATCCTAATTTATGTTTTTCCATAATGATTAATATGTTTGATTATTTTGAATTTTGTCATCTATATATAAATATATGTATATATATATATATATATATTTATATACACATCTAAATATATAAATATGCATATTTATATGTATTTACAGTATATACACAAAAAATTATGGCCTGCACCCAAACGCGTTTGGCAGCGCGTGCCCCCTCACATGTTTCGAAATTACTTCATATCTTTCTATACTGCGAAAAGGACAGCACTCTAAGCATGATTTTCAGGTTGCAAATAATCTTTATTTCTGCCGATATCAACTTGTTTCAGCCTCACAGTGACCTCAGTCACGATGTTGGGTGCCATGTTTGTTTTGTAATCTATGTACATTTTAAACTGATTCACAATAGTACACAAAGCCCTATGTGAATACCACACTAAACATCGCAAAAACAGTGACCATCGTTGAATATACAAAATTACATTAAACAGTATGAGGACAACATGAAATAGATATAGTTTTGTCATAAAACCTGTTTGAAAACACATATATGTATATTCTTCTTTTCTCTTTCTACGCATCCATTAAATATAAATAAATCCTCACTTTTAGAACTATCTAATACAAGAAAATATGATCATGTATATGACAATAAGTTACCTAATTTACTTTGCAAAGTAAGCCCAAGTGGGCTTTTTCTATCACAATTTATGTTGCCATGAAAAGGTAAAATTAAAAACAACAAAAGTATATTGTGTACATATCTTTACAATCTTACAGGCTATCAACAACACAGTGTGAAACACCCTGTATCAACCCCTGGGAGAGCAGCTAAGCATATACATGCAATTCCTCACCTAAATTCAGACCCCTTGGTTCTAGTAAATTCAATTTTAGTATGTACCTGGCTTCCATTCTATGTAAATCTTTCTCCCTGTTTCCAACCCTTGGGCTCCTAGGGACAACATCTTTGGGTAAATATTTCATTTGGTTTACATGTTCTTTGTGTACTTTTCAAAACATTTAAAAGAATTAGAATTTAGATGAGGAGTAGGATGTATATGTTTAGCTGCTCTCCCTGGGGGTGATACTTGGAGTGTCCCAATGGGCTATTCGTAGCAGTCTCATAAACAATATCAGTTAAATATGTCAGCACCCAAATTCACTTTCCCCCTCACACTCTCTCTCAAAACAACTTTCTATCCAGTACCAGTACTGTGATACAAAATATATAAAGCCTTTAAATTCCAGCAACTGCCATTCCATACTTTTGAGTGCTTAGCTTTGGCAGAGGATGCTTCCATTACACAAACAGAACAAGTGCTGTGCATTTCTTTCCACAGACAGATGTGTCATAGGTGAGAGGAAGCAGATCTCGCCTTTTGCATATTACCCAGAAGGCCTTTGAAGCTAGACAGCTGACCCCTGCAGCCATGCCTGGATTAAACATGAATTGAACATTTAACTTCTAAATGTGTTAACTATGTTGCCTTCTCCACTTGCAAATAGTGCTTTTGAAAACATAAGACATAACACAATAGTAAACCTATGGAGTGCCATGAACACCTTACCACTCATTCTTTGAAAAGTGGACTGAAGAATAAATGTAAAGACAGCTGGTCTCTCATAAACACTTGCACTTCCTTCTGAGCCTTTCTCTAAGATCTGAATTTATCGAATAATAAATTGAATACAGGACCACCATTTTATCCATCATATTGTTCTGTAACAATGCTTCAATCAGACTGAGTATTCCTGGGAAGTCTACAAAAGACAAATTATTGTGTCATTTTTCAAACAGGTACCATCAGGTCCAAAGAGCTGGCCAAAATGGTTAACTGTTCAATTGCAACAAGCATTATAACCTGTGAGCAGAGGTGTTACACAGGCTCATGCAGCCCCTGCAGAGCAGGGAGTCCCACTCTACATGAGTCCCTGACGCAGCACAAGGCCTATAAATATTTGTGAGATAAAGAAATGTCAGAGGTTCTTCACCACATTCTGAGTAGGGACCCCTCGATTTTGAATTAAACACATGTCCGTAAGAGCATGGTGTGCTTCATGTTTTTCTTTTGGATAAATGTGATTATTGCAATGGGTTCCTGTTAGACCTGCCAGCATTAGGGTGGTCACCTCTAACCTTTTGCCTGCCTCCATCCACTTTTTAGATACTGTTTTTGCTGGTTTTAAGACTCTGAGCACTTTACCACTGCTAACCAGTGCTAAAGTGCTTATGCTTTCTCCCTTTAAACATTGTAACATTGGATCCTACCCAAATGGAGTAATACCCAATTGGGTAGTAATTATAAGTCCCTAGTAGAGTGCACAATGTATGCCCATGGCCTGTAGATTAAATGCTACTAGTGGGCCTGTAACATCGATTGTGCCACCCACTTAAGTAGGCCCTTAACCTTGTCTCAGGCCTGCAATTGCAAGGCTTGTGTGCAATTTCACTGCCAATTCGACTTGGCATTTAAAGGTACTTGCCAAGCCTAAAACTCCCAATTTTTCTACATATAAGACACCCCTAAGGTATGCCTTGGGTAACCCATAGGGCAGGGTGCTTTGTAGGCAACAGGCAGGACATATACCTATAGTTTGCATGTCCTGGTAGTGTAAAACTCCTCAATTCGTTTTTACAATGTGGTGAGTCCTGCTCCCTTCACAGGCTAACATTGGGGCTGCCCTCATACTTTGTTTGAGTGGTTGCTGCTGACCTGAAAGGAGTAGGAAGGTCATGTTAATATGGACAGAATGGTGATACAAAATCCTGCTGTCCGGTGAAGATGGATTTAATGTTACTATTTTAGAAATGCCACTTTTAGAAAGTGAGCATTTCTCTGCACTTAAATCTTTCTGTCTTACAATCCACATCTGGCTGGGTTTAGTTGACAGCTCCTTGTGCATTCAGTCAGACACACCCCAAACACAGGATACTTAGCCTCACTTGCATACATCTGCATTTTGAATGGGACTTCCTGGGTTGGGGGGGTGGAGGGCCTGCTCTGACACAAAGAACTGCCACCCCCCCTACTGTGACTAAGCCACTCTTCTAAGCCACTCTTTGAAGTCTCCCTCACTTCAAAGGCACATTTGGGTGTATAAACAGGGCCTTCGCCCCTACCAACTCAGACACTTCCTGGAGAAGAAACTTGTAACCAGAACCTGCATCCTGCCAAGAAGAACTTCCTGGCTGCCCAAAGGACTCACCTGACTGCTTTCTGTGAAGGACTGCTGCCTTGCTGTTGCCCTGCTGCCTGGCTGTTCTCTGGCTGAGGTGAAGAAGTGCTCTCCAAGGGCTTGCAAAGAGCTTGCCTCCTATTCCCTGAAGTCTCAGGACCAAAAAGACTTAGGCGGTCATTCTGACCGCGGCGGGCGGCGGTCGCCGCCCGCCATGCGGTAACCGCCGAATAACAGCCCCGTGGTCAAAAGACTGCGGCGGCCATTCCAACTTGCCCCCTGGGCCGGCAGGCGACCGCCAAAAGGCCGCCCACCGGCCAGCAGAAAAGCCCCTGCAACGAGGAAGCCGGCTCCGAATGGAGCCGGCGGAGTTGCAGGGGTGCGACGGGTGCAGTGGCACCCGTCGCGATTTTCACTGTCTCCTAAGCAGACAGTGAAAATCGGTATGGGGCCCTGTGAGGGGCCCCTGCACTGCCCATGCCAGTGGCATGGGCAGTGCAGGGGATCCCCAGGGGCCCCACGACACCCGTTCCCGCCATCCTGGTGCCAGAAACAGGCTGCCATGGACGATTCCCTTGGCCGGGGGAAAACCGGCGGGAAACCGCTGGTTCCCCTTTTCTGACCGCAGCTTTACCTCCGCGGTCAGAATATCCCAGGAAGCACCGCCAGCCTGTTGGCGGTGCTTCCGCTGCCCTCCGCCCTGGCGGTCATGGACCGCCAGGGTCGGAATGACCCCCTTAATCTCTTCAAGAAGGACTCCTTGTGTGGCGAAATTCGACGCACAGCCTGCCAGAAACGACGCACAGCCTGCACCATGGTGAAAATGTCACTGCACGCTGAACCGGAACGGCGCAGCCTGACTTTGCAACGAGAAGATCGACGCAGTGCCATCGTAACAACTGGAAATTCAACGCACAGCCCAGTGGATTGATGCATAGCCAAGCCGGAACGATTCAGCCCGACTTCCAGAGAGGAATCGACACAGCACCTGCCGGGCGGTAGAAAATTTGATGCAACGTCCACTGGATCAACACAGCTCATGTGACTTCATCCTGCTAGCGCAAGAAACCCACGTACAGCCGTCCTTGTGTAGAAAACAAATGACGCATTGCCGTGTGCGGCTCGAGAAATCAATGCACACCCCTTTGTTTCCACGATTCTCCTCATCTGCGGCCCTTTGCACAGATTTTTCACGCGAACCAGATACTTAGTGCTTGAAAGAGACTTTGTTTGCTTTTAAAAGACTTAAGACACTTTGGGGGTCATTCCGACCCCGGCAGGCGGCGGGCGCCACCCGCCGGGCGGAAACCGCCCAAACACCGCCCCGCGGTCAGATGACCGCGGGGGCATTCCGACTTTCCCGCTGGGCCGGCGGGCGATCTGCAAAAGATCGCCCGCCGGCCCAGCGGGAAAGCCCCAGCAAAGATGAAGCCGGCTCCGAATGGAGCCGGCGGATTTGCTGAGGTGCGACGGGTGCAGTGGCACCCGTCGCGATTTTCAGTGTCTGCCAAGCAGACACTGAAAATCTTGCTGGGGCCCTGTTAGGGGGCCCCTGCACTGCCCATGCCCATGCCCAGGGGCCCCACAACACCCGTTCCCGCCAGCCTTACAACGCCAGGAACAGGCTGGCGGGAAGGGGGTCGGAATCCCCATGGCGGCGCTGCTTGCAGCGCCGCCATGGAGGATTCCTTTGGCCAGGGGAAAACCGGCGGGAAACCGCCGGTTGCCCTTTTCTGACCGCAGCTTTACCGCCGTGGTCAGAATTGGCCAGGAAGCACCGCCAGCCTGTTGGCGGTGCTTCCGTGGTCGTTGGCCCTGGCGGTCAATGACCGCCAGGGTCAGAATGACCCCCTTTATATAACTTTTCAGAGATATTTCTACATTTAATTATTGCATCTTTGATCGTATTGACCTGCATTTATCCAGATAAATATTATATATTTTTCTAAACAATGTGTGGTGTATTTGTTGTGCTACATGGTGGCATTGTATGGTTTATTGCACAAACACTGTACACATTGCCTTCTAAGTTAAGCCTGACTGCTCAGTGCCAAGCTACCAGAGGGCGGGCACAGGATAATTTGGATTGTGTGTGACTTACCCTGACTAGAGTGAGGGTCCTTGCTTGGACAGGGGGTACCTGACTGCCAACCGAAGACCCCATTTCTAACAATTCCTGATAGTGAAGTAGATGAATTTGCTTTGTTGGTATACAGAGTAAAATAGAATTAACCTGTGCCCTGACTCAAATGGTGTTTAATGTGGCTACACTCCTAAACAGGCATTGGCAAAGGCAATAGGTTAAGCTTTTTCTTAAAGGGAGTGTTTAGTAACAGTTAGGGGACGTTTTCTGTATTGCCCAAACTGTCCTAGACAAACACTCCTGTAATTGAGCTACATTTTGGGTAACAACAATATTGGTGCTGAGATAATGGTGCTTTTCGAGGCAGATGGCCTGAGCAACATTAAGCTATATCCTCAGAGAAGAGTGTTACAAAAATGGGGAAGGGAATGATATTTGCTTACACAGCAAAATATTGTTTAATTGTTTAATAGAGACTTTCGACAAAGGTTAGTATTTTTATTGAGCGTGCCAGCAAAAAGCCGTTCATCCCACATCTTATCATGACAGCAAAGCAAACAAATGAACATGCACAATCTTTTAGTGATTTCCACAGTATCGTTATGACAGGTTAAAACAACCAAACAGCATGCACTTCATAAATAAACAGAGTCTTAAAACAGTGAATAAAATGCAGCTATGTCAGTAAAGTAAATACATCGACGAACATACACTGAGCCTCATTTCACATCTGTACACTAACAAAAGGACTGAATGACGCCTCTTCATCAAAACTTAAAGATAGCAAAAAAAGAACATTGCAGCCAACATCGAAATGTCATGGGCAAGATGGACAGCTTGTAAGAAAATTGATTATTAGCTCAAGAGGATGTGATCCCTTCTTAAGTAATAGATACAAAATACTGTTAGGACTATCATAGAAATTCAATAAATAAACATGGACTCATCCCCCTAGCAGGTATCACTTAGAACAGCCATGTTTAACTAAAGTACACATGTTTAAAGTATTAATAGTGCCAATATTTTGCCGCTACTCCTGCAGAGTACATCAATAGAGTCATGAGAAATGACGCCATTACCCCCTACCCTGTGCCATTGTGCACCCTATTTTAAATACGGCGCAGACATGGTGGAGGTGTGGGGCTGCTAAGGGGAGCAGGGAAAGTGGCTCTGCACTCAGTGCAGCTCCACTTTCTATAAATCTGCCCTTTTGTGTCTCCAGATAAAGCCTACATTTGAGCTTCTATCGTCGAAAACAATGTTACTGGTAGAGTATGAAATAAATATAATATCTTGGGTAGTAAAATCATTTTGATGAGGTTGATTCTTCCTATATATGATACAGGGAAATATTAAGATTTATGAAGTAGCTTGGTTCTTTGTTTTAGAGGTGGAGTCTAGTTAGGTAGTCTCATGCTGTCATTGGTTGTATTTGGGCAGATGCCTAGGCATCTTTCTGCATTGCCCTGTGTCAAAGGAAAAGGGCAGGAATGTACCATATCTACAAGATATGGCACATTCCTGTCCTTTTCTCCTGCACTGGTGCAAAGTGGGGTGATATGTGCCAAGGAAGGCACCCTTGCACCATGGTGCAAGCGTGTCTGCATTGTGAGAATGATTGTTTTTGTGCAGGAAGGCATACCTTCCTGCACAAAAACAATCACAAGTGGTGTTTTCGTCTTTCTACATGTGCCAAAGGAAAAGAAACAAGGAGAAATAAAGGTATTTTTCCTCATTGCACCTTCCTTATGCCTCACCTAGGGTGGCGTAGGTTTTTGATGCATTCCCAGGTTTGCAAATTACATATTGTTTTAAATCTGGGAATGCATCAAAATCCATTGGTGTTACATGGGAACACCAACTGCAACACCCATGGCACAAATCCCTGTCGTAGGAGGGGGCAGGCCAAAACGGCACACAGCTGTTTTTGAACGCCTGGGTGAGGGCAGGCGGTAAGGGACCTGTGGGCTCACTTCCATGGTCTCAGACCACGGAAGAAATCCAGAGGTGCCCTTCCCTGCCTCCATGGACACCCCCTGCCACCCTCGCCCACCCCAGGAGGATACCCATGGATATGGGGACCCATCCCAGGTAAGTACAGGTAAGTTGAGGTAAGTATAATTGTTTTATTTTTTTAAAGTGGCATAGGGGGGCCTAATTTGGGCCCACCTACATGCCACTGTGCCCAATGGCCATGCCCAGGGGACAGAAGTTCCCTGGGCATGGCCATTGGGCAAGGGGGGATGACTCCTGTCTTTGCTAAGACAGGAGTCATTTCAATGAGGGTTGTGCATCGAAAAAAGGCGCAAGTCCGGTTTGAGCCATGATTTTTTTACTCTAACCTGACTTGCACACTTTTTGTGATGCATAACCCCCATTTATGAACAAAAAAGCCATTCGACACAGTCAAATGCCTTTTCTACACCCAATGCTATCAATTAAAGGGGAATGTTAGTGCCCTCTGCCTAGTTGATCAATGAGCAATGAGACTACCTCATTAGGGAGTCCAGCAGTATCTCTTCCTGGTATGAAATTATGTTGACAAGAGGACACAACGTGATTAATTACTATATTAATTATTTTTGCAATTATCCATGTAAATATCATGAAGTCTGCCCATAGAAATGACATAGGTCAATAAGGATTGGGGGCTCTATAGGGCTTCTCTTTTTCTGAGAAAAACACATAAGAGTGCTAGTTTCCAAAATGCTGGTGAGGAAGTTCCTGTACTAATCCCATTTATAATGCAGAGGAAAAAATGTATTATTACCTGCATCAGTAGTCTAAATATTTCTCTGGGTGGGGTATCGACGGAGGCAGACCTGCCCCTTGGGATGGAGTTTATTGCCTCTTGTAGTTCCTTCTTGGGCATGGCTGTTGTTAGAAATGGGGTCTTTGGTTGACAGTCAGGTTACCCCCTGTTCAAGCATGGACCCTCACTCTAGTCAGGGTAAAAGAGAATCACCCTCAGCTAACCCCTGCTTACCCCCTTGTTAGCTTGGCAGAGCAGTAGGCTTAACTTCAGAGTGCTAGGTGTAAAGTATTTATACCAACATACACAGGAACTTAATGAAAACACTACAAAATGACACAACACCAGTTTAGAAAAATAGGAAATATTTATCTAAACAAAACAAGACCAAAACGACAAAAATCCGACATACACAAGTCAAGTTATGAATTTTTAGAGATTAAACTCAAAAATAGCATTTAGAAACAAAAATGCTTCGATAAGGTGTTAACACGGCGTCGTGACGGAGTCGTTCCCAACAAGCCGACACCATCGGTGCCGGACACGGAGTCGCGTAGACCCCCAAGTACAGTACCTTTGGTGAAGAGTGAAAACAAGCCGATGCGCGAAGTCGGGGATCGCGGCGTCTGTGCGAAACGATAAATCCATGCAGTTCGAGCGGCGTCGGTCACGACGTGGTGCGGCGACTTCCACGGAGTCGTGGACTTCAGCGGGGCTGCAGCGGCGTCGGGCCTGCGAAGAGCATCGCATTCCAGCGAAGGTCACGGCGTCGGGTGCAGGCGGCGTCACCGGATTCAGCAGCGGCATCAGTCCGGAGTCGTCCGAAGTCGATTTCCCTGGATTTCCACCAGCTTTCCTTTCAAGGGCCCAGGGACTGGATAGGGCACCACTTGTAAGAGCAGGAGTCTCTCCAGAGACTCCAGGTGCTGGCAGAGAGAATTCTTTGCTGTCCCTGAGACTTCAAACAACAGGAGGCAAGCTCTAACTCAAGCCCTTGGAGATTTCTTCACAAAATGGAAGGTACACAAAGTCCAGTCTTTGCCCTCTTACTCTGGCAGAAGCAGCACTGCAGGAAAGCTCCACAAAGCACAGTCACAGGCAGGGCAGCACTTCTTCCTCAGCTATCAGCTCTTCTCCAGGTAGAGGTTCCTCTTGGTTCGAGAAGTGTTTCTAAAGTCTGTAGATTTGGGTGCCCTTCTTATACCCATTTTAGTCTTTGAAGTCACCTTTCTTCAAAGGGGACTCACACCTACTTGTGAAATCCTGCCTTGCCCAGGCAAGGCCTCAGACACACACCAGGGGGTTGGAGTCTGCATTGTCAGAGGCAGGCACAGTCCTTTCAGATGAGAGTAACCACTCCACCCCTCCCTCCTAGCAGAGATGGCTAATCAGGAAATGCAGGTTACACCCCAGCTCCCTTTGTGTCACTGTCTAGTGCGAGGTGAAAAACAACCCATCTGTCAAACTGACCCAGACAGGGAATCCACAAACAAGGCAGAGTCACAGAATGGTTTAAGCAAGAAAATGCTCACTTTCTAAAAGTGGCATTTTCAAACGCACAATCTCAAAATCAACTTTACTAAAAGATGTATTTTTAAATTGTGAGTTCAGGGACCCCAAACTCCACATTTCCATCTACTCTCTAGGGGAATCTACACTTTAATCATATTTAAAGGTAGCCCCCATATTATCCTATGAGAGAGACAGGCCTTGCAACAGTGAAAAACGAAGTTGGCAGTATTTCACTGTCAGGACATATAAACCACATAATATACGTCCTACCTTATCCATACACTGCACCCTGCCCTTGGGGCTACATAGGGCCTACCTTAGGGGTGCCTTACATGTAAGAAAAGGGAAGGTTTAGGCCTGGCAAGTGGGTACACTTGCCTAGTCGAATTTACAGTGTAAAAATACACACACAGACACTGCAGTGGCAGGTCTGAGACATGTTACTTGTGTGGGTGGCACAACCAGTGCTGCAGGCCCACTAGTAACATTTGATTTACAGGCCCTGGGCACCTCTAGTGCACTTTACTAGGGACTTAACAGTAAAACAAATATGCCAATCATGGAGAACCAATTACGTACACATTTTAAACAGGAGCACTTGCACTTTAGCACTGGTTAGCAGTGGTAAAGTGCCCAGAGTAACAAAAACAGTAAAATCAGAGTCCAGCACACATCAACAAACTGGGGAACAGAGGCAAAAAGTTAAGGGAGACCACGCCAAGGATGAAAAGTATAACAGCTGTCATTAATGCAGAAATTTGTGTTGGCTGAATAGAGGGCAAAAGAACTGAATCTTTATATTTTTCTATCTTTTTGGCTGGAATCTGTTGTTCAATTTGAGATGTGCACAGGGTAGTGTAATATTTGCAGAAAATCACCAATATATCTGGGGTAGTAGTATAAATAAATCCCTGCTCGTCCTCTATGTCATGAATATGTTTTATTTGCCAAATTTTCATAGGCCTGAATAGCGAGTAATAGGCCAGCTTTTCTCCATGTTCGTAACCAGAGTTTCTCGACTCAGTGAGCTGGTGGCTAGCTTTTGCGTGAAATACTGCTTAAATAATCAAAGCTCTTCTATATGTGGAAATATAGCCCATATTTCATTTTGCGCAGTTGTGAACTGAGATACTTGTGACGTGTATCTCTAATGCAGTTAAAAAGGCTTTCAATGTAGTCACTTGAGCATTTTTGTCCTAATGTTGCCTGGCAATGTACTGTATCATTAAGTCCCTAATGCTCGCTTTAATGTCATCCTAGATTACATGGTCTGTTGCTGATTGTATATTATCAAGTAGCGATATCTTGTTGTGTGTTCTTATTTGCCGGACAACCATCATATCCTGTAGTAATGCCAAATTAAATATTCAGGGTGGTTTATCTGGTTTACCAATAGCTATCTGTATCTCCAGAATAGCTGCATTGTGGTTGGATACCTATAATGAATGGTATTTGACCGGTGCTTTGTTTAATAAAAATCATTTTCTAAGAATATAATCAGTACTCACGTGATTTTTCTAGTTAAAAGCCTGCCAGTTGAACAGAGCAGAAATAGTCTTTCTTGGCAAATTCTGAAATCTAGATGAATGTTTCCTTCAAATACATTTGCCCAAAAATTTTATTCAATGCAGGTCTTTGAATAGTTCGCCTCCATCTCCAATTCTTTATTTTTCAATATAGGTTTAATTTAGAATTTTTGTAGTTCAGTGGGTAATTTTCTTGAAGACAGTGATTCATTAATACATGCTCTGGTTAATATGACCGCATAACCACTTTTGATATTGTCCTTGAATATTTAGGTGGACAGGGGTTAGCAGGAGGGCCAGCAATGGTAATTGACCTAATTAGGTAATTTGTTTCTTTAGTCAATCATTGGATTAATGTATATTGTTTTATGTAAATGTTGTAGGCATCATCTGTCCCAGCTGAGACTGTAATGTTTTGCTTTCTGTTTTCGTTAGGAAATATATTTCAAGATCTAGGTATAGCTGGCAGTTGGACTTTCTATATTCCTCCCAGACAGTCACACAATAGAGGGACTAGGTGTGCCTTGTTGGGTTATCATTGGCAGAATGCAAGGAGGAGATGAGCAAATAGGCTGTGTCCTGCCTTCACACAAAGGACTCCACATTACCTCATTGTTCATGCAGTCAGGATGGAGACAGGGAAGGAAGTAAACTCCAAGCACTTCAAAGAGAATTCTTCAGAAACTTCCACTTTAAAGAAGGTACCAGGTATAAAAATAGTACCCTCCGACACACACTTCAGTTCACTTTCTGGATTTGCAGAAGGACTCTCATGGAACGGATTGCTGCTGTGGCTTGCTGTGTACTTTAGAAGACTACTTTGCTGCGTCTGGAAGTACTTCTCTGCTGCCTGAAGCTTGCCATGAACCCTCAGAGATTTGCCCTACTGCTTGAACTCTGCTCCACTTCTTGCACCCAGGAATAGAAAAGTGACTCCAAGGGATAGTTGGCTGGCCTCCTAATCCAAAAAAGGACAGAAAAGGTTCCAACAATCTTGAACCCCCACCTGGACCCAGTCTGTGAGAGCTCTAACCCTCCAAGTAGTGTGTTAAAAATGGGGTCTTTGGTTGGCAGTCAAGTTAACCCCTGTCCAAGCAAGGACACTCACTCTAGTCAGGGTAAGGGAGAATCACCCTCAGTTAATCCCCGCTCACTCCCTTTGTAGCTTGGCACGAGCAGGCAGGCTTAACTTCAGAAGCAACGTGTAAAGTATTTGTACCAAAAAACACAGTAATTCAGTGAAAACACTACAAAATGACACAACACAGGTTTAGAAAAAATTGAGAATATTTATCTAAACAAAGCAAGACCAAAAAGACAAAACTCCAACATAAACACGTCAAGTTATGAATTTTCGAAGAATAAGAGTCTTAAGTCCTTTAGAAAACAGTGAGAACATTGTTAGTGTACAAAAGTAGCTGGATAGTGTCAAAATAGCACCGCACGGGTGAGTGTGCATCAGAAAAGTCCAGCGATGCGTTGATTTCTCACTCGAAGCGAGACCGTGCTCCGTTCCTCCTACGGTCGGGTCAGCGTGCGTCGTATTTCCTCTACCGCAAGAGAGCAATTTGTCGATTGGGACAGGCACCTCAGGTTTGCGTGGAGTTTGCATCATTATGAGCCTCCGTTAGTGGGTGTTGCGCGTCGTTTCTCCAGCCACGTTGTGTCGATCTTCCAGCCTTGATGCAGGTGGAGCACTGATTTCATCCACGAAGCCGTTGGTGCACAGTTTATAAGCCGTGTCACAGAAGGCGTGTTGAAAATTTCCCCGCACGGCAGTCTGCGTGTGGATTTTAAGTTTTTGTCTGCCAGCTTCACCTTTCAAGGGCCCAGGAACTGGATAGGGCACCACTTGGTAGGGTAGGAGTCTCAGCAGAGATGGCCCTGAGACTTCAACAACAGAAAGCAAGCTCAGTTTAAGCCCTTGGAGATTCTTCACAAGCAGGAATGCACAACAAAGTCCAGTCTTTGTCCCCTTCCACAGGCAGAAGCAGCAACTGCAGGATAGCCCAACAAAGCACAGTCACGTGCAGGGGCAGCACTTTTCCTCAGCTCTTTAGCTCTTCCCTGGACAGAGGTTTCTCTTGATTCCAGAAGTTATCTAATTTTCAGGGGGTTTGGGTACTCTTCTTATATCCCTTTCTGCCTTTGAAGTAGACCTACGTTAAAGGAAAGTCTCTCTTATTTGGGAGATCCTGCCTTGCCCCGGCTAGGCCCCAAACACACACCAGGGGATGGAGACTGCATTGTGTGAGGGCAGGCACAGCCCTTTCAGGTGTGAGTGATCACTCCTCCCCTCACTCCTAACACAGATGGCTCATCAGAATATGCAGGCTGCACCCATGCTCCCCTTGTGTCACTGTCTAGAGAGAGGTGCAAACAGCCCAACCGTCAATTTAACCCAGACAGGGAATCCACAAACAGGCAGAGTCACAGAATGGTTTAAGCAAGAAAATGCCTACTTTCTAAAAGTGGCATTTTCAAACAAACAATCTCAAAATCTACTTCACTAAAAGATTTATTTTTAAATTGTGACTTCTGCCAAAGGGAATCTACGCTTTAATCATATTTAAAGGCAGCCCCCATGTTAACCTATGAGAGAGATAGGCCTTGCAGCAGTGAAAAACAAATTTAGCAGTATTTCACTGTCAGAGCTTATGTTCTACCTTAGACATACACTGCAACCTGCCCATGGGGCTACCTTAGGCCTACCTTAGCGTTGTCTTACATGTAAGAAAAGGCAAGGATTGGGCCTGGCAAATGGGTACATTTGCCAAGTTGAATTGGCAGTTAAAAACTGCACTCACAAACACTGCAGTGGCAGGTCTGAGCGATGTTTACAGAGCTACTAATGTCGGTGGCACAATCAGTGCTACAGGCCCACTAGTAGCATTTTATTTATAGGCCCTGGGCATCTCTAGTACACTGTACTAGTGATTTACTAATAAGTCAAATATGCCAATCATGGGAAGCCAATCACACATACATTTTACATAGGAGCACTTGCACTTTAGCACTGGATAGCAGCCAAAAACAGCAAAAACAGAGTCCAGCACACATCAACAACCTGGGAAACAGAGGCAAACAGTTAGGGAAGACCACGTCAAGGATGGCAAGTCTAACATAGTGCCTCTCCTGTCCTGGGGTCTTGGAAGTGGCACTAAGGGCCTCATTACGACTTTGGTAGTCTGACAACCAGACCGCCATTGTGGCAGCAGCCAAAAGACTGTCATATTGGCGCACATACAGACTGCCGTATTATGAGTTAGCCTGCCAAGAGCCATCCAAAAAACTGACACCACCAGGACTCTGGAGGGCGGGAAAGAGGCTGTCTAACCACCAGCACCAACAGCCTCTCAAAAATCCACCGAATCTATTACAACTCACAAATCACAATAACAGTTCTTCCATGGTGGAAAACCAATAGCAGTGCTAAATACGGTGGCCGGCAGTTACCACAGTAATACACAACACCACGTTGGATAGTTTGAATTCCACACATCTGTCACACATCCACACACCTGGCACACCTATAAACTGCACTATAAAACACATCCCTTCACACCTCACAACCTTTGAAGCCAGAACACCACAAACAGCAAGATAGATGTCGCATGCAGAAATTAGAAACCACAGATTTGTCACTCCTCCACGCTTCAAATACCACTCCTCCAACACGGCGCAACATACAAAGGAAACAAATTATTACCCCACACATCAGACACCAACCGTCACCAACTCACAACACAGCACCCACACCTCATCATCAATTTATTTTTACTTTTCCGTGTCGTCCACCATGTTTCCACAAAAATATCCCTGTTTCTCTGACGATGAGTTCAAGGTCATTGTGGACAGAATCATCACAGTAGAGCAACAACTATTTGCCCTTGCCCAAGCCCAAGCCCGCCTCCACTACCACTCCCCAAGAATACCCGAGCTGCCTGCCTGCCCCTTTGATGCCCCTACCTGTGGAGGTTACATGGCAGTCAGGAGTCAAGTGGAGGCACCATTATGTACCTTTGGTGCTAATAATGTGGACTATGGACTGGCCTATGGACTGGCCTATGGACTTGTATATCCATATTTCGTGCATATTTTCCCCCCAGTTAAATTCAACCAGTTGTTGGTGTTTTTCGTTACATCTTTGTCCTGCATTTCCTTTCCTAGGTTTGAGTAGTTCCTGGCTGACAGTGGTTGCTTGCCAGTATTTGCATGTGTGTGTGCTGCTTGTGCTTCCTGCATTATTTGAGCAGTCTGTGAGGTTGTGTGCAGTGCTTTTGTACACCAGGGATAGGGTGTGTGTTGTGTGATGGGCATGTGTATGTTGCAGAAACGTTGTTGTCATGGTATTGTGTTTTGTTTGTGTTGCTATGTGTTTGTTGTTGTGCTGTGTGGCTTTGTGTGTTTGGACTGTTTGAATCTGCATGTATTGTGCGTGGCATAATAGGTTTGATGTGACATGTGTGATATGTGTGTCAACTGCTAGATTGTAGGATAGTGTAATTGTATATGCTCCATCACAGATGGTTGTTTATTGTGTTGTATGTGTCGAGTCCCTGGCCAGTGTTGGTTGTGAGTGTGTGACTTGTTTATATTTGTGTGGTTGTTGTGTTGTTGTTTTTTTACTAGATCGTATGTTGTATGGGAATCTGTGAGGCTGTGCCTGTGGTGTGTTGCTGTGCGTAACTGTGTGTTATTGACATGCAGTGTGTGTGCATTCTGGCTGCAGTGTGCATGCTATGCATGTATGGGTGTCTTTGATGCAGTATGTGAGCTTTTTTGTCACTGTACTGTTGCATGTGAGTGCTGCCCTGACACCCCGCTCCCTATGTTATGTTTTGTGACTGTAAAAAATTTAACAAATTTTAAATGTAACATGTGAGTGTGTGTACTTAACCTTGTTGTTGTCCTCATCGGCAATGATTACAATGTCTTTCTGTGACCAGGAGCAGAAGGATGACGTCTAGATCTGGTTCCATGGCAGCTCCGGACGTGTATGGCTACTTGGATGTGAGTGTCTCCTTTTATACTATTTGTTTCAGCCTGGTGTTCAATGGTGGTTCAACTGCTGCAGTTATAGTGGCAGTGTGCAACCTTGTAATGTTTCTGACAAAAATATGGTCTCTGCTGGACTGTTGGTGGCTCCATTGCACCGCAGCGGTCTGTCCTTCCTTGAGGTGCCAGCTGTGCTTTTGAGCTCCTCTTTGTGCCTCACTGCCAAAGTCATAATTCAGCGTTCTTCTTCACCAGCCTGTTGTCGGTTGGACCGCCACCGCCAAAATGGCGGTCACAGGACTGCCAGACTTGTAATGAGGCCCTAAATGTGATTGGATAGCCAAAATCCAAGACTTGGAAAAAATTTGGTTAAAAAGTGCAAAACCAAAAGCCCGTCCACGATAGTCCACCACAGCAGCAAGTCCTGTTCAGTGGTCCTTCAAAGAAGAAGTATCAGACCTCGTGCAACCCTCGACACCTACAGCTTACAGCTTTGTCCCGCTGGAAATTTTCAGCATGCAAAAAGAGACTATGGGGTTATTTTTACCCCGGCGGTAAAAACCACCTACCGCTGTGGCGACGGCCGCCAAAAGACCGTTGCCGCAGCTACCAGCCATCCGCCAGATTATGACCAAAGCCGGATTTCCGCCAGAAGGATGGCGGAAATCCAGCTATGGCAATGCCGTCGAATGGCCGTAAGGTGGCGCTGCTGCCAGCAGCAGTGCCACGCCAGTAGACAGCCGCAGACCGTATCATGACACATGATACAGCCTGGTGGTGTTTTGCTGGTGGTCGCTGATGCTGGCAGCAGCGCCCCGTCCCGTCTCCTGCCAGAGGACACCCTGACAACAGGTAAGTCGGGTGCTCCGACAGGGAAGAGGGGTGGGGTGGTTGTGTGTGTGTGTGCGGGTCTGTGTGTATGTCTGTGCATGCATGTATGTGGTGTGTGTTGCATGTTCTATGTGTGTGCATGTATGGATGTGTGAGTGCGTGTATGTTGTGTTGTGTGAATGAGTGTGTGCTTGTATGTATGTAAGTGTGTGTGGATGTGTGTGTGACTGGATGCATGTGTGGATGAATGTGGAAATGGGTGTATGTATACGTGTGTTTGTGTGTGAATGAAGGTTTGTGTATTAAGGGGGGGTTTGGAGAGGACAATCTTTACTGAAATTTCTTTAAAATCCGAAGGTAAGCACTGACCAGGCCCAATCCACTTCTTTGATCAACCCACGCTCCATTGCAGGCGGCCACATTGTTTGCCTTTGACCCAGTCACCCATGACTAGATGTCTGCAGTTGACTTTTTGATCTTGTATGTGCTAGTTTAGTCATGTCTTTGTTTTTACAAGTTGGTTTATTGGCATTTTGGTGTCCAATAATTAGTTAAAATGTACTCTACTTTTCTAAATTGGTGTGGAATTTTTCTTGTGTTGTGCTTTCACTTTATTACTGCCTGTGTGCTGCATAACTACTTTACATCTTACATCTAAGTTAGACTTTAGTGATTTTGTGCCAAGCTACCAGAGGGTTAAGCACAGGTGAGTTCAGTGCCTTTAGTGGTTCACCCTAAATGAGATTGTGGCTGTTGCTTGACCAGGGGTTACACCTCACTCAACCAACAACACAGTTTCTCACAGCTGTGATGTCTAACCTGTCCTATAATGTTCTGTAACAGAATAGAATGAATTGTATGTAAGAGAAAATTGGCGGTATTAAGCAGTTTTATTGACATAGAGCACTCCCAGGGGAGACTAAACCAAGAAACCTGGAAGAAAACAAGAGGGGACTGGGACTTAGATGATTCATTTGATTCCTAGTAAAGGGATGTGGACTGAACATTAGGAGAGGGGAGGCAAGGTTAAGTAAAAAGGGAAATTAGGAATATTGATCTCAGAGAATCAGTTCAGACTGGGCAGAAATATTAGGTGATGATAATCATGGCAGTTTAGACTGGATTACATTATAATAATCAAGAATGAGATGTTAAAAAGTGAGGATAATTTCATTTGACACCAGTGGATTACACAAATACAACATTTTCATGGTTAAAGTATCAGAATCTTTGATCATATTGATGGAGGGACACAATTTATACATTTAGCCCAAAATAAATTTCATTGTAACTGGATACCTCAATATTTGTTTTCATCCAGTTCACTCTGAGGGGGGGATCAACAATTCTATTTACAAGAGGGAAGAAGAATCAAATTAGTTTCTCTTTCGAGGACAAAGCAGTCAAATAATCCTTGGTGCAGTTTAAATGATTACACATTGAATGTGAAGTGGTTTGGTATTACAGGCCTATTGAAGGTAATTTGCAGCCCTGTGTGGCCCAGTGATGGTGTCTTGTACACAATGTTGACATTTTTATAGAGAGTGATATTAATATGTGTTCAATGGCTACCATTAGACTGCTCAAATATCAACAGAGTCAAGACTAAACCAAGGACTTTGAAGACAATAACTATGTTCCCTTCGCCTGTGGCAAAATAATTTACCTGGCTTTCAGCAAGGTTCAGATTATCCTCCAAATGTATCATTTTTTGTATGAAGTTCAATACAGTATGCAATATAGTATGCAGATGTTACTATCTTAAATTCTGGGATGCATTTAACTGTATTATTACACTGGACATCAGGAACCACATAAGGAAAACCTAGGAACATTTCTAAAATGACCAATATATCCCATGGGCCAGGTAACAACAACTACTAAACCACTAGGATTATGAGTTCAATGGAATGCCACTGCTCAGTGGTATTCCACCTGGAGATTCCAACTGTTCTAGCAGGCAAAGTCTCTGAGTATATAACTTGGGAAAAACATGCAGAAATGAGCACTGTAAGTCCGATTTGCACATGATGTTCTCGTAAATACGCTATCCCCAATTTCCCTTACTAAAATTGGCACAAACCTTTGGCCAAGGTAAATGTGAGAAAGGGTACCTCAGGGATTTTTACACCCACCTATGATAGGGGCATAAATGGCTTCTCAATAAACTTTCTTAATAGCCCACAAGCTCCAGGGTACTGTTAGAAAATTTAAGTAGCAATTGTTTTCATGAATGTCAGAATTCAGCAGAAAAATCAAAAAAGAGAATTACCCTCAAGATGATAGTTCATAGATTCATCATTTTGTATGCCATATTGGCTATAAAAACAAACAACATTGATAGCAGTGTGGAAGACACTAAGCAAATGTTCTTGTTTTCTTTGATCTGCAGGAACAGGACTTAGGCCCTCATTCCAACCCTGGCGGTCTCTGACTGCCAGGGCGGAGGGCAGCGGAAGCACCGCCAACAGGCTGGCGGTGCTTCCTGGGCTATTCTGACCGCGGCGGTAAAGCCGCGGTCAGAAAAGGGGAACCGGCGGTTTCCCGACGGTTTTCCCCTGGCCCAGGGAATCCTCCATGGGGATTCCGACCCCCTTCCCGCCATCCTGTTTCTGGCGGTTTTCACCACTGGCATGGGCAGTGCAGGGGTCCCCTAACAGGGCCCCATACAGATTTTCACTGTCTGCTTTGCAGACAGTAAAAATCGCGACAGGTGCCACTGCACCCGTCGCACCCCTGCAACTCTGCCGGCTCCATTCGGAGCCGGCTTCCTCGTTGCAGGGGCTTTCCCGCTGGGCCGGCGGGCGGCCTTTTGGCGGTCGCCCGCCGGCCCAGCGGGAAAGCCAGAATGGCCGCCGTGGTCTCCTGACCGCGGAGCGGCCATTCGGCGGTAACCGCATGGCGGGCGGCGACCGCCGCCCGCCGCGGTCAGAATGAACGCCTTAGTCAATTCAGCCACAATAGGTAGAAATATTAAAGATTAATTGTACCTAGAAACCAAACTATTAGGTCAATAAAACAAACAAAAAATAAAATTGAAATATTGAGTTTACGTGATCCTGAATCTAGACTAATTACAAAGAATGTTAAGAGGCTTAAGAAAATTGTGTTAAACATTACAAAAAATATAATCCACAGAAACTGCTTCTATTATTAGATTTAATGCACAGATATAGAATCTATGAAGGTTCCTCACATTATTGCAGAAATAGCAGAGAATAGTGGCCTATTTCACTTTTAAACTGTGAATATGTTCTTAGCTGAAGTCACTGAAAACAGTAAATAATTGTGCAAGTGTATTAATTATTTAAGACAGGAGTGGATTTATTTGTAATTGCTACATCGCTACAAGCAGTCACTTGCTGGTAGAAGCCGTTGATCTAAGTTCAGTTAATGAGCTCACAGCAGCAATTCTAACATTATTATATGCTGAACACGCACTTGACTGTATCACCTAGGAGTGAAGTTTTGGCAATTGAGATAGTACATAGTTCCCCTGTCAGCTCATGACGTTGATCAATTAATCTATTAGGGATTTTTATGTCCATTTTGATGAACTCTGAAGTGGTATGGACTATCAAAATCGCTCATCGTAAACCGGCAAGGTTGCCATATTTCTCCTACTTTATTTGCCTTTTTTAACAAGCTTCTGGTAATTTCTTTAGGAAAACCCACCAATCTTAATCCTCCCATCCCAGATATGGGAATAGGAAATTTATATTCATATGACATAATTTTCCTTGAATACTTCTTGCAAACAATAGGGATAGAGGAAGCATTTGCCAGAATTCAAGATTTTACAACTGGAGGAGGGTACAGGATAAAAACTACTAAAACCAAAATAATGTTATTACTTACCAGCCCTTGGGTGCTACCCAGGGTTTTGAGGCATGATACTCTTCTAGTCCAAAACATTAATGTTAATGTGGGTCACAAGGACAACAGAAGGTTTATATCACCATAATTATGGCCTTTTATTTAAAAGGTGGAAGAAGCTCACCATCACCATCATTGAAAGATAGCAGTACCAAAAATGTTCTTACTTGCACTCAGAATTCTTTAGAAAGGGTAAACCATGATTATAGGATTTATCTGTGCAGGTAGAATGCCCAGTAGAATACTCTGTTTAAGTCTAAAGGATGATCTTCCTCAACATATCAGAGTCTCCTCCTCACTTCTTGAGCTCCATAAGAAGCTGAAGTCCTGGCTCTTCATGTAAGCACCTTAAGGTCCACACACCTGCCCAAGCACCTGGATATCCTCTCAGGTGATTAGTGCGCTATACAAATCAATATAACATAACAAGTTGTTTACATTTGAATACTCAGGAGAGAGGTGGTTTCCCCACTATTTGTTTCTAATATGTTTCTATAATGGCTCGGAACTAGCACATTATTAAGCTCTATTTCTTCATCAGAGAAATGATTACTGTTTTAATAGAACTGTGTTACATGGAATGTTTCTAGAGGGGCAATATGAATTACTTGAGTTTATCCATGTTCCTCAGAATACTAAGTTGGTATTGCTCAAGAATGTGGGAGATGTATTTTAAAAAATAATTACATTCAACATTCACAATTCAAGAATTTTATCTGAATATGAACCTAAATGATTGTAATTTAGGGCCACATTATGAGTCTGGCAGTCTCAAGACCGCCAGACTTGTGGTGGAGGTTGGACCGCCTAATTATGACTTTGGCAGCAGAACTGCCAGAGGATCTACTATCACTGCCAGGAACATGGTTCCCAATGGGGTGACAACAGTCAGAGTTGTGCTTAGCCACTGGGGCACTGAGTTCAGCACCGCTGTGCTGAACACAAGTCCTCTTCCCACCAGCCTTTTCATGGCGGGGATCCTCCCATAAAAAGGCTGGTGGAAAGACAGTGTTGGGGGCCACAGGAGGGACCCTGCACTGCCCATGACCATGTTGTCAAAGTGTTGTGGTGCTGTGCTAGAAATAGCGCTGTGTCACTTTTGAAACAGGGATGCGCCGTATTTAGAGGAATACGATGCAGCCCTGCTTTTCCCCCTGCACTGGTGCTAAATTAAGCTGCCTGCACCAACGCAGGCATCCTTGCACCATAGTTCAAGGGTGTCTGCATTGAGAGGATAGATTGTTATGTGCAGGAAGGTGTTCCTTCCTGCATATAAACAATCTATTATGGCGATTTAGCACTTCTATGTGTGCTGCAAAATGCAGCACATATAGAAGTACAAAGCGTCATTTCGGAATGATTGTTTATATGCAGGAAGGGACGCCTTCCTGCACATAAACAACATCCATGCTTCTTCTATGTGTGCTGCACAATGTAGCACACATACAAAAAGCAAAATGCGACGAGGAATAAAAGCATTCTTCCACATTTTGCATGCTAATGCTACCCCTCAGGTTTATGACAACTCGTAAATCTGAGGCAGCGTCAAAAGCAATGGGTGCGGCTGTAGAACGCACATAGCAACACCAATTGCACACCTCTCTCATGCAAAAAACTGCCTTGAAGGGCCTCATATTTACAAGGAGGCATAACACCACAAAAAAGTGGTGTTACACCTTCCTGTAAATATGGAGCAGTGGTTAGCGCCGTCAGAATGTCACAAAACATAACGCTCCAGTGGCGCTCCAGTGGCTGTTAAATCAATCACTTAGTATTACACTTTATAACCAGTGCATTAGCTCAAGCATGAAGCTTACTAGAGAGGGTTAAGGGCCAGGTGAGCCCCCAAAGAGCTACTGCATTGCTCTGTAAGGCTTCTTGGTGTGCTGTGCAGCAGAAGCAGAGATCTGTATATGCTCTGTAGGTTTGAATCACAGTTGAAGTAATGTACTCTCTCATTCTTCATTACGTTGCCCACTGCCTCTGCCTTACTGTGCTCCCTCACTTGAGACCCCACTGCTCTTATACCTTATGCTTTGTTTCCTACTGCGTTCTGCTGTCTGTTGTTGCCTTGTCTTGTTGAGCTGCTTTAATACATTACCTCTTGGTCTGTTCCACTGTCTCTTGTTGCCTTGTTTGTTGTACTCTATTTTAATAAATCATATCCTTACTCCGTTCTTCTGTCTGTTGTTGCTTTGTTGCTTTGCACTATTTTCACCTTTAATCTAATTTCCATTCGCTCATTCATTTCTTTTTTAAGCCCTACTGCCCATTCATTTTTCCTGTCTTGCTGGAATTTTGTTTCCCACTTCCCACCCCTTGCTAACACTGCCCAGTACCCCTCCCAGGAGGCCTCAGTGTGGGCATGCTGCCGGCCACTGAAGCTGCGCCAAAGGCAAGCCCATCTGCGCCTTCCGTGCCTGGACCATGTCCAGTGCCATGAACCATGGTTCTTTTGCCCCATGCAGCTAAACTGCTGCACAAACCTCAGAGCCCTGGATCCCTGGCGCATTGGTAACAACAACTGCTGCCGCACATCACCACGCACCACCAGAGGACCTTTCTCCTGCCAGCACTGCCACTTCACTTACAACACAGAAGCAACCATCAATACCAGAGACACCGCAAACATGACTGTGTCCACCCCTCTAACTGAGACCGCCTTGACACAGCTTCACTGCATTCTACACAACGCACGATCGATCAGCAAACAGGTCACAAGATCTGGAACACAATCTCATCTCACCCCAGATGTCATCTTCTTCACAGAGACTCGACTGCACCCCGCCTCAGAGCCATAAATCACCATCGCCACACCTGAAGCCTACAATATAACACAAGGGGACAGAATCAACAAACACGGTGATGGAATTGCCATCATCCACAAGTACACCATACTTTGCACAACCGCCACTGATGACTCAACCCCTATAATGGAGTATCTCAATATCCGACTTCACACAGATGGAAAAAACATCATCAGAAGCTCACATACAGGGACCATGCCCCAGCTTCTGCAACGCCAACCCTGACCTCATCATCCCAATCGCCCATGACTCTGAGCAATACATCTTCCTAGAATATCTTAACTTCCACTTTGACGACCCCGGTGACACCAACACAACCGACCTCCTGAAAAGCATGAGCAACATCAGCCTCAAACAACCTATCACTGACCCCACCCACATCACAGGGGACACACTTGACCTGTTGACCTGATTTTTACATCCAGCGACAGTGTCAAGTACAACCACGTCTCACAGCTCACCTGGACCAACCACTACAGCACCCATTTCACCATCTCAGGATCTACCAACATTGACACTGGCACCACACACCCCAGCTCCATGTGCAGAAACTGGGAAAAGATATCAAACCAGTGGAACAACGCTCTGAACTCCATACTCCTAGACACAATATCCAACCCAGAATAGGCTGCGAAAAACTTCTCCCAGTGGATCACGGAATTCTCCAAAACAATTGCCCCTGCCAAGCCAGACAATCCCAAAGTACCTGCCAGAAGAGCCAGCTGGTTCACTGCAAAGCTGAAATCCACCAAAAGCAACTGATGGCAACTAAAAAGGAAGTGGTATATGTGCAAAAAACAGGAGACCACACCACCTCAAGACAGAAGTCGACCAGTACCACTGCCTCCGAAAAGAAACAAAAAAGAACGGTGTAGCAGACCGCATGGAAGCCAGCACAAACCACAGGAAGGAGCTCTTTGCCACTGTGAAGGAATTCTCCAACTCCGCAGTCCACCACCAACAACATCACCCCATCCCAATAACTGTGTGACACCCAGGTTGACTTTGTCCATGACAAGATCTCAGTCATCTGCGAGAGCTTTAAACCCAACTCCCCCACCACCGACAGGATCAGCCTACTCGCACTCACAAATACAAACTCCGAACACCTGATCACCTGATGGGACCCTCTCACAAATCAATCCACAATCTGAATCATGAACTCTGTACATTCAGGAGCACCCACGGACCCATGTTCCCACCACATCTTCAACCTTGAGAGCAAGACAATTAACGATGAGCTCAAGAAAATCCTGAACTCCTCTATCACCATGACTTTCTTCCCTAAGGACTGTAAACATGCTGAAATGAGGCCCCTCCTGAAGAAACCATCCACTTCCCCAGCAGAACCAAAGAACTACCTGCCCATCTCCCTGCTCCCCTTTCCAGCGAAGGTTCTGGAAAAGGCAATCAGCTAGCAACTCATTGAACTCCTGGAACACCATAACCCCCTGGACCCAACTCAGTTCGGACTCCGAGCCAACCACAGCATGGAGACAGCCCCAATGACAGCCACTGACGACATCAGGGCCCTGTTGGACTACAACGAAACAGCAGCCCTCACTCTCCTGGACGTGTCAGCCACCTTCAACTGTCTCTTACCACATCCTTATCAACAGACTCCACCAAATCGGAATCCAGGGAGAAACCTTCATATAGATCGCCTCACAGGAAGAAACCAGAGAATCGGTCTCACACCATTGACCTTAGAACCCAAGAAGATTATCTTCAGCATCCCGTGAGGATTGTCCCTCAGCCCCACCCTCTTCAACACATACATGACCCCCAGGCCAACACCATCAGATTGCACAGGCTCAATATCATCTCCTACGCTGATGATACCGAGCTCATCCTCTCGCTAGCAGAAGAACCCTCCACCACCAGAGCCAACTTCCACAGATGTATGATAAATGTCACTGACTGGATGAAGGACAAATGCCACAGGTTCAACATGGACAAGGCAGAAGTCCTCATCTTTGAGAGCAACACCTCGCCATTGAATGACGCTTGGTGGCCTTCTGGACTCGGTCCTTCCCCCACCCCAACAGACCACACCTGCAACCTCAGCATCATCTTTGACATCAAGTTATCTGTGCAAAACAGGCAAATGCAGTCTCATCCGCCTGCTTCCACACCCTACGCATGTTTGGTAAGATTTTTAGGTGGCTTCCAATCAACATCATCACTCAGGCCCTCGTCACCAGCAGGGTGGACTATGGAAACACTCTCTAAATAGGAATCACTGCACACCTCCTGAAAAGACTACAGACAATACAAAACTCAGTGGCAAGACACATCCTCAACCTCCCCAGTTGGACTCACATCACTCCGCACCTCAATCAATCAATCAATCAATCAAATAATTTCTTACGCGCACTACTCACCCGGTGGGGTCTCAAGGCACTGGGGGTGGGGGGTAGTTACTGCTCAAAAAACTATGTTTTTAGGTGCTTTCTGAAGGTTAGGAGGTCCTGGGTCTTGTGTAGGTTGGTGGGGAGGGAGTTCCAGGTCTTGACGGCGAGGTTGGAGAAGGATCTGCCACCAGAAGTGGTGCTTCGGGAACTGTAGCGAGGGCAGCGGAGCTGCTGAGTTGGTATTTGGAAGTTTTCTCGTTCGTTGAGGTAGGCCGGTCCAGTGTCGTGGAGGGCTTTGTGAGCGTAGACAAGGATTTTGAAAATGATCCTTTTGTTGATGGGCAGCCAGTGTAGGGATCTGAGGTGGGTGGATATGTGTTTGTGGCAAGGGAGGTTGAGGATGAGACGTGTGAATGTGTTCTGGATTCGCTGGAGTTTTCTTTGAAGCTTGGCTGTGGTCTTTGCGTAGAGGGCGTTGCTGTTATCCAGTCTGCTGCTTATGAGGGCATGGGTGACTCTTTTTCTTGTTTCTAAAGGGATCCATTTGAAAGTCTTGCGTAGCATGCACAGGGTGTTGAAGCAGGAGGATGATATGGCATTGATTTGCTGGGCCATGGAGAGAGACGAGTCCAGTATGATGCCAAGGTTGCGTGCGTGGGTGGTGGGTGTTGGGGGTGGTCCGAGGGTGGTGACCATGCTGTCTTGTTGGGGCCGAGGATGATGATGGTTTGTCTAATTTCAATTTGAGGTGGCTTGCTGTCATCTATTTGGCGATGTCGAGGAGTCCGGCGTGCAGGTTATTCTTGGTGGTGGGGCTGGGTTCCTAGTGAGGGAGATGATGAGCTGGGTGTCGTCAGCGTATGAAATGATGGTAATGCCGTGGGGGCAGAGGATGTTAGCGAGAGGAGCCATGTAGATATTGAAGAGGGTGGGGCTGAGCGAGGATCCTTGGGGGCCTCCCCGGTGATCTTGGTGGCTGTAGACCAGAAAGGAGGGAGGCAAACTCTTTGGGTTCTTTCAGAGAAGAGCCAGTCCAGGGCTTCGTCGTGAATTCTGCCATCCAAAAGGCGTGCGCGGAGGGTTTGGTGGCATACAGTGTCAAAATCTGCAGAGAGGTCTAGGAGGATGAGGGCGACGGTCTCGCCCTTGTCCACTCTGGTCCTGATGTCGTCTGTGCAGGCAATGAGGGCGGTCTCAGTGCTGTGGTTCTTGCGGAATCCAGTCTGGGAACGTTGAGTATGTTGTTCTCTTCTAGGCAGCGAGACAGTTGTACATTTACTATCTTATCAACGACCATTGCGGGGAAGGGGAGAAGAGAAATGGGTTGGTAGTTTGTGAGATCTTCAGGGTCTGCTTTGGGTTTTTTGAGAAGAGCGTTGACTTTGGCATGCTTCCAAATATCTGGGAAGGTTGCGGTGTCGAAGGAGCTGTTGATGACATCTCAAGAAGTCACACTGGTGCAGAATACTGAGGAGATGCTTTTTCAAGATATTGACCCATGCATACAAAGCCCTGCACAATGAAGGACCAGCATACATCAACAAACAAATTACATTCCACCAAGCAACCAGAAACCTGTGATCAACCACCCTCTTTCCTGCAGACACCCCCCGGAACCACTTTGCCAACAGCGAAAGACCCTCCTTCTCTCACCTCGCATTCAAAGTCTGGAACGATCTTCCCCTGCATCTTAAGACCACCTCATTGCCCCACGAATTCAGAAAAGGACTCAAGACCTGGCTGCTTGAATGAACAGAGACCCCCAAAGCAGCTAGCAACTCCAGAGCCTTGAGACCCTCACGGCTGATTTGCCACGCTTTTTAAATCCTGACTGAATGATTGATTGAGTTGAGTAATATTGACTTCTATATTGAACTCTACTCATCCAGCTATAACATGCAGTATGTAACTAATCATTGCTGGTGTGTCTACAAAGAGCCCACATGACGAAGGATAAGTCACAGGTTGATTTCTTCTTCCCACTTCCTCAAACCTGCAAACTGCGGTCCAGAAGATAGAAGAAACTACCCTGAGATCTTTGCTACTGATCACATTGGTCCAGGCGACATTACTTAGAGATTTCTTCAACTGTTTAGTTCACAGAGCAGCACCCCAAGGGTGATCTATACTGATTTCATGCTGTAAGACAGAGTTTCCCGAACTGTGGATTGCAAGCCGATTGTTGGTGGGTCCTCAAAGTCCAAGCAATATATAAAGATGTCTTCAAATTATGTGTTAATTGTGTTACATTTGTGGTGCTTCAATGGCAGAGGTCAATGCAAGGCTATGTTTTCTGAGTAATTGCTTCTTATTCTTTAAAATGAGATTGATGTTTACTTTTCTTTCTCTGACTGCAAAGTGAGAGGAGATTTGAACCCCTTCACTGCCAGGCCTTTTCCCCCTCAGGTGACAGGCTTTTTTTTGGCTATTTGGGGCAGTTCATGCGTAGGTCCTCACAACTTTTTGTCCACATAAACTACCCACACCAAATTTGCATCCTTTTTGTCCAACATCCTAGGGATTCTAGAGGTACCCAGAGTTTGTGGGTTCCCCTAGAGGAGACCAAGAAATTAGCCAAAATACAGCAAAAACTTTGGTTTAAAAAATAAATGGGAAGAAAGGGCTGCAGAAGAAGGCTTGTGTTTTTTTCTGTGAAAATGGCATCAACAAAGGGTTTGAGGTGCTACAATTTCCATCTTCCCAGCTTTCAGGAACAGGCAGACTTGAATCAGAAAACCACATTTTTCAGCACAATTTTGGCATTTTACTGGGGCATACCCCATTTTTGCTACATGTTGTGCTTTTGGCCTTCTTCCAGCTAGTGACAGAAATGGGTGTGAAACCAATGCTGGATCCCGGACAGCTAAACATTTCTGAAAAGTAGACAAAATTCTGAATTCAGCAAGGGGTCATTTGTGTAGATCCTACAATGTTTTCCTACAGAAAATAACAGCTAAATTAAAAAAAATATTGAAATTGAGGTGAAAAGAATAGCCATTTCACTCCGCATAACTTTTTCCTGCTATCTCAGATTTTCCAAAGCAATATACCATTATGTCAACTCGACTCTTCTGGTTGCGGGGATATATAGGGCTTGCAGGTTCATCAAGAACCCTAGGTACTCAGAGCCAATAAAGGAGCTGCACCTTCCAATGTCTAGGAACCTTTGTATTTCCAAAATGGGCACAAGATAAGGTGTTGAGAAGCAGTGGTTATTTGCACATCTCTGAATTCCGGGCTCCCCATACTATCATGTGAATTATACAGGGAGTGCAGAATTATTAGGCAAGTTGTATTTTTGAGGATTAATTTTATTATTGAACAACAACCATGTTCTCAATGAACCCAAAAAACTCATTAATATCAAAGCTGAATATTTTTGGAAGTAGTTTTTAGTTTGTTTTTAGTTTTAGCTATGTTAGGGGGATAGCTGTGTATGCAGGTGACTATTACTGTGCATAATTATTAGGCAACTTAACAAAAAAAATATATACCCATTTCAATTATTTATTATTACCAGTGAAACCAATATAACATCTCAACATTCACAAATATACATTTCTGACATTCAAAAACAAAACAAAAACAAATCAGTGACCAATATAGCCACCTTTCTTTGCAAGGACACTCAAAAGCCTGCCATCCATGGATTCTGTCAGTGTTTTGATCTGTTCACCATCAACATTGCGTGCAGCAGCAACCACAGCTTCCCAGACACTGTTCAGAGAGGTGTACTGTTTTCCCTCCTTGTAAATCTCACATTTGATGATGGACCACAGGTTCTCAATGGGGTTCAGATCAGGTGAACAAGGAGGCCATGTCATTAGATTTCCTTCTTTTATACCCTTTCTTGCCAGCCACGCTGTGGAGTACTTGGACGCGTGTGATGGAGCATTGTCCTGCATGAAAATCATGTTTTTCTTGAAGGATGCAGACTTCTTCCTGTACCACTGCTTGAAGAAGGTGTCTTCCAGGAACTGGCAGTAGGACTGGGAGTTGAGCTTGACTCCATCCTCAACCCGAAAAGGCCCCACAAGCTCATCTTTGATGATACCAGCCCAAACCAGTACTCCATCTCCACCTTGCTGGCGTCTGAGTCGGACTGGAGCTCTCTGCCCTTTACCAATCCAGCCACGGGCCCATCCATCTGGCCCATCAAGACTCACTCTCATTTCATCAGTCCATAAAACCTTAGAAAAATCAGTCTTGAGATATTTCTTGGCCCAGTCTTGACGTTTCAGCTTGTGTGTCTTGTTCAGTGGTGGTCGTCTTTCAGCCTTTCTTACCTTGGCCATGTCTCTGAGTATTGCACACCTTGTGCTTTTGGGCACTCCAGTGATGTTGCAGCTCTGAAATATGGCCAAACTGGTGGCAAGTGGCATCGTGGCAGCTGCACGCTTGACTTTTCTCAGTTCATGGGCAGTTATTTTGCGCCTTGGTTTTTCCACACGCTTCTTGCGACCCTGTTGACTATTTTGAATGAAACGCTTGATTGTTCGATGTTCACGCTTCAGAAGCTTTGCAATTTTAAGAGTGCTGCATCCCTCTGCAGGATATCTCACTATTTTTGACTTTTCTGAGCCTGTCAAGTCCTTCTTTTGACCCATTTTGCCAAAGGAAAGGAAGTTGCCTAATAATTATGCACACCTGATATAGGGTGTTGATGTCATTAGACCACACACCTTCTCATTACAGAGATGCACATCACCTAATATGCTTAATTGGTAGTAGGCTTTCGAGCCTATACAGCTTGGAGTAAGACAACATGCATAAAGAGGATGATGTGGTCAAAATACTCATTTGCCTAATAATTCTGCACTCCCTGTAGGGCATTTCTCAAATAGACGTCTTTTTTACACACTGTCTTACATTTGGAAGGAATAAAATATAGAGAAAGACAAGGGGTAATTACACTTGTTCTTCCATTCTGAGTTCCCCCAAGTCTCCAGATAAAAATGGTACCTGACTTGAGTGGGTAGGCCCAATGCCCGCAACAGGAAACGCAACATGGACACATCACATTTTTACATTGAAATCTGACGTGTTTTTTGGAAAGTGCGGAGCTGTGCATTTTGGCCTTTAGCTCAGCTGGCACCTAGGGAAACCTACCAAACCTGTGCATTTTTTAAAACTAGACAGCTAGGGGAATCCAGGATGGGTTGACTTGTGGGGCTCTCACCAGGTTCTGTTACCCAGAATCCTTTGCAACCCTCAAAATGTGGCAAAAAAACACTTTTTCCTCACATTATGGTTATAGAACTTTCTGGAATCTGAGAGGAGCCACACATTTCTTTCACCCAGCATTCTCCCAAGTCTCCCGATAAAAGTGGTACCTCACTTGTATGGGCATGCTTACTTCTCGCAGCAGGAAATGCCCCAAAACACATTGTGGACACGTCAAATTTTCCTAAAGAAAACTTATCTGTTTTTTGCAAAGTGCTTAGCTGTGGATTTTGGCTTCTAGCTCATCCGGCACTTAGGAAAACCTAGCAAACCTGGACATTTCTGAAAACTAGGCACATAGGGGAATCCAGTGTGGGGTGATTTGTGGCTCTCTGACTAGGTTCTGTTACCCAGAATCCGTAGCAAACCTCAAAATGTGGTAAAAAATATATTTTCTTCACATTTCGGTGCTGCAAAGTTCTAAAATCTGAGAGAAGCCACAAACTTCCTTCCACCCCAGCGTTCCCCGAGGTCTCCCGATAAAAATGGTACCTCACTTATGTGGGTAGACCTAGTGTCCGTGCCAGGAAATTCCCCAAAACACTACGTGGACACATCAAAATGATCAAATACAAAACTACCTGTTTTTGCGGGGGCACCTGTGTTTGTGGTCCTGGGCTCAGCAGCCATCTAAGGAAACCTACCAAACCCAGACATTTCTGAAAACTAGACACCCAGGGGAAACCAGGGAGGTGTGACTTGTGTAGATCCCCCAGTGTTTTCTTACCCAGAATCCTCAGCAAACCTCAAATTAGCTAAAAAACCTTATTTTTCCCACATTTCTGTGTGGCAACACTGCACCGGCACAAATTTCCTACCACCCAACGTTCCTCTCAGTCTCCAAATAAAAATGATACCTCACTTGTGTAGATGAGCCAAGGGTCTGTGACAGGTAAGAGCAAAAACATGTTGAAATTGATGGGGAACCAAAGCGGGTCCATAAGGGCAGTTTGGAAAAAAAAATGTTTTTAGGCCGACTTTTTATCAGTATAGATGCGACAATGCTGGGTGGTAGGAATTTTGGGGATTCCTGCTGATTCCGGAAGGTTCCATCACAAAAATATGGGAAAAATGTGTGATTTCAAGCAAAGTAGTGGTGTGTAAGGCATTGTAGGTAAGAAAATGTTACGGGTGCATATGAAGCAAACCACCCTAGACTCACACAGACGTTTAATTTTCAGATGTGTCTACGTCTCGTCAATTTTTCTACTGCTATGGCAGCGTCCAAAAAGTGCAGCCCTCACCATTCCAAGTGGGACGATTTTGAGCGTTAGACAAGCTCCCATGGCCCAAATGTAAAACCAAAACCCAAACTAATCAAATGTCCTCTTGCTTGCCATTGGGATAAGATATTTTAGTGTGTGTGGGGAGTCCTGAAAGACTGTTACCCTCATCAGTTGGTGTGGGGGCATAACCATGCCCATACTGGTTGGTAGCTATCACCCCACGTTTTTTTTATTTTTTATTCCCTGGCATCTAGTAGGCTTTCTGCTTGCCCCCCCGGGGAATGGATCGGGGTAATTGCCCCATCTGCCCACCGGTGGGCAGAACAACTTTGTCCGCATTTATTGGGGGTGGGGATATGGCCATACCCCTACCCTCTTTAAAAAAAAAAAAAAACTTCCCTGATGTCTGGTGGGCTTTCTGCCCTCCTGGGGGGGCAGATGAGCCTTACAAAAATAAGCCAATCTGCCCCTAAGGGGGCAGAAGTGCCCTAAATTAAATTTGCCTCCCAGGGGAGTGACCCTTGCCTAAGAGGTCGCTCCCCTTTGGTGAAATTGGCGCAAATAAAAATGAATTAATTAATATACGCTGGGCAGAGAAGGCCTAATAAAAAAATTGCCACCTGGGGAGCGACCCTTGCCTAAGAGGTTGCTCCCCTTTTCAGTGTAAAAAAAAACAAAAAAAATCCCTGCTATCTAGCGGCTTCTACCCACCATGGGCAGATCGTCCTAATTAATAAAGGCCAATCTGCTCCCGGTGGGACAGAAAAGTCCTAATAAAAAAATTGCCTTGCCTATGGGGTCCCTCCCCTCATTATTGTTAAGGTTAACGCTGACTAGCGCCATTTTGTAACGCAACCCAGGTGTCATATTTATACTATGTCGCTGGGTGGCACTAAAAATAGGTTAGAGTAATTTTTTCCAAAGTTAACCATTGCACCTTGTTGTAAGGCAAAATGATGATAAGGGAGGAAAAATTAATCTAATCAGGTTCACATGTTGCAAAACGGAAATGAGTCATTTTTGCCCACAATAGCATAAAAAACAGACGCTAACGTAGAAAACAGTGCAAAGGAGAGGCACAATGGAGCCATGAATCCAGGAGAGACCACAGGGAGACCTTATTCAACCAGGAACCAGCCAGGAGGACACATACAAGACCCAGGGGAGGGAGAAGAAAAAAGAGGAAGTGTTGTTTCAGTGCACAGGGGGCATGAAATACTGGTGAGAGATGTGAAGGAGCATAAAAATTAACTCTTCGTCACCTCTATATTGCAAATTGGAAGGAGAGAGGAAATCTGGCTGCAGATACTAGATAAGATCATTAGTGTGGCAGAGGTCAGGAGAACTGTAACTGAGTGCAAGAAAGCTGGCATGACTGCAAGCGAAGGACAAAGGAAAAAATGGCATGGAACAGGAAGGCAGCACTGCAATCTGGAGGCAGGAGTCCTGCACCACAAGAGGACGTGGACGAGATGGAGGAGATGGTTGCAGGGGTCATCCCGGAGGAAATTGTCATAGGAATCGCAGGACAGAACAGCACAGACTACCAGGAAACACCACAAATGCAGGGTAAGTTGCATGGGGTAAATTTATGCTAAAATGTCAAGTGCAAGAAGGGAGAGGCACATAGGACTCACATAATGCATGTCAAAGGAGCGCAGAGGGACACAATGCACATGAAGCAAGTTACACCATGCCGATGTAATCTACACATGTACCTATACCTTAGTAGTGCCATGAACCATGTCACATACACAACCTGGACATATGTTGAACACCAGGCCTGAATACCTACGTGTATATATACAGCACATGGGATGGATGCCATGTATAATCACTGCATGTAGTCATATCAACACCACCAACATGACCAAGACCTCAGAGACCAGGTAGTCAGTCAATACCCTTCCTGGGGTTACATCCTTGCAGTAGCACCTTGCAACTGCCTCGCCTCATTGCCCAAACACATGTGTGCTACATCTCACAGCACACAAGTCATTGCAACTGTCTCATCAGTACCCAGGCATGTGCACCACCACACCGCACATAGACAATACATCCCCATGAGGCAGCCATCCCTACAGAATGCAGTCAGGGTGTCCCCTGGGAGCATGGAATAATGAACTGAACAGGCACTGGGGGCATAGCAGACTGGACTCTGTATCATTGGTAACATGCCACTACCCAGACCAATCAAACTGAAGTAGTGTTGAACCACACATCTTGATGCTGAACTGAAATGTGCCACTACAGTAAATGTGTACAATAGATAGCAAACAGTAGGTCACAACAGTCACAGGCTGAGGCCAGAACTCCTCTGACACAACCATCTCAGACACAAGGGAATGGGGAAATAAACACACACATACAACACATGGGGTGACTGTGAACATAATGGTTGATAATTCCACATGGACGGGCGGGGGTGGTGCATGGGCAAGTCCGGTGTTGGAAAAACTGCCAGTGCAGTGTACCCTTGGTGCTTGGGAGTGTGAGTCACACGTTGGGATGGTGGCTGGAAATCTGTCTGCTCATGGTAGCTCTGTGGGGCACTTAGCACAACATCCTTGATAGATCAAATAGACTTCATGCCACTCAGGCAGTGGAAAGGGGAAAGGGCCAGCGCATGGGACACCCTGCACTGCCCATGCCAAGTGCATGGGCTGTGCAGGAGCAACCAGGGCCACACCACATAACCAACAACAATTTCGCTTTCAGTGATGCTCCAGTGATGCTCCAGTGGCGCTAAGCACTGCGCCGTATTGTCAAGGTGGCGTTAAGCCACTTTTTGTGGCTTAACGACACCGTGTAAATACGGCCCGTTCCCATGCATCACTGTGCGTGAATGAGGCATGCAATGAGTGTTGCTGTGTGCGTGCCACAGCAACACTCATTTCATTTTGATGCTACCTCAGATAAATTGAATTTTATCAACCTGAGGCAGCGCCAAAATGTTAGGGGTGACGTTAGCAGAGTGCAGCAAGGAGAAATACACTTATCATACCTCCTCGTTTTTTGCTTTTCCAATGTGTGCTGCATTCTGCAGCATTCATAGGAAGAGCAAAATGCAAAAAATGGTTGTTTATGTGTGGGAAGGTGTCCCTTTCCGCACATAAACAATCATATGAAAATGAAGCTTTGCCACTTCTGTCTGTGCTGCATTCCACAGCTCACACAGAAGTGCCAAAGCGCCACTATTGATTGTTATTGTGCAGGAAAGGACACCTTCACGCACATACACAATCACACCCCTCAATGCATACATCCTTGCATGATGGTGCAAGGATGCCTGCGTTGGCGATGGGAGCTGAATTTTGCGCCAGTGCGGGGGATAACACATGGTGCGCTGTATATACTTACATAGGGCGCATTCTTGTGATACCAAAGTGGTGCAGCGCGGCGCTGCCAATTTTTGTGATGCACGCGCTGCACCACTTTTCCATATATCTGGCCCTAAGATGACAATGAGCCTCAAATATCAAGTCAGTGACATGACATATCAACTGCCACAACAGAGATAGACTGATTTTACACCATCTCATTGCAGAGGATTATGGCTCTCCTGCGGATCTACCTGTCCTGGAGTACCCTCATGACCTGGATGATCAGCTGGCAGCTATCAGCCAGGAGACCCTCCCATAAGTCCTTATGAACCTCCAGACACCACCTCCAGTGGCAAGGAGGAGTATTGATGTAACAGACGTCCCACAGGCCCCACTTAGCACCCCGATAGTATGACCTGCCAGCACCGACACAACTGAGGACTGCGAGGACCCAGGGACCAGCTTTGAGAGGACAGTGGTAAGAGTCCAGCGAGAGCTGTCCAAGGAGGAGGGTGCGGGGATTCAAACTATGGCAGCCAGCCTGTAGGGGATGCGGACATGCATAGTTACGGCTACTGATCAGACTGCAGCCAACCCACGCACACACTCCCCAATGCGTGGAGTCCAGGAGTGTCTGAGGGACATAGCTTCTGCCATGAGGGAGAGGCCCCAAGAACTGCCCTCCCAAACTGGCATCAGCGTGCTTGAAGACAAGATGGACTCCATGCACTGGGAAATGGTCTACCCCAAGGCAGACATGGCTGCCTACCACTGGGATGTTGCTGCTATACTAAAAAATCAGCAGCTCCTCCTTGATGCAGTGATGCCATATGTAGTTCCACAGAATTGGGAAGTCCACATCCCCAACCACTGAAGTGTGTGTGGCCACTCTACCCCCTCACTACCACCATCAAGGGTAAAGGAGGCACCACACACATCAGAGGATAAAGATGTGGAACCCGTAGGAGTTCCTGGTAGCACCAGCCCATGTCACATGGGCAGTGTTTTCCTTTGTCCTGTGCTTGATATCATGTGAGTGTTAGCATTGTTGCAGATATGCACTCTTCATTGACATACTGTTGGCCTTTCTGCTATGGACTGCAATTGTCTCTAACTTTTCAATTGGCAATTTATGTTCCCCTGCAATGAAAGACCCTTTACCCAAGCATGTCCTATGACATGTCCGTCAACCCTGGACTTGTGCTGTGTCACAATTGGATGGTGTCACACACCTGGACATTGTAAATATTGCACTACAACACTTGTTATTAAACACCACCTACACAACCAGCATGTCTTTTTGTGTTGTGACACATCTACTTACGCTTAGGAATTGTCTTTAGTCACAGAGTGTCAGTACAAGAGTGCACGAATATGCGGGCACATATCAATGCACATGGTACCTACATGATGAATGTCAATGCTGGTCTCATCCCCTACAAGCAATTCACTGAATATGTAAAAAATGTTGAACACATGTATGCTGCAGCCACTACATATGGCAGGAACGGCTGAGAAACAGTTCTTGGGCAATGTTGTCAGCTGGAAGCACCAGTAGAACACATTGGTGTGAAACAGAGGGACTCAACCTCATCTGTAATTGCCACTGGTCACTTTAGCAGGTTAGGAATGAAGTGCAGGCTGTTGTCAGATGTTCCACAGTGCCCAACTATCTGACACAGGACCCACACAATGACAGCCGAATTACCACACCTACCTGTCCTATACCTGGTCACCATAGTCAGCTTGAGTGGTGGGTACACTGGATGGCAGATGCACAGACAAGTAGATGTGTTGTAGCTGCCAACGTGACAGCTCAGTTGTAAGAAGGTGATGAACATGTCAAGAGAGGGACCGGAGGCAGGACAAAATCCCTAGGACAACACTCAATTTGCACTGTACACCCATGGAAAGACTCTGAGACCCAAACATAAGACACATGAAGTAAGGAAATATCCAAACAAATTTTATTAGAATTTAACTAAACCAAAAAGAATTAAGAAAACCTATCCTAACCTAACCTATCCTAACTATACAAAACAAACAACAGACCCTAACTACTCTATGCTAAACTTACCTAAAAACATTTAGGGCCAGATGTATCAAAGATCCGTTTTGCATTTCTTAAATAGCTAATTTAAAGAAATTGCTATTGAAGAAATGCAAAGTGGGATGTATGAAATTTGCGATTCGGTAATAGTGATTTCTTAAAATTCGCAATCGCTATTACAGAATCACAATTAGTGAATGGGACTCCATTCATCCCTATGGGCCTGTCGCCCCATAGGTGTGAATGGTTTTGCATTTCCCAATTTGCGAATTCCAGTTAGGAATTCGCAAATTAGGTAAGGCAAACCCCAGGGTGTAGGGCCTAAGGCCCCCTTCGATGCACCCGAAAAAAATATTTGCGGACATGTGAAGCACACACATGCCTTAGGGGCCTGTGTGCGCTACATGTCATTTTAAAAAATGCATTTTTTAATGCATTTTATTTAAAATGGCACATGCTTACCGTCAAATTGGATTTGGTGGTAATTGCATTTCCTAAATGCCCAATTTGCATTTAGGAAATGCTTGATACATGTGCTTTGGAAATTGCAAATCGGAATTCCCTATTTGCGATTTCCTATTTAGAGAATCGCAATTTGCGATCCTCTAAATTGGGTCGCAATTTTAAGGAATCGCTATTTTAGCGATTCCTTAAAATTGCACAGCAAATGCCTTTCATACACCTTGAAATGCATTTTTGCATTCACAAATGGCTGAATTTTGCGATTTGCACCATTTGCGAATGCAAAATTGCTTGATACAGCTGGCCCGATATGACACACTCTAATCATTGGCCCCCCAGCCCCCTTAAAACATGAGACACTTGTAGGACAACATATACTAAACTGCACTTATACTGCCTATTACTAAACAAATATATATTTTTTTGGCATATTTTTTATTTTTTTATATACATATATATTTTTTATATAACACATAAAAGACCCAACATCACCCCATCCACCAACCCACATAGTAAAACGTAAAAAGTAGAAAACCCACCCCAAAAACCTAATTATCCTAACTAAACTACTAACTTAATCTAACCTGACACTAACCCCCTAAAACCCACTAAAAAACATTAAAATAAATGAGGGAGGGGACTGAGATGGGGATGAGAGTCATTATGCCTTTCACAGATTGGCCCTCTTGAGTTTCCTCTTGATGAATTTTAGTCTTTTTGTATCCTTCTCCACCTCCTTCTCAAGAGTGTCCAACTTTCTGAGGACTAGTGTGACATCCCTCTGTAGGTCCCTAATAGCACTCATGTCTATGGCAGCAGGTGTGGTTGGCTGTGGCACGGGTGTTGAGGGTGCAGTGGCTGGGGCTTTTGTGGTGGTGGCAGCTGTGGCCCCCTGCACAGCTGTGGTGCATGGTCCTTCCTGTGTTGGCAGTATGGGTCCCCCTTGGGGAATTCCCGCCACTTACCGGTGGATCGCTCCGTGCTATATCGGCGTGCCGTCCTCTGGAACCCAGATTCCACTGCCAGTATCTGCTAATAGCAGACTGCCCTCTTCTGAAAGGCACGCAGCTCTTCGTTGTTCATGTTGGCAGCTGTTAAAATGAGACAGACAACCATCATTGTAAGCATTGTGTGGAGTATGTACAGATTATTAGCTTACACTCTACATAGAATTGCACATGCACTCCAATTTACATACCGGATTATACAATGGCCCTGATGGATGAAACGACAATGCTATCTTTGCATCATTTCAATGACACTATGGCCACTCACAACAAGATTAGGAAGCAAACAAAATTAGATGTGCATTGATTTTGTGCCATGTGTAACAATGCAAAGGCAGCGTCAACTTCACATAGATCAGGGCCACTATTCCTCATCATCTGTTTCAATTTTTGACCATACATCACCAGTAACTTGTATCTGTTATTGGGAGTACGGGATGCAGTTGGTAACCTTAAGGGGTCAATGTTGATAGATACACATACAAGCCTGATCAAAATGACTGTCACCTACACTTTAGGCATCACATCTACCTACAATTGTGTTGTTCCTCACCCTCTTTGCCTCAGGGTGGATGGCCATGCAATTTATCATCTCAACTGTCCAGGTCACCCACCAAGGCATGCCCACTCTTACATGGAGTCAGGGGGTGGACCATATGTTAGGAGTGCTGACAACTAGGAAACTGGTAATCATAGGTCTTTCACATCTACATTTATGTGTCCAGTTGTAGACACCCATCAATACCTGATCAGCCAGTACCATTCCTTACACACCCATATCCATGCCAGCACACATTTGGACTTGACCTCCATGCACGCCTATTACATTCCATATAAGTGTCACGGAAGTGGGGTACAATATATGGCACCATCCTGGGGTAAATTGCCCACCCAGTCCTACTTGTGCATTACAGTACAGGGATGCACCAATTTGTGTACAAAATGGTGCACCACTGTGTTGTGAGAATGAATGTGTGTCCCAGTGCCAGTATATTTTCACAACGGTGCACATCTAAGTCACATATGGGCCTACATGTGGCTTGTCATCTCCTTATTTACATGATGCTGCCCATTTAGTGCCACAAGCCTCACAAGATGTGACTCTCTGCTTGTGCATGGGGAACCCTTAAATGGGACACAGTGTCACCATCCAGCCTACTTTGATATCTGATCATTTGACAGCTCATCACTTCTAGCTTTGGGTGCAACACTCATGACTCACTAACACACTACACAGGACAGACATAATAACACTTACTGGATACATCTGTGTCCTCAAATCTTGCCACTTCGCCTATGGTGTAAGGGGCAGGTCCACCTGTAAGGTATGGATGGAAAACCATGGTTAGTATCATATCACTGTCACTACTAGTGGACAACATATTACAGTGTGTACTATTTTAGAGGAGTAAGCTAATTATCCATGTTGAGGACAGTGCAACAGACACACCACTGCAAACACATGATGACACTGACACTCTGGTGAGTGAGAGCCACACATCTGCACCCTTACACTGGGCCTGAGACTCATGTAGTGCTACACCCTGCAACAACCATACGTGGGCAATCTGTAGAAGATGGAACTGCGTGGTATGAGGGGGAGTTGGGTGACAGATACATGACAGTACCCTGGTGCTCTGCAAGACAACTGACTCAGGTATTCTGGCTTGTCCTGCAATGCACACAGAGGCACTTTGTAAAGGACAAGCGGCTCAATTTTCATTCTGCAATGCTCATGCATTGAGTAGTCCATGACTGATGTGTCAAAGTTGTCTGATGGTATCAAATACCCCATTGCCAGTGGCCCCTATGGCAGGGATGATGTATGTGAAATTATGACAATGTAGTGCCATGCATGGATTGCCCTACTTTGTTACCACAATCCAGTTACATATGGTATGCTGGTGGTGTCTTGGCAAATCATACATGACACAATGCTGGGGCACAGATGTTGCCATGGCCCCTGAAATGTGTGACTTAGTGATAGTTGTGCATGACTCACCAAACATCTGAATTGCATTGGTAAAATGGTAGGATATGTGAACTCTATGTCTATACTGGCGCAGTGAAACTTCATTCTGGTTGCATGCCACCTGTCCAAAAGCATTGCAATGCGCACGCCAACAGTTCTGCTACTGTCATTAAAATGCGGTGAACAGTAAATAGTTTGCTAATGAGAGACTCACTAACAGGGCCATCGATCACCACACCAAGATAGTCTAGTAGATCCTGCTCCCTGGCCACCAGATCTGCCCAGCAATGCTTCATCTGGTGGTCATTGTGGCTACTGTGGTACACCCTCTTCAGGTGGTGGCGCACCTTGCCCCACTGCAGCCGTCTCGCCTCCGTTCGGTAGCCCTGTATCACACGGCCCCCCATCACCAACATTAATGGGAGGTAGTAGGCTACCAACCACACAAAGCCTCCCAGCTCCTCCTCCCCCATCCTAGCCAGCCTTATCCAACCAGACATATCTCTGGGGTACAGGTTGACAAAAAATATAAAACTAATTAAGTAAAGGAAACTTAAGCCCCACAAATAAAATTCCCAAATAACCCAACTTAAGAACTATCCCAGACAGACACCCCACAGTACAAATACAATGAAAGATACAAAAAACACAAATTCACTAGCACTGGGATAAAGTACATTCAAATACACAGAAAACACAACAGGTGGGACACCACAAGATACAATACAGAGCAATAACACACCACCAACTCCAAGACACAACCACACAGTCAAAAGGGGCACAGACTGTAAAGAGAAAGTGAAAGTACACCCACTGTATCATGCCTGTAAACAGGATTTCCTATTACATCACTTCCTGTCCCCGTGCATCACATTTTCTGTAATGCGTGTATTTATTTGACGCATCTCAGATTTGCGTGAGTATTTCTGACGCATGATCTAGGCACATCTTTTTTTTATTGACGCATTACTTTTACGCGTCGATTTAAAAGTAAATCAGCATTGAGATGAGTGCGAAGGTGGAATTCACGCTAATCGGCATTTGTGTCATTTTGTTTTACTCTATTCCTGATTGCGTGATTTTGTCCATTGTCAATGGATGCACCCTGTATCAACATACACATGGAATGGGCTGTGCTGCAGTGTGGCATTTTGTGTATGGCCACATGTGGTACTTCATACAGCAATGTGATTTGGGTGTGATTGGTCAGTTACACCAATGTGTGTGTTACAGTTTTGACAGCATGCAATTGTACTCACGTCATGCATATGTATGTATTTGTGACAACAGTGTATCCACATATGCATGGCAGTCAGTACTATGCAACAGTTATGGAATGTGATTGTGAAATGTGTTTACCTATGTGCGTAGTTGTCTTACAGAGCATTAAGTTTCAGACGACATACACAGCTCGGGCATTGTTGATGATGACTGACACATGCTATCTAGCAAATGTTACCCGACAACTGTCTCCATATGTTGATCTTGAGTACATGGTGACTTGTGTGTGGACTACACATTTGTCTGACGTGTACATATTTAGTAAATACAGCAATGGACACACTCTGCCTACATTCCAACCGTATCATGTTTCGAACACAATAGTCAGATCAAAGTCATTACATTTAGTAGTGTTAAATTAATTTTTCAGATATGCATTCCACAGATGTGTCTGTCCAAAGTGTGAGTTCATGTGTACCCAGTGTCAGGATTGGGCCCCATGGTAGCGGCAGGACTGATTTCCATGGATGTACTGCACAGGCTCAATTTCTCACACTGCTTGTCATACCTGGGTTAATCATTATGACCATCGTCACCAATGATGTCCCACCCTTGTCATACATGCTCCATGCAGCCATTGCAACTTACCCACTGAGTTGTGTCAGTGGTCTGTTCAAACATTACAGTCTCACCATGATTTGACATCCACTGCCTCATGTGTGGGCCCCTTGTTTGCCTCCTATTTGGACATGTAGTTGTGTGTGATGAGCTATTGTTGTACAAGTTGTCAATGTGGATGTAATTAATATGTTGTGGTCCATAGATTGTGTCCTTCAGTTGTCACATTCAAGTGATGAGGCTATCTGTGATATGTGTTATGGTAGCAGTTCAATCTTACGCATCAAATGTGATGTTGCTACTGAACTCATCAGATTAGTGTTTGTGACATGCTCACTGAGATTAGACTCACAATCCTGTGGTATATGTTCTGTAGTTTGAAGAGACCAAAGCCAGATTTTGTGAATAAGTAAGGTGTTTATTGACAAAATGTACAAGGTGAGTTATGTGATTATTAAGTGAAGAGGTTTTCAATGATGTGCAGTCCGTGGCAGCTGTGTTGTGCTGTTCCCACTCATTTTCTTCTCCACCATCCTCCTCCTCCTCCTCAGGCAGGTCATCTACCTGCTCATGTAAGGGGACATTCATCTGCACACATATGTTGCGCAGGATGGCACATGGCATGATTATCTAACAGACAATGTGTGGGGCATATAGGAGGCTGCCTCCTGTGATGTCCAGACACCTGCATCTGGATTTCAGGGTGCCAAATGTCCCCTCCACAATAGTCCTGTGTCCTCCGATGTCCCTCATTTTATGCACGCTCTGCTGCTGTGCTTGGGTTGGGAAATGGGCTCATTATCCATGGCTGTATGCCATAAACCTGATCCGCTGCAAAAGATTAAAGGAGTAAGTTGTGGTTAGGGCTTGCAACAGGAATGTAATGTTGCATGGCAGTTGATATTTTGAGCTGTTTGTGACTCATGTATTTGTGGTATGTTGTGAGTTCCTATCCTTGTGTAATGTCTCCTCAGCACTAGGTTGTTGGACATGACAATCTTGTGTTTAACTCAAGGACCTGGGACATATGATTTGGATTCCACACTGATGGCCATTATGCATGTACCATGCACTGTGTAGTGCACCTGTGTCTCAGTGTTCTATCAATAGAGGGGACATGACATATCCTCACAACACAATGGTGTCAGATGTGGTGGCAACATGGTATCACTACAGAGCCTGGACATCCCATCCCTTTTGTCATGTGTCATTGCAGATGATGTGTGACACTTAGGGCCTTTGAAATTGGTAAGTGAGAATGCACAACATGTCTCCAAAATTGGCTGCACTGTCCTGCAGCATTTCGTCTATGCAAGAATGCCCCATGTGTGATATGTTACTTGGCAACCCTTTGTTGTCCCCTACACCAGTTGCTCATGTGCAACCTTGCACGGACACAATCTACTCTGCACCAGGGTACTTGGCTTGCTGCCTTGTGGAGGTGGATGTATCTGTGCAGGAAGGTACACCAACCTATGCTTATGCTGTTTTGATGGCTAATTGGCTCTTTCTGTGTGTGCAGCAGTCTGGAGCATGCATTGGTGGCAAAATCATCTGAGTTCAAAGCGCAGTATACTTCCTTATTGCAACCTGCATGCAGCACCCCGGGGTGGTGTTTGTTGTTGGCACTTCCTCAGGTTTTAGGTGAAAGCTACACATGAGACAGCATCATCATGATATGTATCTCATGGTGACAGACCTGCAGCAACACACATTGCACACCCTTTCCACACTACATATAGCATGGGGGGGGGGTGGCCAATTTACAATGTGGCTTCAAGTCATTAGTAAATATTCATCTGCCAAGTACATACAGTGCAGGACATGCCAGTGGAACTGTGGGCTATTACATAAGTCCCTTGGTGATCCAGAGTGGCAGTTAATGTTTGTGGCAACCATGAGGTGTCCAAGGGTGTGTATCCCATTGTCGCAGGATGATCAACATAACTACCAGTGTCTCTCCTGTCTTCTAAAATATTAATGTGCATTTATACTGTCGACACATGCACAGTGAAGGCTATGGGATGGAGCTCAGCTACTTAGCAAATGTGTCCCTTGCCACAGTGCATGTGAGGTCAGTGATGTCCTGTTTTCTCCTACTCGGTACCACTATAACATCCATGATCTCCACTGTCTGACAGTGAGTCCGCCCCATGTTATATGGTACAGACATGATGGTGTGTGAGTCAGTGAGTGTTGCATGTGAGGTGACATTACAGTAGGGGTGGTACCACTTATCACACATCTGGCACATGGTATGTGATGGGCATTGATCTTGTATTCCTAAGTGTGTGAGCCAATGCGTCAGGCAGATGTCTCTGCACACTACAGGTAAGTCAGGTATGTGTTGATGAAATGCTGTTGATAGAGGTGCAAGTTGTCTGGTATTTGATATTTGTTCTGGCAGTGATTTGCACTGCATGACTTGAGGGATCTGTACCTATTTGGAACTTACATGACATGGGCATGGTGTATGCCATTGACATATTTGTGCTATTCTTTGTTTGGTGTACTGTGTGTAAAGGGTACATAGTAGGAAACCTATGGGAACTTGTAGTGGTCGGTCTGTCTAGTTCTTTTGTTAGCAAAGGGTACACGTCTGCACTTGTCATTCACGTGGTGTGCCTGTCAAGATGTGGGTGTGTTACATACATGTGGGTGTATGTATTTGTGTCGTGCACTGATTGTGCTGTACTGCAGCATTGTGCATATGTGTTATCACCTGCACATGTGTGTTACCCTGGCCATGTATTACTGTAGTGGTGTCTTGTGTGTCGGACAGGGTTGGTGTGTTGTGTGTATATTGCTAGATCTGTTGACTGACCCACAAGTAGGCCATTTCCAAATTGTCCATCCTGGAACTGTTCATTGATCCTGCAGTGCCGGAATATGTAGGCGTCATGGACACTCCCAGGATACTTGGCCAAAATGTTTCTGAAAAGTCCCCGGTGGTCCACTATGCCCTGCACATTAATGGAATGCATGTGCTTGCGATTCTGGTATAAGTGTTCTGATGCTGCAGGTGATACAAGCCGGACATGGGGAGCAGTCAATTGCACCAAGCACATGCGGGAAGACATGGATTTGATAGAACTCCTGTAGTTCTCCTTCTGCTTTTGCTGGGTGTTGGGGAAGCTGATGTGGCGGGTGTCAGGAAGATGATAGCATCTAACAGCTTTGTCAGGAATGCAGAGAACGATGGCTGTGAGACACCAGCAACCAGTGCACCCATTGTTTGCCAGCATGTGCAGGACAGCAAGCAACTTTGTTACAGGTGATATGTTGTGTGGGGTCTACAGGCTGGCTGTAATTTGTGGATCAATGTGGTGCAGCAGGTGTAGTAAAGCTTACCGGTTCAGTCTGTAGGTCCTAATAATGTCCAGGTCCCTGAGGTCGAGGAGGGTTGTACTAGTTCTGAAGACCCTCTCCTGCCTTCTGTGTTGCCTTTGTGGTCTGCGTTGTCATGCTGGTGATTGCTGGACTTGTTGCTGTCTTCTGTGCCATCTAGCAAGCTGGATCATTATCACCTCCGTCTTCTACTATGGGCTGGTAATATTGCTTCTGTGTGTTCTCCTTAAGTAGTGTTGTGTTTGCCTCATTTTAATGCCTGCTCTGGGCCAGGTGTTAAATTTTGACGCAAATCGGTGTTAACGTAATTTTTTTGGGTCCGCCTCCCACCCGTGCATCTTTTTTGCCCAGGTGGATACATATGGTGCTAGGGTATTTGAGTCATTTTTTGGATGGGAACGCCTACCTTGCATCTCATTGACGCAAGGAGGTTTCGCACATCTGAAAAATGGCGTTAACACTAATATTTTGAAGCTAGACTGGTCTAGCGTCAAAATATAAATATGGCGTTGAGTTTTCACTGAATTAGCATAAAAAATGATGCTAATTTAGCTCAAACAGAGTAGAAATATGTCCCTTAGCGCCCGTGACTTAATGAGACTCTCACTGCAGTGAAAAAGCACTGTAAAACTCTGGAGCCTTCCTGGAGGAAGACCTACCACCCCTCCTTGAAGGCTTAGTATAGGTCTGCTATTAAGGACTATCATAAAATGATTTAAAAAAATAAGCCAATTATTTTTCTGAAACTATTAAAAATAGTTCCAATCCTACTATGGAAATCTTTAAGGAGTTAAATGGCTTACTAAACCCTCACCTTCTGCTGACCCGATCTTTTCCTCTGACATCCATTGTGAAAAATTTGCGGAATACTTTGTCAATAAAATACTTCACATTTATGCTACATTTCCCTCTAGCTCTGCCAACAGTACAGCTTTAGAACCACTGAACTCTAAGCCAGTGCTTAGTTCCTTTCCTCTTCTGGACCTAGAACTGTTGTTGGCTATATGTCAGACCCACTGAAATCTGTATTTTCTGTAAGTTGGCTGCCTCCCTTCTGCCTCTTTGCCTGCAAATGATTACCTCTTCTCTGTCATCTGCTCAGGTGCCCAGCATGTGGAAACACGCTAAAGTCATTCCTCTGCTGAAAAAAACGTCCCTGGATCCAACTCTGAGAATTTTCGCTCTCTTACCATTTTTAGCTAAGGTCACTGAGAAGCATGTAAACAATGCTTTGGTAAACGTTTTAGATGACAATCACATACTTGACATTTCCCAGAATGGTTTTAAACCAAGGTACAGTACGGAAACAGCATTACTTGCAGTCTCTGAGCAGCTTTGCTGGACCTTGGATGACGGATGTACTTCAATGTTAATTCTGTTAGACCTGAGCGCTGCTTTTGAGACAGTGTCTCATGAGATCATAATCCAGCGGTTGCAGAGCATTGGCATCAGTGGGTCAGCTTTGAGCTGGCTCGCGTCCTTTTTATCAGAATGCTCCTTTCAGGTCATTGCCCCTCCCTTCAAGTCCAAAAGTCATAGTGAACAGCCTTGAGCCCCACTTTGTTTAATGTTCACGTTCAGACACTTGCTCAGGTTGTAGAACCTAATGAAATGACCTTAATATCATATGCAGATGATACTCAGTTAGTGCTTTCTTTTGCAGATAATCCTGCAATTACCTGCGACCATCCCTCTTATATGATTTTCGTTACGTGCTTCCTAATAAACATTATTACGGGTCGAACCATTTTGCAATGAGGAACACCTTCCCCCCCTAAAACCCCTCCCCCCACCAGAACCCTACCCCCATCCTTCTCTACTCCCTCTCCAATCCCCTCCCTCTCGCCTCCCTGGCGAATCCCCCCATCTTCTTGGCTGTTAAGCCATTTGGCGCTGCTAGAACCCCACCACCTATATTCAGAAAAAAAACAAAAGTAAGGGAGCAAGTCTTGAAAAAGTGAGCAGGTAGCCCAGCTTAATTTTAGTTGCTCGTAAATTTCTCGAGTAGAGAATCTGCTTCATGGACATCCCGTAGGTTATACATCCAGTTTTCTCTCATCACTCTCAAAGTCGCTGGGAATTTTTATTGGACCGTGGCCCCCAACTTCCTAAAATCCTCCATCCTCCTGCCGAGTTCCCATTGTCGGTTGGAGGTCACCCGAGATACATCGGATCTTATTTCAAAGGAGGAAGTCACTTGCATCCAATGTTCTGATTTTCAATATTCGAGAGAGGATTTTTTCCTTAATACCATATGTGAGAAAATTCACCAGTATCCTCCTTGGCTTGACTGCGTTTGGTGATTTTCGAAAGGGATCCCTATGAACCCTCTGTAAGTCTTGGGATAATAAGTCCTCAGGTCCCTCCCAAACCCTGCCTTGTTTCAGGAGACCTACCACAAACATTTTAATATTATCTCCCTCAGCCCCTTCTGGGACATTCATTATTTTAAGGTTATTCCTCCTAGCATTGTTTTCCAGCACTTCCAGCCGCTCAGCATTCTGGTTTCCCATAGTCTTTAATACTTCGATTTCACTGGTATGCTTCTCCACCGTTTCATTAAGTTGAACATCTTGGTTTTCCAGGATCTGAGTTTGTTGTGCTAATATATCCATCTTAGTCACCAAAGCTTCACAAACCTCTTGAATCCCCTTCTGATTAGTCTGTGATACCAGGAAGCCCTGCCTGATTTCATTAGATAAGGAGTGCAACAGGGATTCTATAGATGGCTGAGTAGGCACTAAGTTTGTCACCACTAGTGGGTCCTGTTGAGATTCCAGAGGGTCTTCTGTTATCACCTCTGAAGTGATATTCCTTTGTTGCAGGGGAGTGTCTTCTCCTATATCGGGAGGATCCTGCTCCTGCGTTGGCATACCTATGCCTGATGTTCCACCCTCCTTTTCACTTAAAAGGGGCGAATATGAGGGTGAAAGATTTTTCCTAGGCAAGTCTACTTGCTCTCCCTCCTCATATTCAGACCAAAAGGTCTCATTTGGAGTTGTACCTAAGGAGGCGGGGCAGATGTATTGGAGACGGTCATGATGTTGTCAGAATTCTTGGCCTTGAAATATGCCCTTAATGAGGGGGTTATTCTCCATTGGGGGGGGGGAGGGCTACCTATTCCTTCTCACAGATTTCTTCTTTTGCTGCGGGAACGTTACCCCCTTCCTCACCATAGGAGCATCAACAGAGCCTTCCGCTGCACTCACTGTGTCTTTGTCTGCTTGACAAGGCCTTATACAAAAAGGACCCCCCCCCATTAAATTATTAACCTCCTCAGGATCTATGCATCCTCCCCCCTCTCCCGGTACCTGATTTACGTCGTCCGTGAAGATTTGATGTAAGCTGGGAGCTCCCGGTGCTAGAGGGAGAGAAAAAGAGTCCTTCCTGCTCCTGTTGGGCAGCAACTCTTTAACCATGCCTTCCATGCCGCCTCGCCGTCTTGTGCTGCCCCTGCCTATCTCACTGCTGGTCGCGATTCTCAGCGCGACCCTAGAGGTGAGGGCACGTACTCTCCTGACCTCGAGAGCGGCGCGCTCCCAATTGCCGCCACTCTCCCTTGCAGCAGTTCCTGTTGTTGGCATCCCGACTCGTGCCAGGACGCGATCGCACAACCTCTGTGGCGGCATACCGCCTTTCAGGTAAGAGGATCCCCCCGACCGAAGATACGGGGGAATTCCTATCTCTTGTTCCCCATCTTCTGTGCCGGTCGGGTCCGAGCAGCGCTGCGGCTGTTCTAGCAGCGCAAGCGCTCCTGACCTTCAACCGCCATGTTCCCCTCCACTCCGACCGCTCCTGCAACAGTTTTGTTGCCCATCATGTTAGATGTTTGTGGAAAAAGGATGAGATAGATGGAAGAACAAATGCATGAAATCCACACACAGCATTAAAGAATATGTTGCCTTCATGTCCAAAAATACTCTATTCTTGAAAAAGGCTAACACACAGTTGGATATCTTGAAGATGAAGTCTTCGTTCTTTGGTGTTCAAGATGTATACTGCCAGAAAAAGTATCACTGCTAGAACTGCCTTTGACAGCATAACTTGAACTCTAGGACCTTATTCCGAGGACTGGGATAGAACGTTTCCTGATCTGGATTGCTGAGATATTTGAACTAACTATGTTTGACAGCCAGCTGCTTGTTGGGGAAATATGTGCCTTTAAAGACTTTGGTCCCATAAAATTGAGATGTTTCATGACCAGAAGAGTCCGTTGACCAGTTCACTGAATCCCAGTTAGCCTGTATGATCTCATGGAGACTGTACTCAACTTGGCCAGTGATTTATCGATCACTCTTTGAGTCATTATTCTCTAGAAGCATCCTGCTGTGTTTTTAATCTCACCAACAATCACCACCAATACACAGGAGATTGATTATGTGATTTTAGACTCTCTGTAGTACAACTGGATCCAGATTTTATCCAGATTAACTTTATCTCTGCACTCCCTCCAAGTTCTCTTAACAACGAGGTTGAATCCATCCAGGTGGTACTATCGTACCTGGATGGGGTAGGTGGTCATATGATGAGGCATGACACTATATAGTGTGTGACACCACCTAGTCCGTAAGGAGAAATTCCCCTCAGCCTTTTCTGATAACCACATTCAGCACACATATAGGTCCCGAAGTCCAGGAGATACAGACGGTCTAGTAAAATTTAACTTTATTTTGTACCTACATGAAACCCCATACACTTTGTGTTATTTATTCCTGTGCTCAGCCTTCATCACTCAAAAAGACCCCCTAAAATAGGATTCAAAGAAACCTGGGAAAGCGAAGGCCAGTCCACAGTACAGAGCTTAAAAAAAAAAAGTTGTTTTTATTGCTTGGTTTTTTGGGGGGAATAATCACTGATGTGCAGGACAAAAGTTCCATATCAACAACTTTGAGGATACTCACTTGCAGGATAATTATCCATATGGCCATGGTCTTGTTCCACTCTTCACCTTGTTATGTTATTTCATGTCATGTCTTCATGTCATATCATGCAATGTTATGTCATGTCAAATAATGTTATGTTATGCTGCTATGTTATGCTATGTTTGTACCATTTGGCAGAGAGAGCTTTGGGACCAGCAGCTGTTTTTCCTACTCCTGGCCACATACACCTGTCATTTTGGGATGGTATACATTCTAGGGGCCAGGAATGCACATTAAGGCACATGAGAAAAGGAAGCCAACAGTGCGTACGCACCACTGATGTGCCAGACACACCAAGGGCAAACCTTTCTATGCCCATCTGCTCCTGGCCAATTCCTGCCACTAGAACCCCTACTCCTTGGCCTCTAGATCCTGGGACAAGGCTTAAATATTCCAGTAAGGAACTTGCCTTGTTTCAGTGGCAGGCTCAAACAGTCTTATAAACACATGCCGGTTACACTTGTAGAGATGTTCTACTGTATCACGTGCCAATTTTCCTGTTTGGCAGCCTTTCCCCCTCCTGGGGATACGGAGACAAGTTGTGGCTTAAGCTATCGCACTCTACGGTGTTGGGTAAGGGGACCAATTCATATCATGGTAAAGGAGGGTCGACAGTTAGGGAGGTTTGATCCTCTTACTCCTAGGGAGGTTCAGGAGTTAATACTTAAGGTTAAGGCTATATGCAGTTCCTGTTTTAGTATTTTTTGTCTGCTCATGAAAGTTTTTCCCTAGCTTCCTCTTAACGGTAGAACATCCATCACACAGGATTTTATAACCAGCTGTCTGGACTACAGAAATAGGCTCTAGGTTGCCATGAATTAGTCTTTTTTGTCACAAATGCAGGTGATTAAAAATACAGCTGCCTGACTGGTCTGTCATCTTCTGTCGGGCTTCCCTTTGGGTTCATTCCTAAGGCCATAGGTCTTAGATCATCGAACACTGCACTTGTGTTTCCCCGTTTCACTTGAACAGCTCGTAACGGGTGCCACACTTTTTCTTAGCTGGCTCCACATCATTGGAATATTCTGCTGACCCAGATTTGTACTTGTTAAAACATACTCATTTTAATATTTTAAAGAAGGGATAACAGCCAGCAGTCCTGTAAGTTCAAAACGTTATTGCCTGGACATTCCTGTAGAAGTGGGCTCTTAGTGCTATAATAAATTGCTTTAACAGGGTCACAAGTTCAGGCTGTCAATGATGGAGCACAAACACCTGCTAAAACTCAGTCCTCCTTTGTGATACTGTCTGAGAGGAATACTTAAAGGCCAACTGCCAACTACTCCTGGTCATGTGACCCAGGAAACTGGCTGCAAGTGCCAAATGGTTAGGATCAGAAAATGGCAACTTTCAAAAAGTGGCATTTTCAGAATTGCAACATAAAACCCAACTTTTACATTAAAGAGGATTTTAAATTACAATTTCTTTGAGACTAAAGTTGACTTTCCACCTGTTCCCAATCACAAGTAGCCACTTTGTAAATAATAAAGTAAACCAAAGTTATCCTATGGGATAGGTAGGCCTTTCAGTGGTGAAAAAACACTTTTTCATTACCAGGACATATAAAATTTAAAAGTACATGTCCAATTTTTTTAAAAATAATGCACCCTGCCCGCTGGGCTGTTTAGGGCCTACCATAGGCGGGATTTGCACATATTAATTTTTTTTATTATTGGCTAAGGTTTATATTGTCAGGCCAAAATGGCAGTTTAAAACTGCACATATGCTGTAATGGCAGACCTGAGACATGTGTAAAAAGGCTACTTATTGGCACAAACATTCTGTACCACTTTACTAGGGAGTTATAAGTAAATTAAAAGCGCCATTTGGGTGGAAGCCAATTTTACTACATTTAGAGGAGCATGCACAAACACTTTATCACTCTTTAGCAGTGATAAATTGTGCAGAGTTGTAATGCCAACAAAAATGAATTCAGCAAAACAGACGGAGTGAAGGCAAAATGTTAGGGAAAAATCACACCAAGGATGTAAGGTCTAACAGCTTGTTTCACATTCTTGGTCCTTTTGTCATGTGAATTTTCCAGAGAGGATTGGCACTTACTTCTGTTATTCTAAGATCCTCTATGAATAGGTGAGTGTGCCTCCAATGAACAATCAACTAATCAATATAAAGTGCCTATAAGTTATGCATTAGATTTTGAAGGATATCTGTGCATCAACAGGTAGCCAGTAGACTAATCAAGAGTGAGTGACACGACCAGACACATAGGTACTTATGACGAAAGAGTGTAGCGGATAGCTGTTTAACAAGGTCAATGCAGACCTGTGGACACTGACAAAAGGAACCCTTCACAAAGTAGCTGCAGTTGGCCTACCACTGTCCCCAATGGCCAAATAGGTTGGGTCAAAGTGAAAATATAATTACTGCTTTCTGACTATTATTTATGAGGATGCTCATTAATAAAATGTCACCACAATGTCATGACAAAACTAAGGGGCAGGGATACAGTGGGTCAGTGGAGCTAGAGTAATACATTCACAGAAGATAACTAAACTGGAAAGAAAGGAAATATACAAAGAGAGAGAGAGAAAGCGAGAAAGTGAATTTGACTGAGAGAGTGAGAATATAAGAGCAAGAGAAAAAAGACAGAAAGGGAGAAAGATGGAGAGAGAGAGAGAGAAAGTAAAAGTTATAAGATGCAAGTAAAAAGAGATAGCATGAGTGAGACAGGAAGTAAATTAAAAATAGGAAGCTGAGAAAACGAAAAAAGCAGGGAAGAAATAAAAAGGGGAAAGTATCAAAATGAAAGAAAGAAGGGAGGACATCTTAACACCTGGGCAGTAGGTGAAACTTAGCACTTTGGTAGAACTTTAGTTTTTTGGATCATTTCGTGGCTGCCCTTCCAGAGCCATTTTTGCTTTTTGGGCAGTAAATCCTTAAAAAATTAAGCTTTAAGATGGATTGTTATTCGCCCTTTTCTCAGAAGAAAAACATTCCTAGAAGCATGACACTTCCTTAGCACCAACAACTTAAAACTAGAGGGATGGTTGGACTCACTCAATCTGCACACAACTGCCTTATAATTATGTTCAAAGTGGAAGGGGGGTATTTTAATTTCTGCTACTCCCGTGTGCGAACACGTCATAGGTTGGCATTATCTTCATCTATGTTTGTGATGTCATCGACCTACACAACAGTTCATAAATCCTCGCCTTTGTCTCTAGGAGGCAAAGTTAGAAAAGTAAAGGTGGGTGAAACTTGCAGAGTTTTACTGTGCGGAATTCTGCAGAGTTACCTAAAAACGCTGCAAGATTCCGCAGAGTTTCACAAGCTATAGAATTCCGGTTCATCATGCTGCAGGGAGCTTCTCCCACGCTGTAAAATCTTTGCAAACTGCACGTTGTTGCAAGCCAAAAGGTGCTGTTTCTTTCTGCCGCTTGAGTAGATTTTATAACCGAGCGTCAGCTTTTGCAATGTGAATAGCAACTTATTCAATTTGAGCGGTACCAACCTGCTGCGACTGCCCACATTGAGAAATCTCACCAGGAGGCTGTTTAGCGCTAATTTTCTCTCGTTCACCAATATAACACTGGCAAGCCTTGGGAGAGAAAAACTTCGCCACGTGGCGGTGGGTGGAATTTTTGCCAAACTCCACACGCTAAGCGGAGGGCAGAGTGGGCAAAACTCTGCGAACTGCGGCAGAGTGGAGGTTACCAACCACCCTTAGAAAAAAGGAGATTTTGACATTCTGGTAATGGTAAGGTTCAGCAATATTTATCATCTAGATTGAAACTAAGAGATTTCACCTGTGTCAAAGAAGAGATTTTAAGGAGAGACACTCTTTCTAGCCTGAGCTGACCTTGATTAAGATTCGTGTATGAAAGGCAGAAAATTACAAATGTCACAAAGGTGAAGCACAGAAGGATAATAAGAACAAAAGACGAGTTTTCCCACCCAGACTAATATGATCCTAGGAAATGCTGAGAGCACAGAACAGGGAAGGTGGAGAGCTCAACATCCCAACTCGAAACATGACGAAAACCCTAGTGCATATAATATTTGGTAACAGTATGTGAATTAACTCTCATCAGATATGCTTCCACTGGCTTGTTTTGCGCTTATATTTTGCCTGTATATTTGGGACACATTTCTTGTGGCAGGGAAGGTGTATCAGTGCTATTTATAAATAAAGTAACAATATCAAAGGTTACAAATATCAAACAGAGTCATCAATAGTTACATCACAGTTTATGGAATGAAGTACAAAGACGGTATCAAATAACTGTGATTTGAACTCAGAAATATGCAGTGCAATTTCAGCAGCAGCCATGTTCACCAGTCAACAATGGCTGAGATATTTACAAAGAGATCCGAGATCGAATCATAGCCCCAAATTGAAAGAGACAAGGAGGCGGCAGAACACGGCTCAGGTCAGCAAGTTGACAGTAAAACATATTTCTGAATGGTATTAAAACAGTACTTAATTGGTGCCGGTGTTTGCCAGTCCTGCGCACAGGAAATGATTTCTAAACAGCAGCACTTTTCTTTAGCAGAACTCCTGAACAACTAATTCAATACACTTGAGAAAAGATGCAACAGGTCTAGGCCATATTTACACTGTTTGGTAAACCTGGGATACACATAATGTCACACTCATATTGTGTTAAGGTTAGTGTTTAGCAGTGCTGGCAGAGATAGTGGGCACTGCCAAACACGGAGCCCTCCTGAGAAATAATTCGGGCCCTGGCACTTAAATGTTTACACTGCGTGAAAACTACTTTCAAAAGAATGAACATTCTTGACAGAAGAGAAGATGCTACCAGAATAGTTCAAATGAGATATTCCAAGAACATTTACATTATCTACGGTACAGAAAACATCAGAGCTTGCATGCCACTTTACAATTGAAAAGTAAGCGGTACGATTGACTGAAAATGCAAATCACTTCAAAGCAACAATGCCATGTTTGCATTTTTTGCAGAAAGAGAAAGTCCACTGATCACTTCTAGTGGTTACCATCTTCTGCAATACACATTAACAACATTCTGTTCCTCACTGAGTTGTCTGTGAAATACTCTGCCGCGTTTAGCCACAAATCTCTACATAAGTGCAATTAAAGCAATGAGCCCTGATGAGCACCCAAAGGATAAGTGCAGTAATTGAGCAATAAGGCTTCTGTGGGATCCCACCCAGTTCCCAGTAAAACAATGACTTTGTTTATCATTAAGAACTTACACTGTGCACTGCATGTATTATGCGCAAGGGATGGTGCCTCGGTACTTACTTCACCACATAAAAGAGTTCCCATGCTCTTGGCAGGGCATCTGCGCAAGATAGTTCATATGGCTTGATCTTATAAACATGAGATATAATAGTATATCCAGTGTCACTTGTCCCAATGGCACATCAAATATTTAGCCCTTGTGATTGGACACACTGGGCCAGATTCACAAAAAGCCTCCGCACTCGTGGCGGAGGCTCCACAGACGTGACGGCGTCTCCACAATCGTGGCGGAATCTCTCCAATGAGAATTCTCATTGCAGAGATTCTGCCACGATTGAGGAGACTCCACCACAAGTGTGGAGGCTGTTTGTGAATCTGGCCCTGTGACTCTAAGGGGTAATGATGAGAGCACTGTCTGTGTTCTGAAATAGGAGAATAGAGCTAGAGATGATGGGAAACTGAAGAACAGGTATGTGCCATACTGAAATCACAGACTCGTGACACCAATAGTGTTGCACTAGGCACAGCCAAAAAATGCTGTAGTGAGGTCCGGGGCAGTGCCTTGCACTGGGCAGACCTGGTTCACCAAAATGTAACCAAGTGGACTAAAAATCCAGATGACTAATTTTAGTAAAATAAAACTAAACTCGAATGTTGTATCCCTCATGGCAGGAAATAAAGTGTAGTCCTGCAATAAACCTTTAGTTATTTAGGTGCAATGTGCTGTTTAAGGGGCAAGGGGGTTCTAGATCACAAATGCACATAGCCACTAGCACATGTTAGAATGCAAGGGGCAAATCCATGTCTGTGCATTGCAAATAAACTGGGAGACCTTCCCGCTAAAGGCAAACAACCACATAGGCTAATTATTAATTTTAATATGAACCACTACGCAGCCCTAACAATTACACATGATGTAGGAGACATTACATCAAATTCTAATTCAATCTAAATCATTGCCCACAGCTGCAGCCATTTTTAGCTGTTAATTGCTCACTCTGCAAATATGGGCCAAGACGAGATACAAGGGAGGATGGACAACTAACAATGACTGGCATCCAATAGCATGAAGGCAAGAAGATTATTAGACCCCCCCATCAAGGTCACTGTCTCACACACATTCATAAACACACTTTTTCACCAGCTTCTTATTCTTTCTACACGCTTCCATGAACTGAGTATTCTGATTGGCTGAGCCAATGCCATCACAACTTAGAATCAGGGGATGTGACATTTTGAATTTTCAACATTAATTCGTTCAGCAGTCACAGATTGCAGAATTATTCAGCAAACAAGAATATCACTTTCAAGAGATGCTGTTTAAGGTGAATCGTGTGAAAGCTTTGCATATTAGCGGGAAAGTATCTCTTTTTGCAAGACCCATGTTTTATCGTAGACAAGCCATGGCACAGGACAAGTAGTCCATTTAAAGTCAGAGTTGTGTGTCAGGCACATGGTCGAAGGCTGAGTAAATGTGGCAGGTACCCTTTCATCCAGTGCCATAACATGACATATACAACATGTCCTGGACCAAACTCAACACAAGCACTCTCAAATGTCCCTAAAACAACATTAATCCCTCCAAACATCAGTTTATGTAAATTGTCATTTTTCCTATCAGCAAAAATAGATTTTTTTCAAATCCAGCTGTCCATCTTTGGGCTAATGGACAGACTCTGCTCCAGGTTTTCTTGTTTAACCCCTGTCCATGTAAGTGGTTCAATTTAGATGTGCTGTGTGTACATGCATTAGGTGTGGATATCCTGAAGGTCTAGGTTAACTGGTCCTCATGGACCAATGTCAGTTTCCACTGCTTCAAGCACTGTGAAGACTAGCTCCTCATTGGTTCATTCCATGTCACATTTGTTAAGCAGGCAGCTTTATCAGACTGATGCCACTGATCTCTGTGTCCTTCGTGCCAGACATTTAGTGCCCACTAACAAAAATAAGCATTTGTGGACCTGAGTCACACGGCCATAAAACTTAATTGAACTATTGTGCTTCCAAGACTCCCTCTGAGTCCAGCTTTCTACAAATCAGTGTTGACAGTCTGTACGTTGGTGGTGGAGCGGATGCTCTGAGAGGACGGCCCTTGCTTTAGACTCGCTTGCTCTATCCAAGCTTCTCTGTAGGGTAGGTTGACAGCTGGGAGTGTATCATCCTGGGATTGAGGCACTCTCCTGCACATGCGCAGCAAGGACTTCAACTCCAGGCGAAAGCTCTCATTGAGCCAGCAGTAGATGAATGGGTTGTAGCAGGTGCTGCTCATAGCAAACCAGTGCAAAGCAAAATAAAGGGCATTTTTGGTTTGAATGTTCAAGCTAGAGACAAGCAGCACATAGCAGTTCAAGGGGAACCAGCAGACGGCAAAGACCACCACAACCAGCACCAGCATTTTAATGCTCTTCTTCTTGTTCTTGCGGTGGGTGATGAACTGCTCGGTGGTAATGTCCCCAATAGCATTGCGCATCCACAACTTCTTGGCCAGGCGGGTGTAGGCAATGGTGATGATGACAAGGGGTAATAGGTACAGAAGTAAGAAGGTGCAAAGGTCAAGGTATTTCCAGAACAGTTTGGAAGGTTCCGGAAAGTCTGGTGTGCAAAGGCTCCGCACTGTAGTTTCACTAAAAATGAAGAAAACAGACATGTCAACTACAGTTTACAACTGCATTATACAGAACAGTTTTTCATTAACTCTCATTATTTTTTACACATTAACCCTTAATGTTGGACTTTTGAACGATTTATTTGATTTGGGCAAGTACAAGTGTAACTCTCACATTAGCAACCCATTTCAGAACTTCAGCTTATGCTTAAAACTCAACCACATATATTAAGTCTCTGTGCCACTGTGAACGCAAGGGCAATATGGCTGCCCAACCCATGTAGGGTGTTTGGGTGTTTCCTTCCCCTCATGTTTTAATAAGTAACTTTTTGTTGAAGTGATTCACATCAATATAGATAAAACATGCATGACCACCAAATCCGATATTTGTCTCCTATTTCTGAATATTTTGCCATAATGTACACTGTCTGAAAGTTTAAAAGAAAGGAAATGTACACGGATGAACCAAACTATGTGCCAGATTTACAATAATGTAAAATGCAGTACACACAGAAATAGGAAAATATGAGGAGAAATAATCATGGAGGTGTAGCAGTTTTGGAGCATTTTTAATGTATACCACTCATGGTAAATCTGAAAATGCAACAAAACCCATTGGTGCTGTGCCAGAACACCCATGCTGCACCCATGGAATGCCTCCTCAGGGAAGAGTAACGCAACACATCGATTTGCGCAATGTTACTCTGGATTTATCAAGCCACACAAGGTGCCTTGTGTGTTTTGATAAATACTGCTTAAGGGTTGCGTCAATTTTGCGCCCCATTGCATGATGCTAAAGCAGTGCAACCATTTGATAAGTCTGACCCTCTTTTTTAAAACTCTACTGCAAAGAAATTGGTGACAAGCAGAAATGTGACAGTAAATTTGTTCTGCTTAACTGGTTGTGAAGTCTTCTTTTAAAAATATCTTATGGGTTTAAAGCAGTGCCTAATTTGTAAATAAAAAGGTGCTGGTGCACAAAGACCTCCTCTTAAACACGCGCGGCCGCTGCAGTTAAATGTGTGAACATGGAATATTGAGGCGGACTAATCCTGAAGCCATCTCAGGCCTCTTCTATCCATAGAAAGCCACTCCCTGCCCCATCAGCTCTCTCCAGCAGCTTTCTACTTTCTTCCTTTGTGACGCTTTTTCGTTTTTCCCTTTTTCTGTCTTTCCCATGTGTATCTTTTGCTAGCAGCAAATGCTTGAGGCAGAAGAATAACCCCTGGCACTCAAAAATAAATGCTGGTGCTCAGCACCGGAAACAACAAGCACAAATTAAGCACTGGTTTAAAGCACCTTGTAACACTCACTGTCTTATGTAACACACCCTTTACATTGATTTACAAACATATGATTTATTCTCAATGTATAATGTGTACATGTAATATAAAGCGCTCTGCCATCTGACATCCTGCATTTGGATGAGTAGCGCCATAAAAGAAATAAAAGAAAATAGTGGTAGTTGAATTTTTATTTGTGTAAATACTGAGGGAGACCAGCACTTCTGACATTTCTACAGTGCATGCATATCTCTTATATAAATGGGGTGACCAAACTCAAAAGCATGCTTCTCCTAAGTATCTATTAAGGGATAACAAGATGTGTCCATTTGTTTACCCTCCATTGCATTTGCATCTAGATGGGAGGATCCACATAGCTCTCCTGGCTAGGCCACTGGAATAAAAGGATGTCTGATGTCCCCTTAAATTTGGCCATGGCTTTGAGCCCAGCTGAAAATTACACAGGAACCTGCAAGAGCAAGATAAAGGGTGTATGAAGTGTCTGGCAGTGAAGTGAAGAGGGATCAGTTGGATTCAAGACTACGCTGCCACCGAAAGTTATTCTTTTACAAATAAAGCACTGCCCGGCTGTCCCTGGAGGACAGGATATTTGATGGGGCAGAGCAGGAGACAAGTTAGGGTGGAAGAGTAGAGAGCCATAGTGGTCAGGACCCATGAAGACGGTGCGAAGAGGGGGTAGCCAGAATTTGTAAAGGAGACCTTAACCTGGAGGCAATAGTGCCTGAAAATATGGGATTGTATGAGGGACTGAAGTGGGGTAGGAAACATACCTGGTTTGGGGCACCAAATGGGGACAGGTGGCAAAGACTACCAGGGGATGAAAAAGAGATTTGCGCTTCAGAATGTGAGACTTACACAACTTGGAGTATATCACACATAAAAAATTAAAACAAATAATAACAAATTACACCACATAGGGAGCAGTGTCAGATAATTTATAGCAATTGCAGTTTCTAGACCCATTTCACAAAAGTTAATCATTGCAAACCAATCCGAGATCTCCTTGAGGATTACTTCAGACAAACATTTCACTTCCCAAAAATGTCCTTCTCCAAAATTCAGCTAATCGGACTCAGTTCCTGCATATTTCAAAGTATCGTACGTGGGTGAGCTCAGTCTCAAGAAAGCATCTGGCCCTTCCATACCTTTGCTGGACACCCCTGTTATGAGACAAGGCTTAAGTAACACAACTGTGCCCTGAGCTAACATAGTCATGCAAGACATTATTCGAACTCCATTTTAATTTGGATAGAGAGCAGTTTCCCATTTACCCTTGGTCTCTTCTCTACAAAGAGGCGACATGTCAGCATTAAAATCTGTTTTTGATCCGGGTAGCCTAATAACAGATCATGGGCTGCGTTGAACAACCTTCTGATAAGTACTGATTTGTTACAACCTGTTTTTAAAGTAATTATTATTCCAAGCACCAAACTCAGAAATTGTGACTCTTCTATAAGAGGTGAAGCCTCAAAAAGACCGCCCCCTTTGTAGCTGGCAGTAAAATACTCATAACAGAGCTGGGGAAATCAACTATTTTACTTTGGAAAATATGCTTTTATCTTTTTTTAGTTGTAGTGTTTCGAGAATGGATAAGTTTTTCACGTTAAAAAAGCTTAAAGGAAATAATAATAAAACGAGTACTGACAAACCAGTGAGTTTGTCTGTAACCTGCTAACACGTCAACAGCATTTGTACATTTCCGAGCCTATGTTTGCACATTAAAGCCAGACCTACTGACTTTGCCAGTGCTTGTTTGCTTCTCAGAACAAAGGTTCTGACAGACAGCTAAGCCTGCACAGTCGTAGGATGTGGACAGGGTTGCTAAACAGGAGTTTGTCTTATGCAAAAACTTTCCTACAGCCTGGTGTTAGCCACTGTACTAATTAACTGGGTACAAGGGAAATGGAGGGATATTCTTTAAATGACACTGAAAGCAAAGGAAAGACTTGATGTTCTCTAAGTTGACACTCTAGTTATTTTAAGACCACTTTTGTAAGGGTGTCCCAGCCACTTCTTCCCCACCCTGCAGTTCTTCTTCTCCTTTCACTGCTCATGCTGGAGACAAGAATCTGGTTCTTCCATGCTGAAGAAACCACCAAATGGGAAGCCCCAACTTGCTGCAGGGACTAGGGACCATATTTATGGGCTTTTGGCGTAGGGCAGCGCAGCGTCATCTTGTTGAGCTCGCTGCGTCAAAGGCAAAGGGGAGGAATGTACCGCATCTACGGCATATGGCCCATTCCTGTTCTTTCCCTCTGCACTGGTGCTGTTTCAGCAGGTTAGTGCCGACACAGGCATTCTTGCACCATAAGGCAAGGGTGCCTGCATTCCATGCAGGATTGTTTTAGTGCAGGAAGGGAGACCATCCTGCACAATAACAATCCTGGGAGCCTTTCTCCTCTTTCTATATGTGCTGCAGAATATAGCACACATAAAAAGAGGAAAAAACAAGGAGAATTACAGATATTGGGGAGGCGTAAAGTTTTGGCACATCCCCAGGATTACAAGGTTGGGTAAATCTGGGGATGCGTCAAAATCTATTGGTGTTGTGTGGGAACACCAACCACAACACCCATGGAATGCGTCCCTAATGCAGAGTAAGCAAGTGCAGTGATTTGCACTGCCTTGCCTTATTACTTATCTATGAGGCCATTCAAAGCCACGCTAAATGGCTTTGCATGGCCGCACAGAGATGATTTAAAGGTTTGCATTGCCATTGCATCACAAAAAGCAACACAACAGCAGTGCAAGGGGCTCGTAAATATGCCCATAGTTCTTTTACTGTGGTTAGAGGTACTGCTCCCTCTTATCACCCCTTCGTCTCTGTTCACCTGCACCTTAATCCCTATCTCCAGCCACCTCAACTCTAGTCAGTTGTCATATGATACAGACCACCTCATACATCTGTCCCCAGGACACCACCACTTCCCCAGCAAAGGTCTGTAAATTATTCGGCAGCTGGTACATTGGTTGTTCTTTAGTTGCAGAACTTCCAACTGCACCAGCAGACCCAGAATCCACAGCACTGGCTGCGGATGCGTAATTTTTGGACTCACTGCCCCCACCTTGTATGTCAGAGTATAGAGGACAAAAACATTGAGAAGGTAAGTATTCATACATAAGTATAGATTTTGGTGTTCTTAAATCCACACCAACTCACCTTGAAGTTATATATTGTCATGTATATGAAATTAAAAATAGCAAATCTATACTTAGGTGTGTATACACACCTTCACAATATTGTGGTAGTCAACACTGTGGCCACAATACTTAGATTGGTTAATATTAAAAAAAGCTCCACTTGTTGTACAAAGTCTGTAGTTAAAGAATAACACCACGAGAACAAGCACTAGATATCACCATGGATATATATATATATATATATATATATATATATATATATATATATATATATATTTCCAACCAATTGCCACTAATTACTGCTGATCTTTCAGTATGAGTGCTTATGTCACAATTGTGGCCATCACGTGATAAATTCCAAAAGAAAGCCCCAAAACAGAGAAGAACAGAGCACTCAGCGGACTCCAGCCATAGCGTTTATTCATCTAATGCGTTTCGACGTACAAGTCTTTTTCAATGTTGGTGATTAACAAAATGCCACAGCATAGATCTTTAAATGCTGCAAAGTTCAATCCTATTGGATGAAAGGCCACATTTAGCAGATAGCAAAAGAGGAATGCTCTTTTCATGTATCTTAAGTAGATGTTATTCCACATTGGTGCACCCAGTCAGCAGCATTGGGGACTGTCGGCACCCAGGTCACATGGCTGGGCCCCGGGGATGGGGTCCCTGGGGCCAAGATCGCCACATTCTCCCAACCCCACCTAAAAAAACAACTAGGCCACGCCCTGAGAGATGGGCTCCCAGGGGCCGAGATCAGCCTGGGGAAGGGGGCCGCACAGCCCATTCCCCAAAAGAATGAAATGTTTAGGCCAGACCCCGGGATAGGTTCCCCTGGGCTGAGATCAGCTTGGGAAGGGGCACGCAGCCCCACTCCCAACCAAAAACAAAACTGTATGCTGGGGCCCTGCGGATGGGGTCTCCGGGGACGATATCGGCTTGAGGAGGGAGGGCCATGCGTTAAAAAAACATAGAAATTCACTAAAGAAACAAAGGTTACACGGTCGTTTTAGTTAGGAAATAGAAATTTTAAAAAACATAGAAATTCACTCAAAAATCCAAAGGTTACAGGGACGTTATAATTAGGCTCCCATTTTGAACATGCAAAACCATATATATATATATATATATACATATACATATACATATATATATATACATATATTTATATATATATATATATATGTATATATATATATATATATTACTTTACATATTATTATTACCATGGATATTAAATATACTGTTGCATAAATGGAAAGCAAAAACATATTAAATTACCTTTATCCCTTTTCAGTCATATTCTAAGAAAAACATGACTCCGTTGCAGAAAAACCTCAGGTGTTCCTCTGGTATTCCTTAGAGTTAAACAGATTGTAGGTTTATCAAAGTTACCTGAGTTTTTTCTTGTTACATATTAGGCGCAAACACTTTGGCCCATATTTATACTTTTGTAGCGCTTTGTTTGCATCATTTTTTGATGCAAAAGTGGCGCAAACTTACAAAACATAATTGTAAAATTGAAAAAGTGGCGCTAAGAAAAGTATAAATATGGGCCTTTGTTGGTGGCAGGTTCAGCTAAGAGGGCAGCAATTAAAGCCACCTTGATTTGTTTATGTTGTCATCTTCTTAAACATATGAAGCCCAAATCACAAAGGTAAACATATTCTTTTGGTCTAAGTCTAAGATTACAACTTTTGGGTATTCACAAAGGTAAGTTATAAGTAGTATCTTTATGTCCGCATTTGGGGTGGAATCTCTGCCCTCAGGGTGCAATCTCTGCACTAGGGTCGGAGATCCATCCAAAGTGTAGAGATTCCACTTCCGATGCGGAGAGTTCACTCCAGGTGCTTAGATTACAATCCGGGTGCAGACGTAAAAATACTACTCATAACTTACCTTTGTAAATTGCGAAAAGTTATAAATTTTGGGGCTTTTTTAAGAGCCCCCAGCGCCATTCGAATGCCATATTAGCATAATTTTTTTACACTAATGTGGCGTTAGAAGCCCAAAAATGGCGTGCCATATATACAAAGTGGCGCAAAGCATGCATTGCGCCACTTTGTAATCTTTGCGGCAGGCATTATGTATGCAAAGGGGGCGTTCCCCCATTAAGGGGGGGGGGCAAAAAAAATGGTGCGAGGAAATCTAAGAGATTTCCTTGTGCCATTTTTTTCAATTGCTTACAGTGGGCCTCCAGTGTTTTGCAGGATTAGCGTCAGAATTTTTTACATTAATCCTGCAAAGCGCCAGAGTAGCGTAACAAATTCTGATATGGTGCGCCATATTTTAAATACGGTGCACACATGGTGGCGTTAGGGGGGGTGGGCTAGTGCAGCACCACTTTTCTTAAATATGCCCCTTCGAATTTTGGCCTAAACAAAAACCCGATGTTTAATTTTGTGAATCGGGCCATTGTTTACAAAGAAGCGATAGATGGAATGCTTGAACTAAACTCAGCCACTGGTAATTACTCGGGCCGCATCCCAGTCCATCACTATTTTGCACACTATGCTACCTCAATTTGGACCCAGTGATATGCAAATCAGCCTTGACCATGCTCCAACAGGAACAGTCCAGCCCAAACAGCGAAGCCAGGTACTCCCCAAGTGCAGACCTAAGATACTAATGGTAAATGCTGTTTCTGAATTCCCAAAGTTGTAAACTTAGACGTGTGGTCTACGTTTAGATCAAATGTCTAAGTTTACCTTTGTGAATCGAGCCCAAGAAACACAGTAATTACCAGTATCTGAGATTAATTCAAGTTTTCTCTTCATCACTTTTTGTATACTTTAGGGTTTAAAGAACTGACATATTTTATATTAAAATTAGGTTGCACAAATAAGCTGATTAAAAAGCAGCCTGCCTGTCCAGGGCCTAGTAAATGAAATGAATGAGTCATGCATGCTCGCGTCCCCGGAAAATAATTTCTCTCCAGAGTCGTTTGCTATCTCAGCCTTTTCCAACTGCTTTAAAACCTGCTTAACTCGACTAAAGACAGGCGGTGGGGTTCATCTGGCAGCACTCACCTTTAACTACAAGATGTATTTATAAATTTAATTTGCAAGCGGCGGCGTGACCTTTCTCGAGCGACTGCCATAGCTACTTACTTATCTTTTTTAACTTAATGTCATGGACCAAGATGTTGCTTCTTAAAGTAACACTTCTTGTTACAGCAAGCACAAACCTACATACTTGAAATAAGAAGAGAAGCAAGCATTTGCACTGCAATGGGTCTCGCATTTGCTCGAGTTAGAGCTATTAGCGTTGTAAACTCCTAACCAGACTTTTCTTGCCACATAAACTGAAAATGAAAAGTAAAACAGTGTCACAAGAAGCGAGCCGACGGCCGCCATGAGCGCAAAGCAGACACACCAAAGGAAAGAGAAGTTCACTTGCAGTGAAACGTATCAGCAAAAGTTCACTTATCCATGTAACAGGCAAAAGTGCAATTATCCAGGTAACAGGGTTGATATCATGCAAAGAGCTCGACTACTGCCCAGAGAGATCGTGCTGCCTACGAAATAAAGAGAAAAAGTAGTCCATAAACCATATGGAAAACATGGAGCCTCGTCTGTTTTCAGTAGTTGGCCAGTGCTCTCGAGAAGGGCTAAACTCAGGAAAAGGCATGACGTATGCATGCCTTTCACTATTGAAATCAAGTAAATTTAAAAAGGCAAGCCTACGAACCAACCAAACTGATGGGCGTGACATGGGCGTGGTTACAACAGGGACAGAGCGCTTTCTGCGCTCGACCCTTAAAAATGAACCAAGACTTAGATTAAATGAAAGATGGGCTGATAAAATGAACACACAATAATGCAATCTTCCTTTTGTATCACTAAGCTGCAGTATTTAGGAAGTAGGGCACACTGCACACATGAACACATCCGGAATCCCTCAACAGAAAGTAGGGACAGAATGACATCACCTCCTGCTTACAATGAACCCTCTTTATCAAGGTGATGTAGAGCTCCAGCCTCCAATGCTTCTTGGTCGGCACAATGGATGCTTTACTGACGTGTCTATTGCATGTGCCCCATCAGTTCTTAGTGGTAAATCGTAGACCGTCAACTAAGGAGGCTGCGATTATAATAATCTTGGATCTCACTGTGTTGTGTGGACCGGAGGGAGAGAGAAAGAGGGAGGGAAAGAGATAGAGAGTGCACACTGACTACATCTACAGACCGCTCTCGCCTTATCCAATCATATCTCTCAAAGGGACTGTGCCAATTAAGGGGAGGCTTTTCAGGACAGTCATCAGCCGCAACCTTAAGCGCTGATGGTAAGATGACCAAGATGGCGCCTGTAAAAACCCTGCCACCATTTTGCACCATATTTCCCAATGGGACAGAGACTACATATATTTGAAACTATGCCACCAGCACCCCAATCCTCGTGCCTAAAGGTGATGTTGAGTAAGGAACGAGCATGGCACAGCAGGCTGCTTCAAAGTGAAGCCACTTCAACCAGAACATTTTTGTTCACTCAGCTTTCTGACAGCTGAGACGGGAAACCTTCAAGCAACTCCTGACTCTGTCAGAGTAATTTATTGTGCACAGTGCAGACACCACAGGTAGCCAGACATGTAGACATACAGGCAGGGCCTCCTCCGTGCTAAGCATGCATACATTTACCCAAATAAACAAAGCTCATTGGCAGCAATAGTGGGGTCTCGAGCTGAGCTAAAAATAAACAGATGCCAGGAAAGCAAGCTTTTGAGGTTTATGAAATGAACACCACGAAATCAGGATAATACAGTTAATACTGCAAGTACCTGACATCCATTCTTATATATTGCATGGTGTTATTGAACACACAGTAGTAGTTTCAAAGCCAATTACAGAGGGGGGATATATCCCACCTGTACAATTCATTCCATAGTTTATCGGAAATACATCATTTAAATGAGCCGATGGCCGCAAAGCAAACACGTAAAAGGAAACAAGAGATAGCTCGCAGTTAAACTATCAAAGTGCACTTATCCATGTTATAGGCAAAACTGCAATTATCTATGTAAGAGGGTCAATGTCTTGCAAACCGTTCAACTACTGCCCAGCGAAATCGCGCCGGATAAAATAAAGAGAAAAAGTAATGCAGAAACCATACGGAAAACATGGAGCCTCGTATGTTTTCAGTAGTTGGCCAGTGCGCTCGAGGTGGGATAAACACCCGAAAAGGCCTGACATATGCATGACTTCCACTAATGAAAGCAAGCAAATTTTAAAAGGCAAGCCCTCGAACCAACCAAACTCATGGGCGTGGTTATAAACCTGTAGAGAGAAAGCAACAGAGACAGAGCCCTTTGCGTGCTGGACCTAAAACATTATGCAGTAACACTTCTACGTGGCTGTCATCTTTACACTTCGAGGTGGCTGTTATCTTTACATCATCTTTTATCATTTCATGAAGGATAGTTTCTGGGGCCCCCTGTGTAATGATTGAGGAAATATGCAGCCTGATTTAGAGTTCTGTTCAATGGATAACAAAGGTGTCATATGTAATGCAAGCAAGAAAAATGGACCCACCACACCTTATCATCCGCTTTAGTAGTAACAGAAATATAAAATTAGGATGCAGTTGGTCTTCTTGGACTCCCACACCCCGGTGTCACTGCACCTGCTGCACTGTTGTTATCTACCTCCCTGGCTAGCTTCTGATGATTGCTGGAGCACATGCTAAAGTCGGTGGGGCATCCACCGATCTCATTTGTGCAAGCGTCCCCTATATTCCTGGGTCTGCCCTTTCTTTATTTAGGGAATGTCATTACAATCGTTAGTTGGTGTTTCGTTCTCGTCTTTTGACTGAGCCGTGTTTTATGCCCTGTTGTGATGTGCGGTCTCTGCTGCTGCACCCGCAGGGATTTCAGCGTGAACATCTCTGAAGGAAAGAAGCATTTTTGTCGATTTGTACATATGGTAGAGCAGCTGCTGCTGAAGGTGTTAATTACTTGCATCCCCAAACGGACCCTCATTCGTATCCTATTTTTCTGGTTATGGATGTAATTTTATTACAGCAATCATAAGTGTGTGTAGAAAACCAGACATACCAGCTAAAATGGATGCCAGCATCATCATGCTGACTTGTCAGGGACAATTTAAAGACATGTACTTTAAGTCTCCTTTCAGCAGTGCTTAATTTGTGCTTGTTGTTTTCGGTGTTGAGCACCGGCACTTATTTTTGAGGGCCATTTGCTGGGAGCAAAAGACACATATGGGAAAGACAGAGGAAGGGAAAAACGAAAAAGTGCCACAAAGGGAAGAAAGTAGAAAGCTGCAAGAGTGATCTGAAAGGGCAGGGAGTGGCTGTAAATGGCTTAAAGAGGCCTGCAATGGCTTCAGGATTACGCTGCCTCAGTATTCCGTGTTTGCACATTTAATTGCCGCAGCCGCATGTTTCAGTGGAGAGCTCTGGGCACCGGCACCTTTTTATTGACAAATTAAGCACTGCCTTTCTGAGTAACCTTTGCTTCCTAATGCTCATATAAAACAGGTCAAAGCAGGAAGGACTCTACCACAAGTCTCGGGTTCCAAATAAACTATATTATTTAGCATTGCTTAGGTCTATAAAGGTAAACACGGATCGGTGATGCGGACACAAGACAATGAAATGGTTAAGCAAGAAGGAAGGGGCAGAAAGAAAGAGTGTGAAAGCTGTGTGCCATCTGTTCTTTCAGTAAAGAAGAAAGGTGGAAACTGAGAAGGAACATGGAAAGGGGAAATAACATAGAAATGAATGAAGGAAGGGACGTGAGGGGGAGATAGAAAAATAGGAAAAGAAAGATCGGGTGAGAAAAGAGGAACGCGTGGAAGGTGGAGTGTGAAGGCAAGAGAGAAGGAGTGAAGGGAACAAGGATGCTAGAGAGGGACAGTGAAGAAAGGAAAGATGAAAGAAAGGGAAGAAAAAAATGAAGAAAGGAAGGGAGATGAAGAAAGGATTGTAGAAGGAAGAGCTTTGAAAGAGAATGAAGGGATGGAGGGAATTGGAGGGGGAGATGAAAGAAAGAATGAAAGAAAGAGAGAAAGGAAGAAAGAAAGTGTTGGAAAATGATGATTATGGAAGGGAAGGAGGTGAGGAAAAAAGTAGGGATGGAAGAATGAAAAGCAGGACGGAAGAAAGGAAGGGAGCAATGTAGGAAGGAAGGAGATAAGAAAGGGAATACATAATTGTGAAAGTATTGAAGGCAGGAAAGAATGGAAAAATGAAGGGAAAAGGGAAGCTGGGAAGTAACATAAAAAGAAAGAATAATGAAAGGAAGGATGGAAGAAAGAAAGAGGACAGACAAGCAGGACGATGAGGAAGTGGTCAAGGGTAAGAAGAAAGTAGATAGCAAGAACGAAAAGAAGGAAAGGATGGAGAAAATAGGAAGGACAATGGAAGGAAGGACATGAGGTTAGAAGGAATGAAGGAGGGAAGGAAAGAACGAAGGCAGAGACAGAAGGAGTAGGGGAGGGAAGGAAGGAAGTGATAGACTGGACTAAAGAGGGACACATTGGCCCTCATTCTGACCCTGGCGGTCGGTGATAAAGCGGCGGCCAACCCGCCAACAGGCCGGCGGTCCAAAATATGCAATTCTGACCCTGGCGGGAACCGCCAACACAGCCCGCCGCATTAACACTCCGCCCGCCACGGCGGAACAAACAAACAGCGCGGCGGTCCCCGCCAACAGCCAGGCGGCAGACAATGTACCGCCCACCCTATCATGACCCACCAATCCGCCACCTTTTCCGGGGCGGGAGCACCGCCGACAAAAACACGGCGGAAACAGACTACGAACGGGAAAACGCTCACCTCCACACACCCACCCACCCACACCCACTACAACACACACATCAATGCATTCCCACAGATCACTGTCACAACCCACAAACCCCCCCCTCCGAAATAATGCAAAGACCAAAAGAAGAGATCTTAAACGGGCAGATATATTGAAAAATGGACAGCAGTAATCCAAATAAATAAATAAACTATGTACACAATATATACATCTACTATATGTAGTCCAACCACTGTCCGTGGACCATAGGGGTCCTGAGCAAAGGGGCAAGGCCCAGTCCCACGACAAGAACTCCACGGAGAGAACACTGCAGGGGCATCAGAAAGAAAAAAGGACAGGCACCTCAGGGGGAAGGGAAGGGGGGGCACCTCAGCCACTTGAGTACACGACGCCAGATCCACGAGGGGACTCCATGACCACTGGCCCATCCTGGGGAGAGCAAAGCCACAGCCCATACAGTCCATACAGTGGGTGGCCTGCCCACTGGGCCATCCTGGGGAGAGCAAAGCCACAGTCCATACAGTCCATACAGTGGGTGGCCTGCCCACTGGGCCATCCTGGGGAAAGCAAAGCCACAGTCCATACAGTCCATACAGTGGGTGGCCTGCCCACTGGGCCATCCTGGGGAGAGCAAAGCCACAGTCCATACAGTCCATACAGTGGGTGGCCTGCCCACTGGGCCATCCTGGGGAGTGCAAAGCCACAGTCCATACAGTGGTTGGCCTGCCCACTGGGCCATCCTGGGGAGAGCAAAGCCACAGTCCATACAGTCCATACAGTCCATACAGTGGGTGGCCTGCCCACTGGGCCATCCTGGGGAGAGCAAAGCCACAGTCCATACAGTCCATACAGTGGGTGGCCTGCCCACTGGGCCATCCTGGGGAGTGCAAAGCCACAGTCCATACAGTCCATACAGTGGTTGGCCTGCCCACTGGGCCATCCTGGGGAGAGCAAAGCCACAGTCCATACAGTCCATACAGTGGGTGGCCTGCCCACTGGGCCATCCTGGGGAGTGCAAAGCCACAGTCCATACAGTGGTTGGCCTGCCCACTGGGCCATCCTGGGGAGTGCAAAGCCACAGTCCAAACAGTCCATAACAGACTCCACTGCCACTGGAGGAGGCATGTTGGCCAGAGGACATCCTGCAGCCCTGCCCGAGACAGATCCTGCCCTGCCACGTCTGCCAAAGGGCCATCGGTTCTTGCCTGGAAGGGCCCAGTTCAGCGGTTCTTGGGACGGCGGTCCCCAGCGGAGCGGTGCTGGAGACGGCGGGGCCCAGTTCAGCGGTTCTTGCCTGGAAGGGCCCAGTTCAGCGGTTCTTGCCTTGAAGGGCCCAGTTCAGCGGTTCTTGCCTTGAAGGGCCCAGTTCAGCGGTTCTTGAGACGGCGGTCCCCAGTGGAGCGGTGCTGGAGACGGCGGGGCCCAGTTCAGCGGTTCTTGCCTGGAAGGGCCCAGTTCAGCGGTTCTTGCCTTGAAGGGCCCAGTTCAGCGGTTCTTGCCTTGAAGGGCCCAGTCCAGCGGTTCTTGAGACGGCGGTCCCCAGCGGAGCGGTGCTGGAGACGGCGGGGCCCAGTTCAGCGGTTCTTGCCTGGAAGGGCCCAGTTCAGCGGTTCTTGCCTTGAAGGGCCCAGTTCAGCGGTTCTTGAGACGGCGGTCCCCAGCGGAGCGGTGCTGGAGACGGCGGGGCCCAGTTCAGCGGTTCTTGCCTTGAAGGGCCCAGTTCAGCGGTTCCTGAGACGGCGGTCCCCAGCGGAGCGGTGCTGGAGACGGCGGGGCCCAGTTCAGCGGTTCTTGAGACGGCGGTCCCCAGCGGAGCGGTGCTGGAGACGGCGGCCATTCTATGGCCAACTGCTCATTGCCTGGTGGTGCCCTCCTGGGCAGCGGGGATGGTGCTCCTTCAATGCCCACCTGGGCTGTGGGTGGTGGGGCCCTCCTGGCCAGCTGGGCTGGGTCCTCCCTGGGCAGCGGCTATGGGGGTGGTGGGCTCTCCCGGGGCAGCTGTGCCGGTTCCTCCCTGGGCAGCGGCTATGGGGGTTGCGGGCTCCTCCTGGGCAGCTGTGACGGGTCCTCCATGGGCAGCAGGCCTGCTGCCTGACTTCTCCGCCTTGCTGCCCTTGCCCTCCTTAGTCAGGAGTCTGTGGCCCTTTCCTCCCTTTGGAGCTGTGGCTGTTGACGGTGGCTGGCTAGTGTCCTGGGGGGATATAGAACCCGGGCTCCTGCGGCGCCCCTTCCGCCTTCTGCTCCTCTTCCCAGGGGGTGGGCTGGCTGTCCCCTTGCTTCTGGGCGAAGATCCAGACCTGCGGGCTGGTGGGCTCCAATACCCCTGCACCCTTGTCAAGGGGGCTGCAGGGCTGGTGGTGGCTGAGGTGCTCTTCTTACCCCGACGAGAAGGAGGGGGGGGCTCAGGGTCAGGAAAGAAGGTAGCAGTAGAGAGATAGATTTTCCTGGGACAATGGATAGTGGTAGGTACAGTGGGTATGGGAGTGGAGGGAGAGGATGTGGTTGTAGGCGAGACAAGTTTGCTGTCTTTGGGTGCAGGTGCAGGAGCGGGAGGCTGTCGTGAGGTGGATGGCTGTTGGGTGGGTGGGTGGCTGCGTTTGTGTGGTGTGGAAGAGGGGGTGACAGACACAGTGGGAGAGGACACAGGGGACGTGTAAATGGCAGTGGGGGTGGTGACTGCACGTGTGCGGACTGTACTGGAGGGTGTGCTGGTGATGGTAACACTGGCTGATGGTGAGGTGAATGAAGGTGTGAGTGTAGACGTCACAGGGAGGGAGGAGGGAGACGAGGAGGTGGGGGTCACAGAGGTGGTAGTGACTGTTGGCATGTCTGCATCGGAATGTTGCTTGTGTGAATGTCTGCGTGATCTGTGGTGCTTATGTTTGGATGAGCTGCTCTTGGGTGTTGAGGTGTGTGCAGGCTGGTCTGATGGTGTGGGTGGGACAGGCAGAGGAACAGGAGACTAGGAAGAGGGAGTTAGTAGAGGGAGGCAGGAGACAGGGACAATGGCTGCCGTCAGTGCTGAGGCCAGAGCCTGGAACGATCGCTGATGGGCAGCCTGACCCGAATGAATGCCCTCCAGGTACGCATTGCTGCGATGAACCTCCCTCTCCACCCCCTGGATGGCATTCAAAAGGGTAGTCTGCCCAACAATGAGCGTTCGGAGGAGGTCAATGACCTCCTCACTGAGGGCAGCGGGGGTAACAGGGGCAGGGCCTGAGGTGCCTGGGGCGAAGGAGATGCCCGGCTTCCTGGCAGAGCGGGCACGGGGCGAACGCTGAGGGGCTGCTGGGAGGGCGGAGATGGTGCGCTGGGTGGCGGCTGTACCTGTAATGGCGGGGGGCACGGATGGTGCCACCCCCGCAAGGGAGCTCCCTTCCGAGGACGTGTCCGTGTCGCTGCAGGGTCCAGTCGTCCCCGTTGTGGAGCTCCCCTCGCCCTCCGTCTCAGTGGTCCAGTCAGACTCTGTGGCATGGCCCTCCTGGGCCATGTGAGATGCAGCTCCCTCCTGCCCCGATGCCACTTCTCCTCCGCCTGATGATGCTGATGCACACAAACACAGAAAGACAAACAAAAAGGGGGGGGAGAGAGAAATAAAGAGATTTTGAGTACATGGATCACCGGTACAGTTAGCGGTAATGACAGACACAGATGCCCCCTGCACTAAGTTGCGCACTTGGGGTCCCCTACGCATTCCGTGGAACATGCCCTACACGCCCAGAGTTGACAACTGCACCCATGGATGACACGGCCCAGGGATGGCTGTACTGGCACACTACTGAGGGTGGTGGCTGGGGACACAGGGGCTTACGGGGGTGCCCAGCCTACAGATATGGCCCTGGCCTAGGGGGACCCACAGCCCTCCTCCCCCACCCAGACACCTCCACTGCGCGACAACAGAGTAGATTATGCTTGTACTCACCCCCTTGTGTCTGCTGTGCTGCCCTCACGCGCCCATCCAAATCAGGGTAGGCCACCGCCAGGATCCGGAACATCAGGGGGGTCAGTTGACGGCAGGCACCCCGCCTACGTTGGGAGGCCATCCCCAGCAGAGACTCAGCGGTCTTCTTGGTCCCGCGGCGGATGTCCTCCCACCTCTTGCGGCAGTGGGTGCCCCGTCGATGGTGGACCCCCAGGATCCGGACTTCCTTGGCGATGGCACGCCAAATCCCGATCTTCTCATGGGCGCGGACCTATGTGACACGTACAGGGAGGGAGAAATACCACGTTCAAGTTTGTCTGCATTATCGTTGCCAGTGGCCCAACGCCCCCCATCCCCGCCAGGCCCCCCGCCAGGCCCCCCGCCAGGCCCAACATGCCCCCCATCCCCGCCAGGCCCCCCGCCAGGCCCAACATGCCCCCCATCCCCGCCAGGCCCCCCGCTAGGCCCCCCTCCAGGCCCAACATGCCCCCCATCCCCGCCAGGCCCAACATGCCCCCCATCCCCGCCAGGCCCCCCGCCAGGCCCCCAAGCCAGCCAGCGGCCCCAAATCCATATTGAATTAAACTCACTTGTTGGTCTGGAGGACCGTAGAGTAGCGCATACTGGGGGAGGACCCCATCCACAAGTTTCTCCAACTCTTCTCCAGTGAAGGCAGGGGCCCTTTCCCCAGGCGCAGCAGCCATTATCCCTTCCAGACCGAGGTCACAGCAACACTTGCAGTATAGGTCCTCTCCTGTGAAGGTTCAAGTCGCAAGTGAATAAGTAGATAGAAAATGGCGGTCACGTCCGCGGCGGTGCGTACCGCGGCGGTGCGTACCACCACCGCCGGCGCCCTTCGCCATTGGCTCCTGAAACCCATAGGCTTCAATGTTAACCAATCCGGCTTCGCGCCGCGGTCTTCGACCGTCCAACCGCCACGGTGTGCCACGCCAGCGCATTGACCTCACATCCCATTGTCACACTTCACAGGCCAGGCAGCCGCCATTTCGAGGGTCCACATGGCTCAATTTCAACTGCGTCACACAGGCCTAGGCCTTGCATAGCCACTCAGACACGCCATTTACTGCATAGAGAATCGTTTACTGTGCAAGCTGTGAGTACGTACCTGTGGGTTGCTTGACTGTGTGCTCCATGTTGTCTTTCCTAGGCACCGTCCGCTGGGTTTGGCGAGGAGACGGATGAATCCTCCCGTGTACAGGCCGCTGGTGGACCTGTCGACAATGGAAGCACGCCACATTATCCTGACCTACCGGCTTGACCGTGCCACTATACATGAACTGTGTGCCCAGCTGGAGCCCGACCTGATGTCCCCCATCCGCCAACCCACAGGGATTCCCCCTCTGGTGCAGGTCCTGTCAGTACTCCACTTCTTGGCAAGTGGGTCATTTCAGACAACAGTGGGAATTGCTTCTGGGATGTCTCAGCCCATGTTTTCGAAGGTGTTATCCAGAGTGTTGTCGGCCCTGATGAAATACATGAGGAGCTACATCCTTTTCCCTGAGGTGGGCGAATTGGCTGCAGTGAAGGGTGATTTCTATGCCCTTAGACATATTCCCAACGTCATTGGTGCCATTGATGGGACCCATGTGGCTTTGGTTCCCCCAAGAGACAGGGAGCAGGTGTACAGGAACAGAAAAAGTTACCATTCCATGAACATCCAGGTGGTGTGTTTGGCTGACCAGTACATCTTGCATGTAAATGCCAAATTCCCTGGGTCAGTGCATGACGCCTACATCCTAAGGAATAGCAGCATCCCTTACGTGATGGAACAGCTAGAGAGACACCGTGTATGGCTATTGGGGGACTCTGGGTACCCCAACCTGTCGTGGCTACTGACCCCAGTAAGGAATCCCCGGACCAGGGCAGAGGAACGGTACAATGAGGCCCATGGGCGTACTAGGAGGGTGATCGAACGCACCTTCGGCCTCCTAAAGGCCAGGTTTCGGTGCCTGCATATGACAGGTGGATCCCTAATGTACTCACCTAAGAAGGTGTGTCACATCATCGTGGCCTGCTGCATGCTTCACAACCTTGCTTTGCGCCGCCAGGTGCCTTTCCTGCAGGAGGATGGTCCAGATGGTGGTGTTGTGGCAGCTGTGGAACCTGTGGAGAGTGAAGAGGAGGAAGACGACGGGGATGAAACAGACAACAGGGACAGAATCATTGCACAGTACTTCCAATAGGACACAGGTAACAATTCAAACATAATTTTGTTAATGTAAACTACTCTCCTGCATCTCTGCTGCCTGTCTATTTGCCCCAGTGTATGATGACTGAGTTGTGGCTTTTCCCTCCCTATTTCAGATCTGGGGTCCCCACTACGAGTCATGTGCTTCGTTTCCCCATGGACTACAGCTTTGTGGCAGCTGTTTGTTGACTTCACTATGTACAAGGACATATTTGCACTGTCATGTCAATTACAATATTTTGAATTCACAGCCAGACTCCAGATAGTTTTGTGCAAAATAGGTGTTTATTTCAGTGCTCAAAATGGGATGGGTGGTTTCAAGTGGGTGGGGGCTATGGTGAAGGAATGTCCATGGCAGAGTCCAGAGTAACAGTCACACAGGTGCATTGTCCATAGGCCTGTGGAGAGATGGAGCATGGGCAGTTCAAGGATGGACAGGGTGACAATGTGGGACAGTGGGATGACATCAGGTGGTATCCTTTGCTGGCGGGGGTCTTGACATCCTACTCTGTCTTCTTGCGAGATCTCAGGGCCCTCTTGCGGGGTGGTTCTTCTCCTGCAGGAGGTGGGGGTCTGGTGGGCTGCTGTTGTGCGGGGGCCTCCTGTCCACTAGCGCCGGCGGAGGTGGTTGGCTGTTCTTGGTCCAGGCTAGTGGCAGGGGCCCTTTGTTGTTGTTGAGTGTCCGTCCTGGTGTTGATGAGTTCCTGCAGCAGCCCTACCATGGTAACCAGGGTGGAGGTGAGGGCTCTGATGTCCTCCCTGTACCCCCAATAGTGTTCCTCCTGCAGTACCTGGATCTCCTGGAACCGGGCCAGTACCGTCGCCATCGTCTCCTGGGAGCGGTTGTATGCTCCCATGATGGTGGTGAGGGCCTCGTGGAGAGTGGGTTCCCTGGGCCCGTCCCCCCCCTGTCGCACAGCTGCCCTCCGAGTTGCCCTGTTTCCCTGGGCCTCTGCCCCCTGGCCGGTGTGCCCACTACCACTGCCCCCAGGTCCCTGTTGTTGTTGGGGTGGTGGGTTATACTGGGTGCCCTGTAGTGGTAGACACACCGCAGATTGACGCGCCCTGGAGACAGAGGCATGGGCCCGCTGGGTGGGAGCTGTGCTGGTGTTCCCAGAGGGGTTTGGGTCTGTAGTGGCCTGTGCCTGTGTGAGGGGAACCGACTGTCCAGAGGTCCCCGATGGTCCGGGCTGGTCATCAGTGTCCAGGTCGACAGAGCTGCTGTCATCGCTGACGCCTCTTGGGTGGGGGGTGTGGAGAATTCTGGGCCCTCCGTGGCGGTGTGTTGGCGGTCGGGTCCTGCAGGGGTATAGAGGTATGGTTATAGTTTCAATGTGTGCCATATGGGTGTATCTGTGGGTTCCCGTGTCCCCAAGTGCTGGCATTCGTGTGTGGGGGCTTTGGTGAGGGTGGCTTGTGGGGGGGATGTGTATATGCATTGGGCATGCTTTGATGATGGGTGTCCATGCTTAGTGGACGCATGCAGGCCTAGGTTTTGGGATGTGTGGGTTGTGATGGTGAGTCATTGGCAGGGAATAGGTGTGCTGGGGGTGGGGGTGAGGATGGTGGTGGGGGTGAGGATGGTGGTGGGGGTGAGGGTGGGGGTGAGGATGGGGGTGGGGGTGAGGGTGGGGCTCGAGGATGGGGGTGAGGGTTGGGGTATGATTTGGCATGCAGGTGGGGGGGAAGCAGTAGTGAAGCTTCAACTTACCAGAATCCATTCCTCCGCCGACTCCTGCGAGGCCGTCAGGATGCAGGATGTTCAAGACTTCCTCCTCCCATGTTGTAAATTGTGGGGGTTGAGGTGGGGGTCCTCCGCCAGTCTTCTGCACGGCGATGTTGTGCCTGGATACCATGGAACGCACCTTCCCCCGTAGGTCGTTCCATCGCTTCCTGATGTCTTCCCGATTTCTGGGGTGCTGTCCCACAGCGTTGACCCTGTCGACAATCCTCTGCCATAGCTCCGACCTCCGGGCAATGCTGGTGTATTGGATCTGTGTGCCGAAGAGCTGGGGCTCTACCCGAACGATTTCCTCCACCATGACCCTGAGTTCTTCGTCTGAGAAGCGGGGGTGTCTTTGGGGTGCCATGGAGTGGTGTGTATGATGTGTGGGGTGGAGTATGTGTAGTTAAGTGTGTTGAGTGTGGTGGTGTGTGTTGTTTTGTGTGTGGATATTGTGTGGGTGATGGTGTAGTGTGCCTCTGTGTGATGGTGTTCTGTGATCGCTGCTGTGTCTCTCAGTGCTTCTTTTTGGATTTTGGTCGAAGGGGTTTGTGGGTGATGTGGGTGTGTGTTTTATATTGTATTGTGTGTGTGGGAGTGGTGTGTGTATGTGTATCAGGTGTGTGGAATTCAAATCAGCCAATGTGGCTGAGTTTTGTTCGTTTGTGTGTATTCTGACCGCGGCGGGGTTTACCGCCAATGGAAAACCGCGTTTGAAAGACCGCCGCGTGGATTCGTGGGTCGTAATGGCATGGGCGTATTTCTGTTGGCGTGACGGTGGAGGTTTTGTCACCTCCACTTTTCCGCCGACCGCTGGTCTGGCGGTCTGTTGTGGCTGTCGGATTTTCGGAGGTTTGGCTGCTGCGGGTCAGAATGACCGTGGCGGGTTACCGCGGCGGAATTATGGAGGATTTCTGACCGGCGGTAGGCGCCTTTTACCGCCGAGGTCAGAATGACCACCATAGTCAAGAGAGAAAGAAAGAGTTGGCAAAGAAAGTGACACAACAGAAACACCTGACACGGAGATAAGGATGAGCCCAATTGAGCAGCAGGAATGGAGAGAACAGCTAGAGATTAAAATGATTTTTTTCACTAGCAACTTTCTCTCCTACATTTTTAGCTTAATGCTCATAGCTTCCTGTTAGAAATGGGGTTTCTAGATGGCTAGGGTATGCACCTGAGCCAGGCAGAACCCACCCGCTCTAGTCAGGGCAAGGGAGTTACACGTCCAAGATAACCCCTGCTCACCCCCTTGGTAGCTTGGCATGAGCAGTCGGGCCTAACCCGGAGGCAATGTGTACAGCATTTGCACAACACACACAGCACATGTGAGGCAAAATGTACACCACAAAGTAATCACAACACTGAGCTATGTAAAAATAAACTGTATTGCACAAAACATAATTAGACAAACATTACACATTAGTAATACCCTGCTACCTTAGCAGTTGTCAGAACGTTACACAAGTTACTAATACTCTGACGCAGTTGTCACATTAGAACACGTAAGTACTCAGGTTTCTGCAACATAAGCAGTAGTCAGGAATTACAGTAAGAATTCTATGCACTTGTCATGAATACCTCATAAATACCCATAAAAGGAACATTAGAGAACATATCACAAATCATAAAAAATACATATCAGCATGTCATGCCCATAAAAGGAACATCAGCACATATATGTAATATGTAATGGGAGGAAAGCAGGTAGGAAACCTGTAAACCCCCCAAGGTCTATGCTAGGCTCCTGGAGCCAATATCTCCTAGAAAGTGCCTGGTGTCCTGAAGAAGAGGCACTCCCTGTGCCTAATGGAGGAGCCTAGGGGGCCCCCTGCGCTCCTGTGCGCACAACGGGGCCACACGGTGCTCCTGGGGAAGCGGGCGGTTGGCACCCTCTCCTCATGATAAACAGGCCCCACTGGGGGCCCACGATCTTGGTGGGAGCCTACCTCAGCCTCCTCACACCCTGTCCGTGGGGTGGGGGCTAGACGAGGCCCAACAAACAATTATTGGGGCGAGAGGAAGGGGGCCTCCATCAAGGTCTCCCTTCCCCATTTTCAAAAAGAGAGGAGCGTCCTGCTCCTAGGGCAGAGACCGGGGGAAGGGGCGTTTCCCTCCCCTTCCCCTAGTCCTGCGGTTCCGATTCTTGAAGCTCGGACCCCTCCAGGGCCCGAGAAGACACTCAAGTGTATAAAGCTGTTCTCAGGCCGACGCAGTGATTCCTTCAGAGCCAAAGGCGGCAGGTGCCCCGGGGGCGCTCCCAGGAGCGGACTGTGCCCCAGGGGTGCCAACAGGAGCATGCTTGCTCCGCTTTGCTTGTGCTCGTGCCCCGGTGGAACTGGAAGGGGTGCGATCTTCGCGCTGGGGGATAATCCGATGCCCGGGTTGTGGCGGTGATTTAGGGGCATAAACAGAGCACTTTTCAAAGTGCTAAGGCCAAATCTGCAACCCGGGCTGCAGCGCTGATATTCTTCAGCAGGCAAAGCGCACTTTTGAGAAGCGCTTTACGGTCACAAAGTAGAGCTCTGGAAGGGCTATGCAGCTACAGCAGCACTCCTGGTGCTGGAAGAAGTTTACAGAGATCAGGGGCCACAGCATTCTGCCTATGGAGACTACAGATGAAGAAGGGGGCACAGGGCTGGCAAACCCAGCAGGTCAGCACAGCAGCAGCAGTCTAAGGTGGTCCTGGTGAGTCCTTTCAACAGCGTCCTGTTCAGCTCCAGGGAAGGTTCATGGAGTTCCCAGAATGTCCAAAGTGATGTCTCCAAATGATGTCTAAATTGTGGGGGAAATTCCCCTGTATTTATACTGAGTTTACAGTGTGTTTTGCAATGGGGAGAGAGGGGGTTCCAACCAGTTACAACTGGTTCTGGGAGTGCCCTTTCTCTCCTCCAGCACAGGCTCCAAACATCAGTTGGGGGTAAACAACCCTATTGTGCGAGGCCAGGGCACAACCTTTACAAATGCAAGTGTGCCCCGCCTCTCTCTTCTCTCAGCCCAGGAACGCTTTACAATATGTAGATGCACCTCTGTGACACCTCCACCCTCCCTGTGTTCAGGCTGTCTGAAAAGTATACACAAAGCCCCAACTGTCAGTTTGCCCAGACGTGGATCGGAGTCAAGCTGCAAAACACCAAAGTCATAAGCACAGATAAATGCGCACTTTCTAGAAGTGGCATTTCTGTAATAGTAATAAAAAATACACCTTCACCAGTAAGCAGCATTTCTTATCACTATCACAACCATACCAAACATGCCTATGCTACCCTTCATAAATCAGACAATACCCCTTACACATGAGGCAGGGCATTTCTAATGCAATCCTACGAGAAGGCAGCACTCACAGCAGTGAGACACCAGGTTAGTCTGTTTGTCACTACCAGGACAGGCCACGCAACCTGGCACAATTCCTACCTTCTACATACATGGCACCCTGCCCATAGGGCTAGCCAGGGCGTACCCTAGAGGTGACTTACATGTACTAAAAGGGGAGTTCTGGGCCTGGCAAATAAATTTAGATGCCAGGTCACTATGGCATAAAACTGCGCACCCAGGCCCTGCGCTAGCAGGCCTTAGATAGGTTTGACAGGCTACTTCAGTGGGTGGCGCAAGCCGCGCTGCAGGCCCACCCACTAGTAGCATTTAATTTACAGGCCCTGGGTATAGGGATACCACTTTACAAGGGACTTATAGGTAAATTAAATATGCCAATTCGGTATAGGCCAATCATTCCAATATTGTAAGGGAGAGCGCATGCACTTTAGTACTGGTTAGCAGTGAAAAAGTGCTCAGAGTCAAAACGTCAGCCAACAAAGGTCAGAAAAATAAGGAGGCAAACGGCAAAAAATCTGGTAAATGACCCTGTAAAAGGGCCAGGTTCAACAGTTCCCAGCAAAGAGATAAATAGGGGCAAGCACTTCTATGTGTGTGGTGGTATTTATGTAGTGGTTACCTAGATGGGAAGCAAGGCAAGGGTGTTCAAGCAGTGCTTCATTTGTAAATAAAAAGGTGCTGGTGCCCAAACTCCTAAACACGGGGTGTTGCAATTTTAATGTGCAAACACGGAATACTGATGCAGCGTAATCCTAAAGCCATCTCAGGGCTCTTTAATCCATTTACACCCACTCCCTGCCCCTTCAGCTCACTCTTGCAGCTTTTTGCTTTCTCCCTTTGTGAACCTTTTTCCATTTTCTCTTCCTCCGTCTTTACCGTATATGTCTTTTGCTCGCAATAAATGCTTGAGGCAAAAAAATAAATGCCGCCCTCAAAAATAAGTGTTGGTGCTCTGCACCGGAAACAAGCACAAATTAAGCACTGCCCACCCTACAAAGATGGTGGGAAAGGAGTCACACACTGTAACTGTTAGCTATAGAGGGCCTCATTAGGAGCCCCATGTTAATTCTCACCAGCGATACCATGTATAACCTCAGAGTGAGGTGTTTACTACATGCAAGAAATATATCCTATTTCAACTTTTTAACTTGCAAATGAGGCATAACATGCAGAATCGGGATTTAACACACCAAAGTGTGCATGTTATGTCTTTATTACAGACCTTTTCCCCCGTTATATTTCAGCAGGTTTAACCTACCGGAATCTATAAGGGGAAAACTGTGAGGGTGTGCTAATTATCACACAACTTGTAATTCTGATTTGTGTCCAAACAAGCACTTGTACAGGGATCAGAACATAGACCTGAACCTGTAATAAGGTCCAAAGAGTCCCCCCTGGAACTAGTGAAACCCACAGTATGAGGAAAATTCAGAGAGGATACAGGGCTGTTTTCTAGCCCACTCGATATGAGCTCTGAGTGCAAGACAGGCAAGGAGCAGTACACTACATTAAAAGGGAAGACTTTAAATGTGAGCCATGTGTGCAGACAGTAACTGTACTCATTAGAGAATTAATAAAGATAGTAGGTGTTAAGTTAATCAGAGATCCATTAGCTTCTGTGTTAGATAGTTAATAGTAAATTACTAAGTCATTTGGAAGTTAATTAAATAGTGATTGTTCCAATAGTACAAGGATTTCTAATTACTCAGGGATTCATAATATAGGTAATTAGTCAATATTAAAGTAGCAAGCAATTAGGCAGTTAATTAAATAGTGAATACCTTCTGCAGATGCCCATTCCTGTCAGGCCAGTTTATGCAACGCACGAAATCACAGGGGCTACTGAGTTCTCCTAAAGAGAGAAAGCTAAGGGTCGCTAGTAACCTTTGCTCAAGATACAATGCGTACGATTTATCAAGGTTTCACGCAACGCAGAAAGACACCTTTCTGTGATGTCTGAAATGGAGCAGGCAGGAATACACCATATTTAACTTTTTATGGTGCATTCCTGACCTCTGCTTGCTGCGCTGCTTTATGCCAACGCAGACATCCTTGTGCCATGGTGCAAAGTGCCTTCCATGTAGGCAGGATTGTGCAGGCAACTACCTGCTAAAAAAAAATACTAAGAGGCATTTTCTTCTTTTTAAGTGTGCTGCATTCTGGAAACAACGAGGAGAAATAATAATATTTCTCCTTGATGCGCCTCGCATGAGAAGACATAGCATTTTGAAGCATTCCCAAGTTTACCTGTCTTGGTAAATCTGGGAATGCGGCAGAATCCATGGGACACATGGGAAAAGCCACGCTGCACCCATCGAATGCCTTCCCAGGGCAGAGCAACAGAAGGCAGCAACTTATGCTGCCTTGTCTTACTCTGGATTTACCAAGCTACACAGTGCGATGCAAAGTGTTCTTGCGTGGTTGGATAAATCTCATTCTAGGTTTTGCATTGCCCTGCATTGCCTAGTGTGACGCACGGGTCATGCAAAACCATGATAATTCTAGTCTGCAACAGAAAGTGGGCTTCACGTAAGCTTCCATGACTTTCAGGAGACGTAGGCTAGCAGCTAAGGCTTAACTCAAGGGGGGGAGTGGAGGTAGTCCATGGACATGACAACCATCACCACCAGCTGCATATGTAGTAAATATTTTTACAGTGTAAACAAAATCCAGAAAATAGAAAGCACACACTAAACAAAAGAAATGCATAATCATGCAATGAAACTTGTAATCTCACAATGAGAGTAGCAGTGTCACATAAAAACCAGTAATCAGATAAAGAATATGTTAATGAAACCAGTCATACACATTAAATAGTGTTTGAAAAAATTCTAGCATTCCGGTAGCAATGATGTTTACAATGCTTGCGAAGCTCAGAACATTTCTATAATAGGCGGAACACAGAGCCAATTTAAGTACAGAATTGGTGGCACAAGCTTCTCAAATGGCTAATTTGTGCAAACCTTTAAAAGAAAGCTATAGCCAATTTTCCTTTCAAAACCTGTTATTGTGCATAATTTCAGTATTGATAAAGGTTCCTACACCAAACAGCAGGGGAAATACATCGGCAACTGCAGTGTTCATGGTACCTGTGAATGAATGAAGCCATGTCTCGAATTTCATATGTGCACATGCTTATAGCCACATAGGAGGTATACCGACCTCGAGGGGTGGAGATAAGAATGGGCTACAAGCCCCACAGTGCATGGTGCTCACAGCAGACTATGAGGGGTCCATGCATCCAGCAATCTTTCTAGTCAACAGCGTGCTTGAAGACCACATTCAGAAAGTCAAGTGAGTACCACTTAAAATAATACAAGTCAGTCAGAGGAGGGAGGGATTCCTTTGCTATATAATTTGCCTGCAGTAGCCCTTGATATCTGAGGCAGTCAGTCTCTTCCTCTCATATGGGACTCGAGGGGCTCAGTGGATGTTTGTAAACGCTAGCAATTGTTTGGCTTGTTTCTTCAACAACATGCCTCTGGTCTTGATGTAAGTGGTCTTTCTAGAGTGAAGACAACCGCCTTCAGACTTAGGCCCTAATTTAGAGTTTGGTAGACAGGGTACTCCATCACAATGGCAACGGAGTACCCTCTCTGCCAAACTGAAGTTCTGCCCCCCTCATTTAGAGTCGGGCAGAACTTAATGATATCAACAAAGGAGAATACTCCATCCTCATTGCTGACATACTCCTCCGATGGCCCAAAGGGATAAGGGTCTCTGGAGATTTGGGCCCTCATTACAACCCTGGCGGATGGGGGAGAAGTGGCGGTAATACCGCCAACAGGCCGGCGAAAAAAAAAATTGAATTATGACCATGGCGGTTACCGCCATGGTCATCCGCCACTTCTCCACTCCAAACGCCAGGGCGGTGACAACCGCTGGGCTGGAGACTTCGGTCTCCAGCCCCGCGGCCGTCACCAGACCACCGGCGGTATCAGGACCCTGCATACCGCCATGGATTTTGGGTCGCTTGGAACCGCCACGAAATCCATGGCGGTAGGCACTATCAGTGCCAGGGAATTCTTTCCCTGGCACTGATAGGGGTCTGCCTCCCCCCCATCCCCCACCCCGAGTCCTCCACCCCCCCCACCGCCCAGCCACTCCCCAAAGGTGGCAGGACCCCCCTCCCCAACCCCAACATGCACATACACACATCCCCTCCCCACCCCCACCCCCAACATGCACATACACACATTCCTACACGCACACATACACTACAACAGATACCTGCACACATACAAACAGACATGCACACAGACCGACCCGCACACATTTCCCATACACACAACACACTCCCCGCATGCATACACGCACTCACACACCTCCTCTACATAATCACACGCACACCCCCATGCACGCACACAACACACAACATCCCCCCCACCACCCTCCCCTAACGGACGATCAACTTACCTTGTCCGTTGATCCTCCGGGAGGGTACGGGATCCATGGGGGCTGCTCGCCGCCAGCACCCCATCACCAGAACACCGCCACACCGAATCATGGGACGTGATTCGGTGTGGTGGTGTTCTGATGACGGGCGGTGGAGGTGGAGCAACCTCCACTTCCCCGCCGACCGCCAGTATGGGTGCTGGCGGCTCTCCGTCCAAAAAAGGACGGAGGGCTGCCAGCAGTCATAATACGCTGCGCGGAAAACCACCTGCACTGGCGATCTTTAGCATGGCGGTACCTCTGCGGTCTTGAAAAAAGACCACTGAGGTCGAAATGAGGGCCTTGGCCTTTTGACCACCCGCCCGACTTAGATAGAGCAGCCAATAGCTAGTTTTCACTGTTCATCACCACCGGGTGAAACATCGCAGTAATGGGCTGTGAAAACTACAAAATGTCTACCACACCTTGGAAGACAACTCCCATAGTGTGAGGGGGTGCCATTCTTTTTTTGTTTTCAAAAACAAAATCCTGTTTTTATATTTTGGGGCATATTTACATTCTGTTTGTGCAGGATTTGCATTTTATTTTTACACAAATCCAGCGCAAACCTAATTCCATAATTATATTTTGACGCTAGACCCGTCTAGCGTCAAAGTATTGGAGTTAACGTATTTTTTTACTGTGAAAACCTACCTTGTGTCAATGAGTTGCAGGGTAGGCGTTAACAGGCAAAAAATGACTCTAAGGACTTAGCGCCTTATTTATCCTCCCGTGCAAAAATCACACACGAGAGGAATAATGGGTCTAAGCTTGCTTAGCAGCATTAATTAACGCCTGGGTCAGGGAAGGCTTTAGGGGACCTCTGGGCTCATTTCCATAGTCAGAGACCATGGAAGCAGCCCACAAGTGCCCTTCCCTACCCCCAGGGACACCCCCACCCACACCTGGAGGACACCTAAGGATGGGAGGACCCATCCCAGGTAAGTTTTTTTTTTTTTAAGTGCCATGGGGGGCCTACCCTGGGTCCCTCTACATGGCATTGTGCCCAGTGGCCATGCCTAGGGAACATAAGTCCTGCCTATTTAGGAAGATGCCCGCTGGGCTGGTAGACATCTCTAGAGTTGGAGTATGGGTACTCCATCAGAAAGATGAAATATTTTACTCCGTACCTGGGATGGAGTAAAGACAGACCTCTGCTGCTTAAATTAGCCCCTTAGTGGGCAGCATGTGAAAAGCATTTAGCTGCCTGTAAACACTGGCTTGAATCCAAATGATACTCAGTGAGCTGAGGAGCAGCTCTTGCTCATGTGCACACAGGCAAGCAGTTGGCAGAAGCCAATTGCCATTCATAGTTAGTGCATTTATCAGTGTAGAATTTTCAGCCAATCAGGCAATAGCAAAGTTGCCATTCTCAGAGAAGTGTCTGCAGTATATTCTTTCCACAGAATACTTCATGAAGAAGAACAAGAAGGAGATGATGAACAATTGGGGGTGGACACTTATCTTTCACCTTGTGCAAATTATGTTCTTATAATTTTTAATGTTTGTGAAGGTTTGGTGCAATATTTCCAAACACTACATTGATTCAAAACAACAAACGAGAGAGGGCCCAGATTTGCCTCAAGCCACTGGACTTCAATTTACAAATAGAAGCCAATAAGAAACTCACCCCAGTGCCCTGGGCACCCAAAAGCCATAGTCAACTGACCTTGTCCAGGACATAAGGACAGAGGTCAGGGGAACCATCCTCTTGATTTTGCTATAAAGGCAAACAACTGGTGGTTCACCCATGTCTCCGCATACTTCTAGCGTATCAATGCCAATTTGAGGGCTGTTTAAAGCAATAAAGCAAGAATCCAGGGGATCATCTATGAACAACGGAAGATGTGTGTGATTGACAGAGCCCCTATGGTGGTTCTGGACTTTTGTCCTACTAGTGTGCAGCACAGCTAAAAGTTCCAAAAAGAAAAAATATATATTTTGTGATTTGATTGGCGCACAAGACATGCACCAGGGAGGGAATACAACAGCACAGTCATGATGGACAAAGAAAGAGTACTTGATGGAGGAATCATGGTGCGAAACTCACAAGTCTCTGCTGATGTATTTTATTTACCACAAATGAGCCTTGAAAAAGCGCCCCAGGCAAAACTGCACTATGTCTCTGGAGCACTCCTTATCCCCGTCAAAACAGACATTTTTGGAGCCCTGTTTTCAGTTATATGGCATCACCTCATGTTGCACATTTAGGCTTCTACCTTTCATATATTACCAGCGTATCAGCACTGCCTTAAACACCTTCAAACCTCAGCTCTTTCACAACGGTTTCTCCATCTTTCCACCTTGCACATTGTTGCTCTACAACATGTCTACTAACAATGGCAATTTTTTCTCACCTTAGGGAGAGTGGTTCATCATCCGGCCTCTCCTCACTCTGGTCTGGTGAAGGAGGTCAACCTAACCAAAAATGTAACTATGCCGTAGTAATCAGTTTAATTTTGGTAATTTTGTGTTCTGCTTTTTACGTGAAATTTCCAGAAATTACGCAATTACTCTTGTTTGCATAATTATGGGTAATTTGGCACAAAGATTGTACCACAGAAGCACAGGAACAACAAATTTAGGGGAATATTAATGCAGCGCCACTTTTCTTCCACCCCTTAGCACACACCCTAACGCCCCCATGTGTGCACTGTATTTAAAATACAGCTCACCATGGTGGTAGTCAGGGGTACTAGCATCATCATTTTTTTCACTAGTCCAGCGCTTTGCAGGATGAGCGTCAAAAATATTGAAGCTAGTCCTACAAAACACCCAGAGGCCCAATGAAAGCAATGGGAGTCTCCCTTTAACGCCTGCTCTTAGCAAAAAATGACGCTAATGTGGCATTGGAATGGCGATAGGGCTCTTAAATCTGGGCCTTAGTGAGCTGGAGCAGCTGCTTGCTGCCATTTGGCTTTTCTTGTTCTGCTTCATTGACCTTTACTTTCTTAGTGCAAAATGCATCCTCTGGCCCCTTTTGGATGCAAGGGTGCATTTTTAGCTAATGAAATAGCGCTAAATGCTATGTTACACTTCTTGGCAATTTTGCGTAATCACACTTAATGTTGCTGTAATTTGGCATCATTATGCAGCTGCAAATTACACCCACCCCTACAAGAATGGTGTCTTGAAGCAGACCTGTGAAAGGCTTTGGGGACAGCAAGATGTAGATTAGAATAGAGATTTGGATTGCACAAACTGCTTAAGACATTCATTTTACCTAAGCATCGGGAAGGTCAGAAGATGAATTGATTAATTAGACAGCCTTCTTCATCCATTTGTAATCTGAGAATTCCCTTATCAAATACAATATCAGTAGTTTAGTGCACTACTTATCAGCAAAATACTTCAACCTTTTCAAGAGCTTTAAGGGGGGCCTACTGTGGATCTCACTGAGAACCATAGTGTGCAGGGACCCAATGATGACGCATGCCCATCTTGTGGATGGGGTTCATAGTCCATTTTAGGGAACACATAATCCTATTGACACATTTAATTACACTCCTCACCCTCGTTCAAGACATTGAACCCACTGTATTCCCTGTTGGTGTCATAGTATATGTTTGATACACAACGTCCTTCAACTGTAACACGGCCAATGCACAATCATCTTTTGAGAATGGTTGGTGGTTGCTAACATCCCAAAATCCCGGGGCCTGCGGGAGAGTGTGGGTGCTTGAGTGCCACAGGAAGTTCCTTATGCCAATGCTTTAAAATGCCCTTTTCGGAATTAAAAAGTTGAGGGAAAGACTCTGGGCCTCATTATGACCCTGGCGGTAGAGAACCGCCAGGGCCAACGGGGGCGGGAGCACCGCCAACAGGCCGGCGGTGCTCCCTTGGGCATTCTGACCGCGGCGCTTTGGCCGCGGTCAGAAAGGGAAAACCGGCGGTCTCCCGCCGGTTTTCCACTGCCCCTAAGAATCCTCCAAGGCGGCGCAGCTCGCTGCGCCGCCGAGGGGATTCTGACAATCCTTACCGCCATCCTGTTCCTGGCGGCTCGCCCGCCAGGAACAGGATGGCGGTAAGGATTGTCGTGGGGCCCCCGTAAGAGGGCCCGCTAGTATTTCACTGTCTGCGTAGCAGACAGTGAAATAAGCGACGGGTGCAGTAGCACCCGTCGCACCTTCCCACACCGCCGGCTCGATTACGAGCCGGCTTCATGGTGGGAAGGTCGTTTTCCCCTGGGCTGGCGGGCGGCCTTTTGGCGGCCGCCCGCCAGTCCAGGGGAAAACTTGGAATACCCTCCGCGGTCTCTGGACCGCGGAGCGGTACTTTGGAGGGGGGAAGTCTGGCGGGCGGCCTCCGCCGCCCGCCAGACTCAGAATGAGGGCCTCTATGTGCACCTGTACTGGCCCAGCAAAGGCCTGCCTATATTTAGCATAGTTTCCTCCTATTTTGTTCTATAGTATAGAGTTGTCCAGCTGCGGTATCATGCTTGTGGAAACGATGCAAGATAGCATAAAGTGATACCTAGGTCAAGTGTAGGTATTTTGCTACAGTGCTATTGAATTTTAGCATCCTCCATGTTATATTCACCTGAGGAATTTTTCTGTTGCATGGGCTTCTCTGCATACCAGACATAGTACTACTTCCCAGTGCATGTTGGTGGCAAGTACACACTGTCAGTGATATGGCATGGTGGCAACTCTTCCAATGTCTTCCTTATGGTGATGCAAGATTGTCAGTATTTTTAATGAGATACCCTCATAATTATTCATGTAATGGGAACAAATATTTGTCCATGTGTTCATTTGTATGCATTATTAGACTAAGATCAGGTTTATTGGCTTTGCCAAAGCTTGTTTTCTTTGAAATGGTGTTGTCCATACTGCTGAGTCTGCCAAGCCCTCAGTTATAGACCTAATTGTCCTTATTACCTTCTCTGTATGGCTGTGGAATATGGCACAGAAAGTACACAACTGGTGTGCATGTTAAATGTGTTATGCGGGCTGCAGCATGAATCTAATATTTGCTCTGGCTGGGATGCAGTTAAAAAATACTGCAGTTGCACGTGGCAAGGAAAAGCGTCTTTGCCTTATATACATTTATCTAAATAACCCCTAAAATGTGTCTTGCAAGGCTACAGGTCTGGGTGCTTAATATGTACAATGAGTACGTAAGAGTTACAAAATGTTGTTTGCACTGTGCAGAGGAAGCTGTATTTTCTATGAACAGGTCTAGTTACAAAGAAAATACATTTTCCTATCTTGGAATTGGAAAATCGTTTAGCAGTCTATTAAAGTTATTTTCCACTTAATTTGAAAAAACTAATTCAATAGTGTAAATAGAGTTTTGACAACTTTAGTGGAAAAGTAGTTTTAGAACAATGTACTTGTACTGCCTGAGAAAAAATCGGTTTACAACTAGTTTAACTCCCAACTCTGCTCCAATGACTGAATAAACACAGCTAGCAGGCTTTTCAAAACAATTCTACTGAAAGACAATGACTTGGCCTCTGGCAACAGGAATGTGAGCACTTAGCATATTTTAGAGCTGTAAATATTACATATCAGCATTTGTTTGTCTGTTGTGCTTCATTATTGATGTAATATTAATATATCATAACCATTGATTGTTGTTGCAATTGACTCATTCCCACATGGAATTCCTATTCTCTATATGTGTTATATGGCCACAGGTTCCAGGAGCATTTTTTGTACATGCAGCTCGAGTTTTTGTTGAGTTCTGACAACATAAATTCACATGTGGTGCTAACAGAAGCATTTAACAGGGATTAGCCATCTGAGAGGTGTGCAGGAACATTGGACAACACCAAGGGCAACTTCCCTTTGAACTGGAAATCACAAATGGAGCTGTCAGAAACTACAACCATTGGTTCTCAAAGCCAGCCTAGGATTTCTCTCTGACTCCCCAGTCGATCGATAAACCATTTCTAGCACTGACAGGGAAGGGAACCTCTAGAAGGCTAAATGATAGGGTGAAATCCCCTGCAACCGAAAAAGAGCTAGGGCCCTCTTAGCTTAGGGATTCCTAAGAAGTTTGCAGTGAAGTGAAAAAGTAAGTGCTGAGAAATAAGGTGGGAATTCTGTGAAAAAATGACCTAGATTGGGCCTAGGGAATTCTTCAGTCATTGGCTAAGACTGGCACTGAACAATCTCCTCCTCTGAACATTCCTGGACCTGGGAAAAAATCATTTTAAAGATGGAAGATTCTGCCTGACTGCTGAAGAAAGGCCCAAGGACTACTAATTTCTGCTAGCATCCTGGGACAGGAACTGCTCTTCAAGAGTCAAGTGGTTGGCCTTCGGTTGCTGCTTCAAGGACATAAAACAGAAGAACTCTTGACCTTAAGAAGGGCCAGCTGGCTACTGGGGAATGGACCCAGAAAGGGGTCCTGGCTAGAGTAAACCTTGTGCTTAGAAGTGTGCCCTGAAGACCTGCAAGCTGCAGGAGTGACTGAGAGTGAATTAGTAATTTCTTCCACCTCTACAGAACTGGAATTGAGTGCAGAGGCTTCTTAGGGTAAGGAGAACACTTAAAGGGCAAGTAATACAGGTTTGCCCTACTCTGAACTTTTTACCAAAACAAAAAAAGGTTCAATGGGATCTTTCACTGAAGGTACCTGCCCGTGGAAATCTGCCCAACTACAGTACTCAGCCTTACCACAATGGTTTAATCTGAGAACCAAAAATTTCACTACGTCTGAAAGTAAAACCTTGGAGAAGAGTGAGGTTGCAAACCTACCCAGCGGAGAAGTGACATTGATGGCTGAGGAATTCTACTTTATACCTGGCCGTGCCTAGAGCCAGTCTGTCCTCAATAGCACAACAGTGGGCGAAATCTTGGATGGTGGGTAGTTGAGCGTTCTTAGGTAATCTCTCAGCATTGACGCAACTTGATCACCACTATATAATGAGGCATTGTGCACCGTCACCATAGATAGATGTAAGTAATGCTATTGGACATGGGTTTGCCAGAATTATTTTGCTAGATATTTTTTGTGCTTTTAGACTCTGGTGGTCATTCTGACCTCGGCGGTAAAAGGCGCCTACCGCCGGTCAGAAATCCTCCATAATCCCGCCGCGGTCGCGGAAACCCGCCACGGTCATTCTGACCCGCAGAAGGCAAACCTCAGAAAATCCGACAGCCACAACAGACCGCCAGACCAGCGGTCGGCGGAAAAGTGGAGGTGACAAAACCTCCACCGTCACGCCAACAGAAATACGCCCATGCCATTACGACCCACGAATCCACGCGGCGGTCATTCAAACGCGGTATTCCATTGGCGGGACACACCGCCGCGGTCAGAATACACACAAACGAACAAAACTCAGCCACATTGGACGATTTGAATCCCACACACCTGATACACATACACACACCACTCCCACACACACAATACAATATAAAACACACACCCACATCACCCACAAACCCCTACGCCAAAAAATTCTGAAAGAAGGCCAGAGCGAGACACCACCATCCACAAACTAGCAGCCACAGCCACTCCACACCATCACCCACACACTATCCACACACAAAACAACACACACCACCACACTCAACACACTTAACTACACATACTCCACCCCACACATCATACACACCACCCCATGGCACCCCAAAGACACCCCCGCTTCACCGACGAAGAACTCAGGGTCATGGTGGAGGAAATCGTTCGGGTAGAGCCCCAGCTGTTCGGCACACAGATACAATACACCAGCATTGCCCGGAGGACGGAGCTATGGCAGCGGATTGTCGACAGGGTCAACGCTGTGGGACAGCACCCCAGAAATCGGGAAGACATCAGGAAGCGATGGAACGACCTACGGGGGAAGGTGCGTTCCATGGTATCCAGGCACAACATCGCCGTGCAGAAGACTGGCGGAGGACCCCCACCTCAACCCCCACAATTTACATCATGGGAGGAGGAAGTCTTGAACATCCTGCATCCTGACGGCCTCGCAGGAGTCGGCGGAGGAATGGATACTGGTAAGTTGAAGCTTCACTACTGCTTCCCCCCCACCTGCATGCCAAATCATACCCCAACCCTCACCCCCATCCTCGAACCCCACCCTCACCCCCACCCCCATCCTCACCCCCACCCTCACCCCCACCACCATCCTCACCCCCACCCCCAGCACACCTATTCCCTGCCAATGTCTCACCATCACAACCCACACATCCCAAAACCTAGGCCTGCATGCGTCCACTAAGCATGGACACCCATCACCAAAGCATGCCCAATGCATATGCACATCCCCCCCACAAGCCACCCTAACCAAAGCCCCCACACACGAATGCCAGCACTTGGGGACACGGGAACCCACAGATACACCCATATGCCACACATTGAAACTATAACCATACCTCTATACCCCTGCAGGACCCGACCGTCAACACACCGCCGCGGAGGGCCCAGAATTCTCCACACCCCCCACCCAAGAGGCCGTCAGCGATGACAGCAGCTCTGTCGACCTGGACACCGATGACCAGCCCGGACCATCGGGGACCTCTGGACAGTCGGTTCCCCTCACACAGGCCCAGGCCACTACAGACCCCAACCCCTCTGGGAACACCAGCACAGCTCCCACCCAGCGGGCCCATGCCTCTGTCTCCAGGGCGCATCAATCTGCGGTGTGTCTACCACTACAGGGCACCCAGGATAACCCACCACCCCAACAACAACAGGGACCTGGGGGCAGTGGTAGTGGGCACACCGGCCAGGGGGCAGAGGCCCAGGGAAACAGGGCAACTCGGAGGGCAGCTGTGCGACAGGGGGGGACGGGCCCAGGGAACCCACTCTCCAGGGAACCCACTCTCCTCTACCACCATCATGGGAGCATACAACCGCTCCCAGGAGACGATGGCGACGGTACTGGCCCGGTTCCAGGAGATCCAGGTACTGCAGGAGGAACACTATCGGGGGTACAGGGAGGACATCAGAGCCCTCACCTCCACCCTGGTTACCATGGTAGGGCTGCTGCAGGACCTCGTCAACACCAGGACGGACACTCAACAACACCCAAGGGCCCCTGCCACTAGCCTGGACCAAGAACAGCCAACCACCTCCGCCGGCGCTAGTGGACAGGAGGCCCCCGCACAGCAGCAGCCCACCAGACCCCCCCCTCCTGCAGGAGAAGAACCAGCCCGCAAGAGGGCCCTGAGATCTCGCAAGAAGACAGAGTAGGATGTCAAGACCCCCGCCAGCAATGGATACCACCTGATGTCATCCCACTGTCCCACATTGTCACCCTGTCCATCCTTGAACTGCCCATGCTCCATCTCTCCACAGGCCTCTGGACAATGCACCTGTGTGACTGTTACTCTGGACTCTGCCATGGACATTCCTTCACCATAGCCCCCACCCACTTGAAACCCCCCATCCCATTTTGAGCACTGAAATAAACACCTATTTTGCACAAAACTATCTGGAGTCTGGCTGTGATTTCAATATATTTTAATTGACATGACAGTGCAAATATGTCCTTGTACATGGTGAAGTCAACAAACAGCTGCCACAAAGCTGTAGTCCATGGGGAAACGAAGCACAGGACTCGTAGTGGGGACCCCAGATCTGAAATAGGGAGGGAAAAGCCACAACTCAGTCATCATACACTGGGGCAAATAGACAGGCAGCAGAGATGCAGGAGAGTAGTTCACATTTACTAAATTATCTTTGAATTGTTACCTGTGTCCTATTGGAAGTACTGTTCAATGATTCTGTCCCTGTTGTCTGTTTCAGCCCCGTCGTCTTCCTCCTCGTCACTCTCCTCAGGTTCCACCGCTGCCACAACACCACCGTCTCGACCATCCTCCTGCAGGAAAGGCACCTGGCGTCGCAAAGCCAGGTTGTGAAGCATGCAGCAGGCCACGATGATGTGACACACCTTCTTAGGTGAGTACATTAGGGATCCACCTGTCATATGCAGGCACCGAAACCTGGCCTTTAGGAGGCCAAAGGTGCGTTCGATCACCCTCCTAGTACGCCCATGGGCCTCATTGTACCGTTCCTCTGCCCTGGTCCGGGGATTCCTTACTGGGGTGAGTAGCCACGACAGGTTGGGGTACCCAGAGTCCCCCACTAGCCATACACGGTGTCTCTCTAGCTGTTCCATCACGTAAGGGATGCTGCTATTCCTCAGGATGTAGGCGTCATGCACTGACCCAGGGAACTTGGCATTTACATGCGAGATGTACTGGTCAGCCAAACACACCACCTGGATGTTCATGGAATGGTAACTTTTTCTGTTCCTGTACACCTGCTCCCTGTCTCTTGGGGGAACCAAAGCCACATGGGTCCCATCAATGGCACCAATGACGTTGGGAATATGTCCAAGGGCATAGAAATCACCCTTCACTGTAGCCAATTCGCCCACCTCAGGGAAAATGATGTAGCTCCTCACGTATTTCATCAGGGCAGACAACACTCTGGATAACACCTTCGAAAACATGGGCTGAGACATCCCAGAAGCAATTCCCACTGTTGTCTGAAATGAACCACTTGCCAAGAAATGGAGTACTGACAGGACCTGCACCAGAGGGGGAATCCCTGTGGGTTGGCGGATGGGGGACATCAGGTCGGGCTCCAGCTGGGCACACAGTTCATGTATAGTGGCACGGTTAAGACGGTAGGTCAGGATAATGTGGCGTTCTTCCATTGTCGACAGGTCCACCAGCGGTCGGTACACGGGAGGATTCATCCGTCTCCTCGCCAAACCCAGCGGACGGTGCCTAGGAAGGACAACATGGAGCACACAGTCAAGCAACCCACAGCTACGTACTCACAGCTAGCACAGTATACGATTCTCTATGCAGTGAATGGCGTGTCTGAGTGGCTATGCAAGGCCTAGGCCTGTGTGACGCAGTTGAAATTGAGCCATGTGGGCCCTGGAAATGGCGGCTGCCTGACCTGTGAAGTGTGACAATGGGATGTGAGGTCAATGAGCTGGCGTGGCACACCGCGGCGGGCGGCGGGCGAAGACCGCGGCGCGAAGCCGCATTGGTTAACATTGAAGCCTATGGGTTTCAGGAGCCAATGGCGAAGGGCGCCGGCGGTGGCGGGACGCACCGCCGCGGTACGCACCGCCGCGGACGTGACCGCCATTTTCTATCTACTTATCCACTTGCGACTTGAACTTTCACAGGAGAGGACCTATACTGCAAGTGTTGCTGTGACCTCGGTCTGGAAGGGACAATGGCTGCTGCGCCTGGGGAAAGGGCCCCTGCCTTCACTGGAGAGGAGTTGGAGAAACTTGTGGATGGGGTCCTCCCCCAGTATGCGCTACTCTACGGTCCTCCAGACCAACAAGTGAGTTTAATTCAATCTGGATTTGGGGCCACTGGCTGGCTTGGGGGCCTGGCGGGGGGCCTGGCGGGGATGGGGGGCATGTTGGGCCTGGCGGGGGGCATGGCGGGGGGCATGGCGGGGATGGGGGGGCATGTTGGGGCTGGCGGGGGGCCTGGCGGGGATGGGGGGGCATGTTGGGGCTGGCGGGGGGCCTGGCGGGGATGGGGGGGCATGCTGGGGCTGGCGGGGGGCCTGGCGGGGATGGGGGGCATGTTGGGGCTGGCGGGGGGCCTGGCGGGGATGGGGGGGCATGTTGGGGCTGGCTGGGGGCCTGGCGGGGATGGGGGGGCATGTTGGGGCTGGCGGGGGGCCTGGCAGGGATGGGGGGCATGTTGGGCCTGGCGGGGGGCATGGCGGGGGCATGGCGGGGGCATGGCGGGGGGCCTGGCGGGGATAGGGGGCGTTGGGCCACTGGCAAGGAAAATGCAGACAAACTTGAACGTGGTATTTCTCCCTCCCTGTACGTGTCACATAGGTCCGCGCCCATGAGAAGATCGGGATTTGGCGTGCCATCGCCAAGGAAGTCCGGACCCTGGGGGTCCACCATCGACGGGGCACCCACTGCCGCAAGAGGTGGGAGGACATCCGCCGCGGGACCAAGAAGACCGCCGAGTCTCTGCTGGGGATGGCCTCCCAACGTAGGCGGGGTGCCTGCCGTCAACTGACCCCCCTGATGTCCCGGATCCTGGCGGTGGCCTACCCTGATTTGGATGGGCGCGTGAGGGCAGCACAGCAGACACAAGGGGGTGAGTACAAGCATTATCTACTCTGTTGTCGCGCAGTGGAGGTGTCTGGGTGGGGGAGGAGGGCTGTGGGTCCCCCTAGGCCAGGGCGATATCTGTAGGCTGGGCACCCCCGTAAGCCCCTGTGTCCCCAGCCACCACCCTCAGTAGTTTGTCAGTACAGCCATCCCTGGGCCGTGTCATCCATGGGTGCAGTTGTCAACTCTAGGCGTGTAGGGCATGTTCCACGGAATGCGTAGCGGACCCCAAGTGCGCAACTTAGTGCAGGGGGCATCTGTGTCTGTCATGTCCGCTAACTGTACCGGAGATCCATGTACTCAATATCCCTTTATTTCTCTCTCCCCCCCCCCTTTTTGTTTGTCTTTCTGTGCTTGTGTGCATCAGCATCATCAGGCGGAGGAGAAGTGGCATCGGGGCAGGAGGGAGCTGCATCTCACATGGCCCAGGAGGGCCATGCTACAGAGTCAGACTGGACCAGTGAGACGGAGGGCGAGGGGAGCTCCACGACGGGGACGACTGGACCCTGCAGCGACACGGACACGTCCTCGGAAGGGAGCTCCCTTGCGGGGGTGGCACCATCCGTGCCCCCCGCCATTACAGGTACAGCCGCCACCCAGCGCACCATCTCCGCCCTCCCAGCAGCCCCTCAGCGTTCGCCCCGTGCCCGCTCTGCCAGGAAGCCGGGCATCTCCTTCGCCCCAGGCACCTCAGGCCCTGCCCCTGTTACCCCCGCTGCCCTCAGTGAGGAGGTCATTGACCTCCTCCGAACGCTCATTGTTGGGCAGACTACCCTTTTGAATGCCATCCAGGGGGTGGAGAGGGAGGTTCATCGCAGCAATGCGTACCTGGAGGGCATTCATTCGGGTCAGGCTGCCCATCAGCGATCGTTCCAGGCTCTGGCCTCAGCACTGACGGCAGCCATTGTCCCTGTCTCCTGCCTCCCTCTACTAACTCCCTCCTCCCAGTCTCCTGTTCCTCTGCCTGTCCCACCCACACCATCAGACCAGCCTGCACACACCTCAACACCCAAGAGAAGCTCATCCAAACATAAGCACCACAGATCACGCAGACATTCACACACGCAACATTCCGATGCAGACATGCCAACAGTCACTACCACCTCTGTGACCCCCACCTCCTCGTCTCCCTCCTCCCTCCCTGTGACGTCTACACTCACACCTCCATTCACCTCACCATCAGCCAGTGTTTCCATCACCAGCACACCCTCCACTCCAGTCCGCACACGTGCAGTCACCACCCCCACTGCCATTTACACGTCCCCTGTGTCCTCTCCCACTGTGTCTGTCACCCCCTCTTCCACACCACACAAACGCAGCCACCCACCCAACAGCCATCCACCTCACGACAGCCTATCCCTCCTGCACCTGCACCCAAAGACAGCAAACGTGACTCACCTACAACCACATCCTCTCCCTCCACTCCCATTCCCACTGTACCTACCACTCTCCATTGTCCCAAGAAACTCTTCCTCGCCACTGCTAACTTCTTTCCTGACCCTGAGCCCCCCCCCTCCTTCTCGTCGGGGTAAGAAGAGCACCTCAGCCACCACCAGCCCTGCAGCCCCCTTGACAAGGGTGCTGGGGTATTGGAGCCCACCAGCCCGCATGTCTGGATCTTCGCCCAGCAGCAAGGGGACAGCCAGCCCACCCCCTGGGAAGAGGAGCAGAAGGCGGAAGGGGCGCCGCAGGAGCCCGGCTTCTACATCCCCCCCGGACACCACCCAGAGACAGTCACCAGCCACAGCTCCAAAGGGAGGAAAGGGCCACAGACTCCCGACTAAGGAGGGCAAGGGCAGCAAGTCGGAGAGGTCAGGCAGCAGGCCTGCTGCCCAGGAGGAGCCCACCACCCCCATAGCCGCTGCCCAGGGAGGACCCAGCCCAGCTGGCCAGGAGGGCCCCACCACCCACAGCCCAGGTGGGCATTGAAGGAGCACCATCCCCGCTGCCCAGGAGGGCACCACCAGCCAATGAGCAGTTGGCCATAGACCGGCCGCCGTCTCAAGAACCGCTGAACTGGGCCCCGCCGTCTCAAGCACTGCTCCGCTGGGCCCCGCCGTCTCAAGCACCGCTCCGCTGGGCCCCGCCGTCTCAAGAACCGCTCCGCTGGGCCCCGCCGTCTCAAGCACCGCTGAACTGGGCCCCGCCGTCTCAAGAACCGCTGAACTGGGCCCCGCCGTCTCAAGCACCGCTCCGCTGGGCCCCGCCGTCTCAAGCACCGCTCCGCTGGGCCCCGCCATCTCAAGAACCGCTGAACTGGGCCCCGCCGTCTCAAGAACCGCTGAACTGGGCCCCGCCGTCTCAAGAACCGCTGAACTGGGCCCCGCCGTCTCAAGCACCGCTCCGCTGGGCCCCGCCGTCTCAAGCACCGCTCCGCTGGGCCCCGCCGTCTCAAGAACCGCTGAACTGGGCACTTCAAGGCAAGACCCGCTGAACTGGGCCCTTCAAGGCAAGAGGCGCTGAACTGGGCCCTTCCAGGCAAGAACCGCTGGCCCTTTGGCAGACGTGGCAGGGCAGGATCTGTCTCGAAAGGGCTGCAGGATGTCCTCTGGCCAACATGCCTCCTCCAGTGGCAGTGGGGTCTGTTATGGACTGTTTGGACTGTGGCTTTGCACTCCCCAGGATGGCCCAGTGGGCAGGCCACCCACTGTATGGACTGTATGGACTGTGGCTTTGCACTCCCCAGGATGGCCCAGTGGGCAGGCCACCCACTGTATGGACTGTATGGACTGTGGCTTTGCACTCCCCAGGATGGCCCAGTGGGCAGGCCACCCACTGTATGGACTGTATGGACTGTGGCTTTGCACTCCCCAGGATGGGCCAGTGGTCATGGAGTCCCCTCGTGGATCTGGCGTCGTGTACTCAAGTGGCTGAGGTGCCCCCCCTTCCCTTCCCCCTGAGGTGCCTGTCCTATTTTCTTTCTGATGCCCCTGCAGTGTTCTCTCCGTGGAGTTCTTGTCGTGGGACTGGGCCATGCCCCTTTGCACAGGACCCCTGTGGTCCACGGACAGTGGTTGGACTACATTTAGTAGCTGTATATATTTTGTACATAGTTTATTTATTTATTGGGATTACTGGTGTCCATATTTCAATATATCTGCCCGTTTATGATCTCTTCTTTTGGTCTTTGCATTATTTCGGGGGGGGGGGTTGTGGGTTGTGACAGTGATCTGTGGGAATGCATTGATGTGTGTGTTGTAGTGGGTGTGGGTGGGTGGGTGTGTGCTGGTAATCTTTTCCCTCCCCTGTGTCGTAGGTGCAGTACTCACCGATGTCTTCCGCGCCGCCGGGCGTGCTCCTGGTATATGAGCAGGTATAGGAGTGCGGGGATGACCTGCAGCTCGGGTTCCATACTGCCGGAATCTCGCGTGGAGTGCGTAGAGGTGAGCGTTTTCCCGTTCGTAGTCTGTTTCCGCCGTGTTTTTATCGGCGGTGCTCCCGCCCCGGAAAAGGTGGCGGATTGGTGGGTCGTGATAGGGTGGGCGGTACATTGTCTGCCGCCTGGCTGTTGGCGGGGACCGCCGCGCTGTTTGTTTGTTCCGCCGTGGCGGGCGGAGTGTTAATGCGGCGGGCTGTGTTGGCGGTTCCCGCCAGGGTCAGAATTGCATATTTTGGCCCGCCGGCCTGTTGGCGGCTTGGCCGCCGCATTATCACCGACCGCCAGGGTCAGAATGAGGGCCTCTGTCTCTATGTGATTTGTGCTCTGATTTGTTAAAGACATCAGATTTAAACGCTGCGGCATACTCGTTTACATCTCGCACGATATGCACTTTATTTACTTGAGGTATTTTCTTCCATTCTGATGTTTTGGGCAGCTATAGGGGGACCTATTGAGGCATTTGGTTCGAGTATTGCTCTCGAAGGCGTGTTAGTAATTGCTTCCAGTCTGCCCTTGATAGCACAACAGAGGATGCCATCTGTTTGGTCGGCAGTCCAGCTTTCCTAGGTAGTCTCTCAGCATTGATGTGATCCGACCACCACTATATAATGAGGCCTTGCGCGTGGCCACGCCACTGATGTGCAGAAGTTGCGCCAGGGGAGAGCCCGTCGGTGCCTGTCTGCGGCCTGCAGGGACCCCGGACCAGAAACCCTGGTCCATCCACAAGAGGCAGGATACGGTACACATCAGAGGAACTTAAACACGTCAAACAGGAATCTTTGGAAGTGTGCTTGCACTCCCTAGACCCAGTAGCCATCCCAGGTAAATACCGGCAGTGTGGCCAGTTATCTGATTATAACCTCGTCACCACATCCCAGGAGGTGGTCGTGGCGGGTCACAGCTAGTTGCAACAGCAATGAAACAGGTATCACAGGACTGGCACATGCTTCTGATGAATTGTAGGTCTCTTCCTAAACATAAATTTGAGATGTTTACTTTATTGGAAGAGCTAAACCCAGATTTACTTTACTTTTTTTATGGAAACATGGCTGGGGGAAGATAGTTGGGCAGATATTGCAGTAGCTCTGTCACCCCGTTATGCAATTAGCAGAAAAGATCTGCTGGGGAGGAAAGGGGTAGCCATTATTTTTGAGAGAACACTTTCAGTGTAAATCCTCTTCCGTAGTTACTACGAGGCTGTGAAAGCCTGTATTTTTCATAACACTGTCCCTGTTGTTTACCTTTTCAGGTATGCTTTTATAGCAGCAAAAAGTATACAGGAGTTACCTGAAATTGTAGCTGTACATAGTCTTGAGTCAGATAATTTTACGCTGTTAGGGATTTTAACATTAATTTTGAAGCTAGCCTGTGCACATCAGCTAATGTGATCACACAAGATCTATTAGCTTTACAGCTTACACAGTTAGTGAACCATTCCACTCTCTGTAAAGGACATCTCTTTATATTTTCAAATATCGTATCCAGGAAATTCTCCACCCCTCCACCAGTACTATCCTGGAGAAGATCTTTAATGTTTTCTCTCAAACTTCTTGGAAACTAATAATTTGCTGCATCACACACAAACTGGCTTTCGCTGAGGATGTAGCAGTGAGACAGCCCTTTTGTTGGCCACACAGGACATAAAAAGGATGCTGGCTAAGGGAGGGTCTGCTGTGCTCATCCTTTTGGATTTGAGCACAGCTTTTGATACTGTGTCACACACAGTCCTGAGGGACAGGATGAAAGCATTAGGGATTACAGGGGCAGCCTTAGAATGGTTATCACCCTTTGTAACTAATAGAAGCTTTCAAGTGAGTGAAGGACCTTTTTTGTCAAGCATGCATACATTTGACTGTGGAGTGCCCCAGGGTTTTTCTTTTAGCCCGACACTCTTCAACATATATGTTCGACCACTTTTGCACATTATCTTCTCTAATGGATTCACAGTGGTATCTTATGCAGATGATACTCAGGTTGTGGTCTCTCTAGCACCAGATACTACTTCCTCCTCCAAGGAGCTGACTACATGCATCGAACAAGTGGCGTGCTGGATGGCAGCTAGTTGCATAAACTGAATGGGGATAAAACTTAGGTGTTTGTGGTTGGAAACAAGTCATTGTGGGACCAATATCTATTCCTCCCCCCCCCCGTTTGGGAAATCCTCCTATCCCCAAACTTGAAGTAAAAAGCCTTGGTGTTATCCTGGATAAGGATTTAACCATGACTTCTCAGGCTAATAAAGTGTCAGGTATTTGCTTTCGGTTAATAAGATCCCTCTGGAAAATACTAACGTGGCTCCCTCTACAATGTAGGAGGATAGTGGTCCAAGGACTTACCCTGTTGCGTCTAGACTATGGGAATTCTTTGTACCTGGGAAGCCCAACATATGTTACAAAAAGGCTGCAGGTGATCCAAAAAACGCTGCAGCGTGAGCATTACTATGTCTGCCGAGAAGAAATTCTGCCAGCTCAGCATTAGCGGATCTACATTGGCTACCAATTCAGAAAATAATAAAATGTAAAGCTTTATGTATTATTCACTGGTTGAAGTCTCCAGCATACCATTACTCAACACGTAGCTCAGAGAGTGCTAAGGTCAAATGCTCTCTCCTTTCTCGAGGTTCCTAGAATTAAGAGAGAAAGATGAGGAGGTTGATCATTTGCATATTGTGCCGCCAAACTGTGGAACACTCGCCCAGTTCAGGTCAGAGGGAATAGTTATCTCTTAAGGGCTGGGAAGCCCCTTGTTGTGTAGTTGTTATTGCTTTATGAGATGAGATAACATAACATAACGTGTCCTGCTCAGAGCTTTTGGTGCCAGAATGTAATATTTCAGTACAAACTCAACACCCAAGTATCTAACTTTGAGGGGCCATAACTGGCTGCAGTTTCCCACCATGTCTTGCTACAGAAACTGGTGCTACAAAATGTAGAGTAAGCCAGATGGCTAAATATTTTACCACTGTGACCCACTCAGCCTACCCGACCGCTATTCCTTTGCTGTCAAAATGAAATCATGGATAGGTCCTGGTTAACCGTGAACTATAACTTCTTTAATAATGTCCTGATTGGCGTTCTGTATTTTCTTTGTGCCTTTTGCCTCAAGATTTTGAAAATTCATATCTCTGGTTCCCTCTATCTGATTATGAACTTTTTGCTCATTACAGTTTTCAAAATTGATTTGAGAATGTTCTTATATTGTTTTCTTTCCTTTTTAATATGTTTTTTTTAGGCTTTTTAGATATAGTCAACAGTCATGATATAAGGCTATTAACAGTCAGAGCAGACAAACAATATTATCGGGTCCGTTACAGTAACCAGAGACTTTCTTACTCGCATATCCTTGATGGGGACAGGAACAGTAGGTTAGAACTTCATGCAGCCCTACAGCTAATATTGTCGGCCTCAAGAGTTCCTCCAGACTTACTCTAGTCCATCACACAGTCGCCCCTCTCCCCAAGTGCTTGCGTACGCTCAACAAATTAGGTCAATGCATCTCTCCCATCTGTTGGTGCAGCCAAATCCCGTATTATTGAGGCTCATGCCTGGCAATCCTCCTCTTCATTTTCATCTGTCCTGACCTCTTGCATATGTCTTTTTCTCCGCCAGTTCCCATTCTGTAATGTCTCTGGCCCTCATACATAATGTAGGAGCCACCAGAGATAACCACCCAGTGGCCACCCTGCGCTTTGCCAAAACTAACTGCCAGTTTGTATTTCATCCTCCTATTTTTACATGTGATGAAAGTCAGCCCCCCATTCCGCATCCGGGGCATGCATCAGAACTACTTTAGTGTATGCGGTTCAATACAAAGAATTGCACCACCTTGGTCCTGGCATTGCTCAGCAACGCACATGCCACACTCCACTCCTTATCCGTCAGTGGCTCCAACAGGTCTCCATCCCACTTTTGTCTCACTAGCAACTCCTTTCACTGTCTCTCTTGCATGAAGGCTGTGAGCAATCGATACAACAGGTGTCTAAGGGAGTGCGTCCCATATCGATGAAGTATCCGGATTGTCCGGCAAGAACAGACATATTTCGCTGACTTACACCTTTTTAATATCCAAAACATCCAAAGCAGCATTTAAGTCTGTGCCCCGAATTGAGTGCATGATGAGTGTAAGCCGGCAGATATGTATAAGCGTACTCCAACCTGGCATAAACCCACATCAATGTTCATGTATCAAGGGGGATGTAGCTATCTTTAGCCAGTTAGCCAGTACTTTTGATAACACTTTCATGTCAGTATTAATAATTGAGAGCGGGGGGGGGTCAGAACCCAGCCACACAAGGTTTCTGTCCAGCTTGGGAAGCATTCCTATGATTGGATTGCCTCTTGCATAGACCGCGAGAACTCCCCCTATGCCCAGGACTCGGTAAAAACCTCAATTAACTTGACAGCCAATAACTCTGCATATTTATAATAGAATTCAGATGGAAGACCATCAGTCGTAGGTGTTTTCTTCCTGAGTAGCTCCTTAGCCACCAAAAGTAACTCTTCCATAGCCAAGAATATCTCCAGTTCTGTGAAGTGTTCATTAGTAACCTCTGGCAGCTATAGCATGTTCAGGAAGATTCCTAACACTGTATCTTCCAATGCCTTTGGCCATAACCGTTGCATAACCACCTTCAAAGCTTCCTACTCATTAGCTCTTGTAATGAAGGTATCCCAGTTAGACTCTTTATTGCTCTAGCACTGTCTGCAGATCTGTTTGCAAACCCGGGTCCTTCATGGCCTCGGATCGAAGTCACCAAGTGCGGATTGGGGTAGGCTTTTGGGCCCAGGCGTACTCCAGCAATACTGATGAGTGGTCAGATAAGAAGCGACCTAAATCCCTTACCCCTGCATATATCTGCTCTCTGACCCCAACACTAGAATCCTATCCAGCCTACTATACATGTTGTGAGTAAGTGAATGAAAGGTGTACTTTCGGCCTCCAGGGTGGAGTGCTCTCCATAAATCCACATAGTCTAGTCATACCATTAACTCAGCAAGGGCACTTGTCATGTCAAGCTTAGTTTGAAGCTTTGGCGCACATCAAGGGCTCACCCACATGCAGAATTAACACCTCTAGCACCCTCTCAAAACATTTTATCATCACATTTGGGAGTGCACAGATTCATGAGGCTAACTACCCCACCATCCAGCACACCAAAGATCAATAGGAAGCATCTCTCCACATCTGCATGTGCTTGACAGAAGTGGACAGGGCTCCCTGATGCCTTCCAGATGGCCACCACCATACATAAGCTGGGTACATTGATACATAAAGCAGTCCCCTCCATTTCTTCCATGTTCAGTGTCTCCTGAAGGAATGCTTTTCCCACCCTGTGTCTTCAGAAGAGCATGTGGATCTTGTAGCACTTAGTATAATCCTGTAGACCCTGGATGTTCCACAATGTTACTCTTACATCACCCCACTGTTCATTATTTAATGAAGGCGGTGCAGGGTGCCTGCCTCGGGGGAACCTCCAGCTGTCCATCTTGTGTCTGTAGCCTGTGAGGTCCACCTGGTGCTCTACCCATGCCACCACCCCGCTACATCCCTCCACCAATTGCGCCCCTCCCATGTTTCCTGCCCACACCCTCAAAGCCCTGCAAACCAAAACTTGAGAGGTAAACTAAATCACAAACAGTCCTTGCCCCCCATCCGCAGTGTAAGCACCCTGAATGTTGATGTGTGTGATGTTTCCACATGTATTACCTACTGAGTGATACTTTTGGTCCCCTCACTTCTCATAGCACACCTTCTCACGTCAGATCATCAATTACAAGCAGGTAAATTGTGCAAACAAGCCTGTTTGCAATATCTATTATCCCTATTGTAAGCTTCAGTAAATATGCCAGAAGAGCTCCCAATCCCTACGGGCTGGAGTGTGAAAGACCATCCACCCCCACATTAATCATCTTTATATGATGTGCTGTTTGGTTCCATGGGCAAGGACCCTGTGCTAACTCACATAATACCTGCAAAGCATGCTCATGGCAAACACAATGCTATGCTGCATCTCTATATCCATCAGTGACAAATCTGGGCACCAACTAACAGTTTAGTGACTATTCAAGCCCCCCTAGGTCAATTATTAACAACCTGTGTATGTAGGCCATCACTGTCTAAATGTTATAGTCATTCATTAGTCCCTAGCCCACCAGAGATGGAGCCCCCAGCCTCCTCTATATATGCCGGGCCCATAGTGCTCGAAAGTTCCAACAGATTGATTTCCAATGCCGGCTCTATCAGCTTCGATCTCCATCTTCACATTCAATTAGGCAGCATGGTGGACTATGCTTCTCTGTCTCTGTGGTCCACCATGATATTATGGCTGAGTGCGATGGTGCAATATCCGGGGCTAGGGAGAAAAGGACACCTGCAGCCAGTCCAAACGTTCCATTTTTGTGCACTTCAACCCAAGGGATGGTCTGGTTCACCTCCATGCCCCACCTTTGCCTTTCTGCTGACCTGCTAGGCCTAGGCCGCATTCCTCCATTCCTGCCAATTCTTTCTACACCTCGATGTGGGGCAGCATCCTGGTTCTGTTCCAACAATCCCAAATCTCTTCTGGTCTGTGAAAGAAATATGAGCGGCCCCCATTCACCATCCATAGTTTTTGCTGGAAGTAAAAGGAGCATGTATTTGATATTCAGGGTGCACAATTTCTGTTTTACAGTGAGGAATGATTTTGTGGACTCAGATGATTCCACTAGTGGACAGTCAGCACTCCCTGACCGTCACACAGTCAAACTGCTGCTCCCAGCAAACTGGTCAATCCTGGGTTGCTGTGAACTTCTGGTGCTCTAATCCCACCCTATGGCATGTGATGTAGTTGCAGGCTCACTATTTGGGGTTCAGGTACACTCAGAGGTTTGTGAAGTAGTCAGTTTAATCACAAGGAATAGTTCATTCTAATCCTGCACCACCAGGGATGGGAAAAATGCTCCTCCTGAGGGATCACACATTCATGATTGTTAGACCTGACAGCCTTAGGGTGGTCACCCCAAACTTTTTGCGTGCCTCCCTACACTTTTTGGACACTGTTTTTGCTGGATTTTAGCACCAGAGTGTCCAAAAAGGTAACTGGGGGGGACACCCACAAAGGTGGTCAGGGTTCCCAACAGAAGAAAGAGGGGGAGATAAACTTACAGATAAGGAACTCTCCAAAGGCCCCCAAAAGAATTCCCAGGGAGGGGGTGGCAACCATTCCTTTTCCAGATTTGGGAAAAAGCCAGGGACTTATGATAAATCAGGGAGATCCAACCCCAAATGCTTAGAGTGCTACCAATATGGTCACTATAAAGGCGACCCCCAGTGCTCCAAGAGGGCACCGTCCACTACTGGACAGACACCTGGGTTGACTAGTGTAGTGCTCGGGAGGGGAGATGGACCCAGATAGCTTTGGGGAGCAGGTAGAGATTTCCCTAGTGTCCCTGGGAGAAGGAGAAATGGTGCCCAAAGCCCACATGCCCCAAAATACTTCCAAGTACAGGCAGTGGGTTACCATTGATGGGAAAAAGGTGGAGGCTCAGCGTGACACAGGAGCCAGTATGACTACTATCAAGAGTCAGCTGGTGTCAACAGAGCAGATAGTCCCTAATACATTCCACCAGGTCATAGTCGCTGACAATTGTGAGAGTCACCTACCGGTGGCTCTGGTTCCCTTTGAGTGGGTGGGGTGGTCTCTGGTACTCTGAAAGCAGCTGTGAGTCCTGCCATGTCTGTTAGGCAATGATCTTGAGCATACTGCTTGGAAAGAAGTAGAGCTCAGATCTCACCTGGAGATGTTAGGGTTACCTGAGTGGGTCTGCATGACCTCACTGTCCATGGCTGACCGAGAGGGAAGTCAAGGGTGTCTGGAGCCTGGAACAATGGCCCAGAGAACTGCCAAGAGGAGGGGCAAGGGGCACGGGAGACCGGTCCCAGAAGTTCCCGCAGTAGTTGACGGGACTCCTGAGGAGGAGGCTCCCGAACCAACTGGGGAAGACATTGCCACCCTAGGTGATCTACCTGAGCTTGCTGGCTGGCAAGTTGAGGGTGGACCCACCACGGAGGAATTCTGCAAGGCGCAGAAAGAATGTCCCATTCTAGAGTATCTGAGGAAGCAAGCCTCAACCCAGGCAGCAGGTGAAACCTCTGGCGATCACCACATATATTGGGAGAACGATCACCTCTACAGTGAGCCTAAGGTTCCGGCCATTGGGTTAGCGTGTGCGCTGGTGGTCCCCCAGTGTTACTGAACCTTCCTACTGGGTCTGGCTCACGACATTCCCCTGGCAGGACATTTGGGGCAAGACAAGACCTTTGCCAGTCACCCACTTTTATTGGCCCAGAATAAGGACAAACTCAGATACGTTCTGTAGATCTTGTCCTACCTGCCAGGGCAGTGGTAAAACAGGAAAAAGGGTTAAGACCCCCCTGATTTCACTTCCTGTCGTTGGCACCCCCTTTTAAAGGGTGGGCATCGACGTTGTTGGTCCTTTGGACCCCAAAACTGCCCTAGGCAACAGGTTCATCCTGGTTTTGGTGGACCATGCCACCCGTTACCCAGAGGCAATCCCTCTGAGGACCATAACTCCACCGGTGGTGACCAGAACTCTGATGGAGATATTTACCCGTGTGGGATTCCCAAAGGAGGTAGTGTCTGACAGAGGCACTAACTTCATGTCTGCATACATGAAGGCTATGTGGGATGCATGTGGTGTAACCTACAAGTTCACCACACCCTATCACCCCAATCTAATGGTCTTGTGGAGAGATTCAACAAGACCTTGAAAGGAATGATTGGTGGCTTCCCTGAGGCCCTGAGGCGTAAGTGGGACGTCCTCTTACCATGCCTTCTCTTTGCTTACAGAGAGGTACCCCAGGAAGGGGGTAGGGTTCAGTCCCTTTGAGCTTCTCTATGGGTACCCTGTCAGGGGACCCTTAAGCATTGTCAAGGAGGGGTTGGAGAAAGCTCCAAAGGCACCCCTCTCAGGATGTGGTCAGCTACATGTTGGCCCTCCGCAACCAGATGACCCGCTTCTGGAAAGAGACCAAAAGTAACCTTGAGGCCAGTCAAGAGGTAATGAAATGCTGGTATGACCAGAAGGCCACCCTGGTAGAGTTTCAACCTGGAGACAAAGTGTGGGTAATGGAGCCAGTAGAGCCTAGAGCTCTCCAGGACCACTGGACTGGCCCATTTGAAGTAAAGGAGCGAAAAGGGGAGGCCACTTACCTAGTGGACCTCCAAACCCCTAGGTACCCCCTAAGGGTGCTCCATGTCAACCGACTGAAGCCTAATTTTGAGAGGTCTGAAATCAACATGCTTCTGGTCACAGACGAAAGAATGGAAGAGGAGAGTGAACCTCTCCCCGACCTCCTCTCTGCCCAAGAAGGTGATGGGTCAGTGAAAGGTGTAATTCTCTCTGACTCCCTGACTCTAAACCAGAGAGGAGACTGCTATGAGCTGTTGGAGCAGTTCTCCCCCCTGTTCGCCCTTACTCCTGGACTGACCCACCTCTGTGTTCATGACATTGACACAGGTGACAGTCTCCCTGTGAAGAACATAATTTACAGGTTATCGGATAAGGTGAAAGCCAGCATCAAGGAGGAGGTCTCCAAGATGTTAGCTTTAAGGGTTATCGAGAAATCCAGTAGTCCCTGGGCCAGCCCGGTGGTGTAGGTCCCTAAGGCTACTGCCCCAGGTGCGAAGCCAGAACTCCGGTTCTGTGTGGACTACTGGGGTCTCAACTCAGTCACACAGACTGATGCTCACCCCATCCCCGAGCTGATGAGCTCGTTGACAGACTGGGCGCTGCCAAGTTCCTGAGTACGTTTGATCTTACTTCAGGGTACTGGCAGATTGCCCTGACTGAGGGGGCTAAAGAGAGATCTGCATTTTCCACACCTGATGACCATTACCAGTCCCTGGTGATGCCATTTGGGTTGAAAAATGCCCCCGCTACCTTCCAATGGTTGGTTAACGGGGTCCTAGCTGGCAAGGATGCCTTCTGTGCAGCCTACCTGGACGACATAGCTGTCTACAGTTCCAGCTGGGAGGAACACCTGCTCCACCTCAAGGAGGTGCTTCAGGCCCTGCAAAAGGCAGGCCTGACCATCAAGGCTAGTAAGTGCCAGATTGGGCAGGGTTCCGTGGTGCACTTGGGACACCTAGTGGGTGGTGGCAAGGTGCAGCCACTCCAGGCCAAGATTGAAACTATCAAGGCCTGGCAACCACCTACAACACAGACTGAGGTGAGAGCCTTTTTAGGCCTCACAGGATACTACCGCAGATTTGTCAAGGGCTATTGTACCATTGTGTCACCCTTGACAGAACTCACTTCCAAGAAACAACCTAGGTTGGTGAATTGGACAGAGGCTTGTCAGAAAACCTTTGACTCTCTAAAGGAAGCCATGTGCATGGCCCTGTGCTCAAGGCCCCTGACTACTCCCAGGAATTTATCGTGCAGACAGACGCTTCAGAGCATGGCATAGGGGCGGTCCTAGCACAGCTAAATGAGGAGGGCCTAGACCAACCAGTAGTCTTTATTAGCAGAAGGCTATTACCACGGGAACAGAGTGGAGTGCTATTGAGAGAGCAGCTTTTGCTGTGGTCTGGGCACTGAAGAAGCTGAGGCCATACCTGTTTGGGACTCACTTCCGGGTTCACACAGACCACAGGCCCCTCAGATGGCTCATGCAGATGAGGGGTGAAAATCCTAAACTCTTGATGTGGTCCATTTCCCTACAGGGGATGGAGTTTACGGTGGAGCATCGCCCAGGGGTTGACCACGCCAATGCTGATGGCCTCTCCAGATACTTCTGCCTTAGCGATGAGAGCTCCTAGGAGGTCGGGTAGCTCTCCCCACTTTCAGCTGGGGTGGACGCATGTTAGACCGGACAGCCTTAGGGTGGTCACCCCTAACTTTTTGCCTGCCTCCCTCCACTTTTTGGACACTGTTTTTGCTGGCTTTTAGACTCTGCGCACTTTATCACTGCTAACCAGTGCTAAAGTGCATATGCTCTCTCCCTTTAAACATGGTAACCTTGGATCATACCTGATTGGACTAGTTAATTTACTTATAAGTCCCTAGTAATGTGCACTATATGTGCCTAGGGCCTGTAGATTAAATGCTACTAGTGGGCCTGCAGCACTGGTTGTGCTACCCACTCAAGTAGCCCCTTTACCTTGTCTCAGGCCTGCCATTGCAAGGCCTGTGTGTGCAGTTTCACTGTCACCTCGACTTGGCATTTAAAAGTACTTGCCAAGCCTAAACCTCCCCTTTCTCCACATATAAGTCACCCCTAATGTGTGCCCTAGGTAACCCCTAGAGCAGGGTGCTGTGTGGGTGAAAGGCAAGACATGTACCTGTGTAGTTTACATGTCCTGGTAGTGTAAAACTCCTAAATTCGTTTTGCACTACTGTGAGGCCTGCTCTCTTCATAGGCTAACATTGGGGCTGCCCGCATACAGTATTGAAGTGGTAGCTGATGATCTGAAAGGAGTAGGAAGGTCATATTTAGTATGTCCAGAATGGTAATACCAAATCCTGCTGACTGGTGAAGTTGGATTTATTATTACTATTCTTAAATCTTTCTGTGCCTTACAATCCACGCCTGGCTGGGCTTAGTTGACAGCTCCTTGTGCATTCACTCAGACACATCCCAAACACAGGGTACTCAGCCTCACTTGCATACATCTGCATTTTGAATGGGTCTTCCTGGGCTGGGAGGGTGGAGGGCCTGCTCTCACACAAAGGACTTCCACACACCCTACTGGGACCCTGGCAGACAGGATTGAACTGAAAGGGGACCTGGTGCACTTCTTAGCCACTCTTTGAAATCTCCCCCACTTCAAAGGCACATTTGGGTATAAAACAGGGCCTCTGCGCTACCTCATCAGACACTTGCTGGAGAAGAAACCTGAACCAGAACCTGCATCCTGCCAAGAAGAACTGCCTGGCTGCCTAAACGACTCACCTGACTGCTTTCTACAAAGGACTGCTGCCTTGCTGTTGCCCTGATGCCTTGCAGAACTATTGTCTGGCTGTAAAAGTGCTCTCCAAGGGCTTGGATAAAGCTTGCCTCCTGTTCCCTGAAGTCTCAGGACCAAAAAGACTTCTGTTTTCATTTGGACTCTTAGTGCGCTGAAAATTTCGACGCACAGCTTGCTCCGCGGCAAGAAAAACGCCACACACCGACGCTGATCGACGCAACGCCTTCGGGACGACCGGAACTTCGATGCACGGCCTCACAAAGACAACGCCGCCCAACTTCCAGAGGGGAAATCGACGCAACGCCTGCCGTGAGAGCGAAACTTCGACGCACAGCCCCGCGGAACGACGCGCAGCCGGAAAACAAGCAGGAGAATTCACCCCCAACCCTGGGACATTTGGTAATCCCGCGACCCACAGAAAGAGACTGTCCGCACGCCGGAAAATGACGCACGACTTCCCCGCGTGAAAAATAATGACGCAAGTCCGTGTGTGCAGGGGAGAAATCGACGCACACACCATTTTTCCACGTATCTCTTCTTCTGCGGCCCTTTGCGGAGATTTTCCACTTTAAACCAGGTACTTTGTGCTTGAAAGAGACTTTGGGGGTTATTCTAACTTTGGAGGAGGTGTTAATCCGTCCCAAAAGTGACGGAAAAGTGACGGATTTACCACCAGCCGTATTACGAGTCCATTATATCCTATGGAACTCGTAATACGGCTGGTGGTATATCCGTCACTTTACCGTCACTTTTGGGACGGATTAACACTCCTCCAAAGTTAGAATAACCCCCTTTGTTTGCTTTTTAAAGACTTAAGACACTTTATATCACTTTTCAGTGATATCTCTACAATTTCACATTGCATCTTTATTCGTTTTGACCTACAATTATCCTGATAAATATTATATATTTTTCTAAACACTGTGTGGTGTATTTTTGTGGTACTATATTGTGTTATTGTATGATTTATTGCACAAATACTTTACACATTGCCTTCTAAGTTAATCCTGACTGCTCGTGCCAAGCTACCAGAGTGTGGGCACAGGATAATTTTGGATTGTGTCTGACTTACCCGGACTAGAGTGAGGGTTCTTGCTTGGACAGAGGGTAACCTGACTGCCAACCAAAAACCCAATTTCTAACAATGATGGTCTTGATGCCCCCAGGGGAACTCACCTCCACAAAGTGGTGCCTCCAGACAGTCTCAAAGGCAGAGTACCCTTAGGGGGTGATTCTGACCTCGGCGGTAAAATGCCCTTACCGCCGGTCAGAAGACCGCCATAACACCGCCGCGGTCAACCGCCACGGTCATTCTGACCCATAACGGCCAAACCTCCAAAAATCCGTCCTCCACTGCAGCCCGCCACATCGGCGGGCAGCGATAAACTGGAGATGACCAAACCTCAACCGTCACGCCAACAGAAATACGCCCATGCCATTACGGCCCACCAATCCACACGGCGGTCATTCAAACGCGGTATTCCATTGGCGCTACACACCGCCGTGGTCAGAATACACACACATCACCAAAACACAGCCACATTGGACAATTTGAAAAACACACACCTGATACACATACACACACCACTCCCACACAATCAACCAACTATAAAACACACACCCACATCACCCACAAACCCCTGCGACCCCAAATACTGAGAGAAGGAGAGAGAGACACAGCAGACAATCAAAAGCAAGACACACTGAGGCACACTACACCATCACACACACCACATAGTAGCACAAAGCACCACTCACCAACACACTCCTCATCACATACACCACCCCACACCTCACCCACACCACCCCATGGCACCCCAAAGGCATCCACGCTTTTCGGACCAAGAACTCCGGGTCATGGTGGAGGAAATCCTAAGAGTGGAACCCCAGCTCTTCGGCTCGCAGGTGCAGCACACCAGTATAGCCAGGAAGGCGGAGCTATGGCAGCGGATCGTGGACAGGGTCAACGCGGTGGGACAGCATCCCAGGAATAGGGAGGACATCCGCAAAAGATGGAACGACCTACGGGGGAAGGTCCGGTCGATGGTCTCGAGGCACAACATCGCGGTCCAGAAGACTGGCGGCGGACCCACACCCACCCCTCCCGAATTTACATCGTGGGAACAAGAGGTCTTGACCATCCTGCATCCTCAGGGCCTCGCAGGAGTAGCCGGAGGAATGGACTCTGGTAAGTCCCATCTCAACTACTATATCCCCCACACCCCACCAGCATGCCAACCCACACCCCCACCCTCACCCCCAACCCCCCAGCACACATCCTTCCTGACAATGTCTCACCAGCACAACCCACCCATCCCAACACCAACTCCTGCATGCCAACACAAACCATGGGCACCCATCACCTAAGCATGACCACTGCACTAACCCCTCCCCCCCACTAAATACCCTCACAACACCTCCCTCCAGGGAATGCCTGCACTGGGGGACAAGGGCACCCACAACACGCATGCTATTGCACACACAGAAACAATAACCAAACTCTCTTACCCCATGCAGGACCCGAACGACAACACACCAGCCAGGAGGGTCCAGAAGTGTCCATCCCACCCCCGGAACAGGCCCACACTGAGGATAGCAGCTCTGTCGACAGTGAACCTGATGACCAGCCCGGACCATCGGGGACCTCTGGGCAGTCGGTTCCCCTCACCCAGACACAGGCCACACCAGACCCGACCCCCTCTGCCGACACCAGCACAGCTCCCACCCAGCGGGCCCATGCCTCTGTCTCTAGGACAGCTCAATCAGCGGTGTGTCTGCCACTACAGGGCACCCAGGCTAACCCGACACCCCAACAACAACAGGGACCTGGGGGCAGTGGGAGCGGGCACACCGGCCAGGGGACAGAGGCCGGGGGAAACCGGGCAGCTCGGAGGGCTGCTGTGCGACAGGGGGGGGAGGAGAGGCCCAGGGAACCCACTCTCCAAGAGGCCCTCACCACCCTCATGGGGGCCTACCACCACTCCCAAGAAACGATGGCAACGGTACTGGCCAGGTTCACTGAGATCCAGGCACAGCAGGAGGAACGCTACATGGGCTTCAGGGAGGAGCTGAGAATCATTGGGACCGCAATGGGGACCATCGTCCTGGCCCTCCACAGGATAGAGGACGCGTTGCGGGACCATAGTGCACCACACAGGGCCCCTGTCACTAGGCCGGACCAGGAACAGCCTACCACCTCCGCCGGCGCTAGTGGACAGGAGGTCCCAACACCTCGACAGCCCCCCAGAACCCCACCTCCTGCTGAAGAACAACCACCCCGTAAGAGGAGCCTGAGACCAAAGAAAAAGACAGAGTAGGATGTCAAGACCCCCGCCAGCAGGACATACCCCCTCAAGTCTTCCCACTGTCCCACATTGCCACCCTGTCCAACCATGAACTGCCTATGCTCCATCCTTCCACAGGCAAAAGAACAATGCACCTGTTAGACTGAGAACTGGACTCTGCCATGGATATTCCTCCACCCCCACCCATCACCCTTAGAATTACATGTACCGGTATCTAGCACTGTTAATAAATCACATTTTGCACACAAACCTGTTTTGAGTCATGCTGTATTATTAACAAAGGGATAACATATTACTGTTCAATTTCTGTTCTGTCAATTAGTCATGACAACATACCAATGTCAATACGCTGTATTTCATGGGCGAACCAAGCAGAAGTCAGGTACTGAGTCAGACAGCACTGAGGAGGGAAGGGAAAGGCATAAATTAATAAAAAACATCTGTGGGGAACTACAGAAAGTATAGATGCAGGAGGCCAGAAGCAATTGTGAAATGGCGTGGGTGATTCTTACCTGGGTGTTACTGGAAATACTGTTGTATCACTCTGTCCCTATTGTCTGTGTCGTCCTCAGAGTCTTCCTCCTCTTCACTCTCCACAGGCTCCACGGCTTCTACAACACCACCATCTGGACCATCCTCCTGCAGGAAAGGCACCTGGCGTCGCAAAGCCAGGTTGTGAAGCATACAGCACGCCACGATGATATGGCACACCTTCTTTGGTGAGTACATTAGGGATCCACCAGTCATATGCAGGCACCTAAACCTGGCCTTCAGGAGGCCAAAGGTTCGCTCAATCACCCTCCTTGTACGCCCATGGGCCTCATTGTAGCGTTCCTCTGCCCTTGTCCGGGGATTCCTTACTGGGGTCAGTAGCCACGGCAGGTTGGGGTAACCAGAGTCACCTATTAGCCACACACGTTGTCTCTGTAGCTGCTCCATCACATAGGGGATGCTGCTATTTCGCATCACATACGCGTCATGCACTGACCCTGGGAACTTGGCATTTACATGGGAGATGTACTGGTCAGCCAAACAGACCACCTGGACATTCATCGAATGATAATTTTTTCTGTTTCGGTACACCTGCTCATCGTCTTTTGGGGGTACCAAAGCCACATGGGTCCCATCAATGGCACCAATGATGTTGGGGATATGTCCAAGGGCATAGAAATCACCCTTCACTGTGGGCAAGTCACCCTCCTCGGGGAAAATGATGTAGCTCCGCATGAGTTTCATCAGGGCAGACAACACTCTGCTCAAAATCTTATAAAACATAGGCTGAGACATTCCAGATGACATGGCCACTGTGGTCTGGAATGACCCACTGGCCAAAAAATGGAGGACTGACAAAACCTGCACCAGAGGGGGAATCCCTGTGGGTTGGCGGATGGGGGACATCAGGGCTGGCTCCAGCTGGGCACACAGTTCATGGATAGTGGCACGGTCAAGTCGGTATCGAAGGATTATATGGCGTTCTTCCATTGTCGACAGGTCCACCAGCGGTCGGTACACGCGAGGATTCCTCCTTCTCATCCCAAGTCCCAGCGGACGGTGCCTAGGAAGGACAACATGGAGCACAGAGTCAGCCAAACCACAGGTACGTACAGACAGCTTGCACAGTTAAAGAATGGCAATTGGTTGAAAGGCGTGTATGTGTGGCAATGCAAGGCCTAGGCCTGTGTGTCGCAGTCAAAATTAAGCCATGTGGGCCCTTGAAATGGCGGCTGCCTGACCTGTGAAGTGGGACAATGGGATGTGAGGTCACTGCGCTGGCGGGGCACACCGTGGCGGTAGGCGGTCGAAGACTGCGGCGCAAAGCCGCATTGGTTAACATTGAAGCCTATGGGTTTCAGGAGCCAATAACGAAGTGCGCCGGCGGTCGCGGTACGCACCGCCGCGGTACGCACCGCCGCGTACGTGACCGCCATTTTCTATCTGCTTAATCACTCGAGACCTGATCATCCACAGGAGAGGACCTATACGGCAAGTGCTGCTGTGACCTCGGTCTGGAAGATACAATGGCTGCTGTGACTGGGGAAAGGGCCCCTGCCTTCACGTCTGAAGAATTGGACAAGCTCGTGGATGGGGTCCTCCCCCAGTATGCGCTACTCTACGGTCCTCCAGACCAACAAGTGAGTACCCCGGGTGCTAATGGAATGGGCTATGCCTGTGTGGATTGGGGTGGATGTAAGTTGGTGGGGTGGGGTGGGGGGCGAATGAGGAGTGCAACGCCCGACAGATGAGAGCATGTGCCATATGGCAAAGTGGGTGGGGGGGGCCAATTACATCTAACATGCAGGCCATTGATGATCTCCTCCTTTCCACCCTGTACATGTCTAATAGGTCAGCGCCCATCAGAAGATCGATATTTGGCGTGCCATCGCCAAGGAAGTCCGGACCTTGGGGGTCCACAACAGACGGGGCACCCACTGCCGCAAGAGGTGGGAGGACATCCGCCGCGGAACAAGGAAGACCGCAGAAACACTGCTGGGGATGGCCTCCCAACCTAGGAGGGGTGCCAGTCGCACCATGACCCCCCTGATGTCCCGGATCCTGGCGGTGGCCTACCCTGAATTGGATGGGCGCTTTAAGACATCACAGCAGACACAAGGGGGTGAGTATCATCACATTCTCCTATCTTTCTGCGCAGTGGAGGCGTCTGGGTGGGGGAGGAGGGCTGTGGGTGACATTAGGCCAGGGCGCTTTCTGTAGTGTAGTCCTCTCCCTTAGGCATGGCCCTGTGCCCCCGGCCCCCACCTCTGTAGGGTGACAAGTACAGCCATTGAAGGTCCAGCATCTCCCATGTGCGCGTTTGACGTCTCTTGGCCTGTTGTCTTAGTCAGTAGTACTGAGTAGTGTACCCCGAATGCGCGGCTTAGTGCATTAGGCACCTGTGTCTGTCCTCTCCGCCAACGGTGTTGACATTGCATGCACTCAACCTGGTCTTCTTTTTTCTCCCCCCACCCTTTCTCTTCATCTTCTTGTGCATGTGTGCATTAGCATCATCAGGCGGAGGAGATATGGCATCGGAGCACGAGGGAGCTGCAGGACACAAGGCCCCGGTGGGCCCAGGAACAGACACCGAGGGCACCAGTGATCCGGAGGGCGAGGGGAGCACCACGACGGGGACCGCTGGTGAGAGCAGCGAAAGCGACACGTCCTCGGATGGGAGCTCCCTAGGGGTGGCGGCAACATCCGTGCCCCCCGCCTCTACAGGTACAGCCGCCACCCAGCGCACCAGCCCCGCCCTCCCAGCAGCCCCTCAGTCTTCGCTCCATGCCGCTTCGCCCAGGAAGGCGCGCGTCTCCTTCGCCCCAGGCACCTCAGCCCCTGCCCCTGTTGCCCCTGCTGCCCCTGCTGCCCTCAGAGCGGAGCTCATTGACCTGGTAAGGACGCTCATTGTTGGGCAGACGACCCTTCTGAATGCCATCCAGGGTGTGCAAAGGGAGGTGCAACAGAGCAATGCGTACCTGGAGGGCATTCATTCGGGTCAGGCTGCCCATCAACGAGCGTTCACTGCTCTGGCCTCAGCACTGACGGCAGCCATTGTCCCTGTTTCCAGCCTCCCTCTTCTGACTGCCTCCAGCCTGTCTCTGTCTCCTGTTCCTCAGCCTATCCCATCCACACCATCAGACCAGCCTGCACACACCTCAACACCCAAGAGCAGCTCATCCAAACACAAGCACCACAGATCCCGCAAACACTCACCCGAGCAACACCCAGATGCAGACATGCCAACAGCCACTGCCACCCCTGTGTCCCCCTCCTCCTCGTCTCCCTCCTCCCTCCCTGTGACGTCTACACTCACACCTGCATGCACCCCAACATCAGCCAGTGCTTCCATCACCACCTCACCCTCCAGTACAGTCCACACTCGTGCAGTCACCACCCCCACTGCCATGTACACGTCCCCTGTGTCCTCTCCCACTGTGTCTGTCACCCCCTCTTCCAAGACACACAAACGCAGGCAGCCACCCACCCAACAGCCATCCACCTCACGACAGCCTACAGCACCAGCACCTTCAACCAATGACAGCACACCTGACTCTCCTACAACCACCTCCTCTACCTCCACTTCCATCTCCACTTCTCCTACCCTTTACCTTGGCCCTAAAAAACTTTACCTGGCTAACCTTAACCTCTTTCCCCCCGATGACCTCCCCCATCCATCTTCAAAGAGTCCCAAGAGCACCGCAGCCACCACCAGCCCAGCTTCGGGTGTCACTGTTGTGCCTGGGTTCTGGAGCCCACCCTTTGCCAGCAGTGACACATCGAGCTGCAGCAAGGACACGTCCAGCCCCCCCCCCGGCAAGAGGACCCGCAAAACCAAGGACCGCCGTGCGAGGACCGACAGGGCTGCCCCCAAGGAGCAATGTGCGTCCACTTCACCACCCACACCATCTGGGGGAGGCAAGGGCCCGAGAGCCCCATCAAAGGAGCGGAAGGGCAGCAGGAGCGCGGAGAAGGTGGACCCCACATGCCACATCCCAGCTGGGAAGGAGGACACTAAGGAGGCCAGGAGTCCGTCCCCGAAGGGTCCAGATACGTCACGGTCCGAGGGCGACTGAACAGGGAGTCCAGGCCAGGTCTGGCTCCCTTGACCTGCTGGATGGGCACCGCTGAACAGGGCCCGCGGTGCAGAAGAGCACCGCTGAACAGGGCCCCGCCGTGGAGATAGGCACCGCTGAACAGGGCCCGCGGTGCAGAAGAGCACCGCTGAACAGGGCCCCGCCGTGGAGATAGGCACCGCTGAACAGGGCCCCGCCGTCTCAAGCACCGCTCCGCTGGGCCCTTCCTCTCAAGCACCGCTCCGCTGGGCCCTTCCTCTCAAGCACCGCTCCGCTGGGCCCCGCCGTCTCAAGCACCTCTCCGCTGGGCCCTTCCTCTCAAGCACCGCTCCGCTGGGCCCCGCCGTCTCAAGCACCGCTCCGCTGGGCCCTTCCTCTCAAGCACCGCTCCGCTGGGCCCTTCCTCTCAAGCACCGCTCCGCTGGGCCCCGCCGTCTCAAGCACCGCTCCGCTGGGCCCTTCCCCTCAAGCACCGCTCCGCTGGGCCCCGCCGTCTCAAGCACCGCTCCGCTGGGCCCTTCCTCTCAAGCACCGCTCCGCTGGGCCCTTCCTCTCAAGCACCGCTCTGCTGGGCCCCGCCGTCTCAAGCACCGCTCCGCTGGGCCCTTCCTCTCAAGCACCGCTCCGCTGGGCCCTTCCTCTCAAGCACCGCTCCGCTGGGCCCCGCCGTCTCAAGCACCGCTCCGCTGGGCCCTTCCTCTCAAGCACCGCTCCGCTGGGCCCTTCCTCTCAAGCACCGCTCCGCTGGGCCCCGCCGTCTCAAGCACCGCTCCGCTGGGCCCTTCCTCTCAAGCACCGCTCCGCTGGGCCCTTCCTCTCAAGCACCGCTCCGCTGGGCCCTTCCTCTCAAGCACCGCTCCGCTGGGCCCCGCCGTCTCAAGCACCGCTCCGCTGGGCCCTTCCTCTCAAGCACCGCTCCGCTGGGCCCTTCCTCTCAAGCACCGCTCCGCTGGGCCCCGCCGTCTCAAGCACCGCTCCGCTGGGCCCTTCCTCTCAAGCACCGCTCCGCTGGGCCCTTCCTCTCAAGCACCGCTCCGCTGGGCCCTTCCTCTCAAGCACCGCTCCGCTGGGCCCTTCCTCTCAAGCACCGCTCCGCTGGGCCCTGCCGTCTCAAGCACCGCTCCGCTGGGCCCTTCCTCTCAAGCACCGCTCCGCTGGGCCCTTCCTCTCAAGCACCGCTCCGCTGGGCCCTTCCTCTCAAGCACCGCTCCGCTGGGCCCTTCCTCTCAAGCACCGCTCCGCTGGGCCCCGCCGTCTCAAGCACCGCTCCGCTGGGCCCTTCCTCTCAAGCACCGCTCCGCTGGGCCCTTCCTCTCAAGCACCGCTCCGCTGGGCCCTTCCTCTCAAGCACCGCTCCGCTGGGCCCCGCCGTCTCAAGCACCGCTCCGCTGGGCCCTTCCTCTCAAGCACCGCTCCGCTGGGCCCTTCCTCTCAAGCACCGCTCCGCTGGGCCCCGCCGTCTCAAGCACCGCTCCGCTGGGCCCTTCCTCTCAAGCACCGCTCCGCTGGGCCCTTCCTCTCAAGCACCGCTCCGCTGGGCCCTTCCTCTCAAGCACCGCTCCGCTGGGCCCTTCCTCTCAAGCACCGCTCCGCTGGGCCCCGCCGTCTCAAGCACCGCTCCGCTGGGCCCTTCCTCTCAAGCACCGCTCCGCTGGGCCCTTCCTCTCAAGCACCGCTCCGCTGGGCCCCGCCGTCTCAAGCACCGCTCCGCTGGGCCCTTCCTCTCAAGCACCGCTCCGCTGGGCCCTTCCTCTCAAGCACCGCTCCGCTGGGCCCTTCCTCTCAAGCACCGCTCCGCTGGGCCCCGCCGTCTCAAGCACCGCTCCGCTGGGCCCTTCCTCTCAAGCACCGCTCCGCTGGGCCCTTCCTCTCAAGCACCGCTCCGCTGGGCCCTTCCTCTCAAGCACCGCTCCGCTGGGCCCTTCCTCTCAAGCACCGCTCCGCTGGGCCCTTCCTCTCAAGCACCGCTCCGCTGGGCCCCGCCGTCTCAAGCACCGCTCCGCTGGGCCCTTCCTCTCAAGCACCGCTCCGCTGGGCCCTTCCTCTCAAGCACCGCTCCGCTGGGCCCTTCCTCTCAAGCACCGCTCCGCTGGGCCCCGCCGTCTCAAGCACCGCTGAACAGGGCACCGCCGTCTCAAGCACCGTTGATGGTTCATTGTGCCCACCATGCCTCCTCCTTGACCAGTGGAGACTGTCATCCACATGATGGACTGTGGCTTTGCACTCCCCAGGATGGTCCAGTGGGCAATCCACCCACTGCAGAGACATTGAGAGACTGTGGCTTTGCACTCCCCAGGTTGGTCCAGTGGGCAGCCCACCCACTGTAGAGACATTGAGAGACTGTGGCTTTGCACTCCCCAGGTTGGTCCAGTGGGCAGCCCACCCACTGTAGAGACATTGAGAGACTGTGGCTTTGCACTCCCCAGGATTGAACAGTGGGCATGGTGGCTCCTCGTGGATCTGGCGTCGTGGACTCATGTGGCTGTGGTGCCCTCCCCTTCCCTTCCCCCTGAGGTGCCTGTAGTTTTTACATCTGATGCCCCTGCAGTGTTCTCTCCAAAGGACTCAGGTCTCCTGTGTGGGCTTTGCCCTTGTTTCTCAAGACTTTGGCCCACGGACATGCTGAATTCGTAGGATGTGCAGGACTTGGTACTTCAGTTATACACTGATGTGTATGTCATTTGTTTTGTTGTGGATATCTTTCATGGTTGTACGCTAATTTTCTGGAGCTTTTTGGTACATAAATATTTATTCCAAATATTATTATGTCCTAGCATTTTTCAGGGGTGTTTGGGTGGTGTCACTGTGACTTGGTGCTCTGCATTGGTGAGTACATGATTGGGGGGGGGGGGCGCATATGTGTGTGCCCGTAACCTTTCGTCCTCCCCCTCCCGTGTGTCGTAGGTGCAGTACTCACCGTTGTCGTCTGCGCCGGACTTCGTACTCGTGGTAGATGAGAAGGTAGACGAGAGCAGGTATGATGTTCAATTCGGGTTCCATGCTGTCCTCCGTCCTCGTGGAGTGCGTAGAGGTGAGCGTTTTCCCGTTCGTAGTCTGTTTCCGCCGTGTTTTTATCGGCGGTGCTCCCGCCCCGGAAAAGGTGGCGGATTGGTGAGTTATGATAGTGTGGGCGGTACATTGTCTGCCGCCTGCCTGTTGGCGGTGACCGCCGCGCTGTTTGTCTGTACCGCCGCGGCGGTCGGAGTGTTAAGTTGGCGGGTTGTGTTGGCGGTTCCCGCCAGGGTCAGAATTCCATTTTTTGGACCGCCAGCCTGTTGGCGGGTTGGCCGCCACTTTAACACCGACCGCCAGGGTTAGAATCATCCCCTTAGTCTGTAATAGGAGGGTACCCCCGTACCTTTCTCTTTGCTCAGAGTTCCCCTCCTTCAAGCTGCACTTGACTGGGGTTTGCAGTCGACCAGTGCTGCAGAGACATGCTCACATCCGCACCCTTCCTTCACTTTGACCACCATCACCACTGCTCTTCCAAATGTCAGGTTCTGCTTGTCCCTCAAGGATCGTCTGTGCCTTGGCCCTCTGGCCTCTGTGCTCAGTCAGGCCTAGTGTCTCGAGACAATGCCAGTTCCCCAACTCTCTATCCCTTGGCACCACGGTCTCCCCAGCCCCCATAGGCCCCCATGCCAGCCTCCACTGTTGCCTCACCAAGGAGATCCCTCAGGATCGATCCACCATTACAAACTCCACTCTGCAGCAGCTTAGCTCTTTGCTCCTTTAGCTACTGGAGCACCGTGCACTGACGATCTTACCTAACCATTGCTGTCTTTCTTCAGTCTGCAGGGCAAATACATGCTACTGTGCAGGATTCCAGATGACTCACGGAAGCCCCCAGGCCTTGCAGTCGATTATCTGCCACCCATGGTCAGAATCGGGCAGCAGGGGCACAGGATACTGCAGGATACTGTAGGGGTGTTCTGGGCCCTGAGGCTAGTGCATGTAGTCAGCCATCTTGCTCGGCCATGAACCCTATTTTCTTGACTTTAAAATTGTTTAGTACTGCAAGAAATTAACATGCATTTCCTTGTGGATTTTTGTCTCCTCTCTGTGCTACTCCTGTGAGGGTTTGAGTTGAGACTATTTTAGAAATGCGTTGTGACCTAAACAGATCATGTTTATTAATTTGGTAGGGGGAACCTTTTCCCAGGCTAATAGCCAAATTACTGACAACTAGAAATCTGCTGGGTGCTAAATTTGCATATGTTATATCTGGCACGGACATAATGTAGTGCAAAGGGTTACAAAGTGGTGCAAAGCATGCATTGCGCCACTTTGTAAATATGGTGCAGCATTTTTGGCCTTTTAACGCCACGTTAGCATCAAAAACTGATGCTAATGTTGTGTTGGAATGGCACTATAGGCTCTTAAATATGCCCCAATATTTGTACATCTCAAAGTGAACAAATGAGTTTGGGTCATTGTTCTACTCTCAAACCACAGGCACCATGTGTGCATATGGTCTTGTGTGTGACGTATGCTTGCATGTTGGAGACTATGCACAGTCCTTTATGCATGAGAAAATTTTGATATTAGCATTTTGGTGGGTATGAGATGCAAGCAGCAGCTTATCTTTTGTATGAAATAAATAGAGTTCATAAAAGATACTGGACAGAAGCACTTTAGAGGCTATCACATCTATCACAGGATGCAAAACACATTGAGGGGCTTATTTACAGGCCCGTGGTGCAGGGCAGTGCAGCAATTGCCCTTGCTGAGCTACCCTGCGCCACAGAAAAAGGGCGGAAATGCACTCTATCCCCAACGATACAACACATTTTTGTCCTTTCGCCCTGCGCTGGTGCACAATGGGCTGCTCAGCGCTCGCTGATGCGGGCACACTTGCATCATGGATCAAGAATGTCTGCGTCAAAGACAGGATTGTTTCAGTGCAATAAGGGACACCTTCCTATACAAAAACAATCCTGGGAGACTTTTCCCTCTTTCTATGTGTGCTGTAGAATGCGGCACATATAGAAAGAGTTAAAATTGATGAGAAATAAAGATGTTTCTTCTCATTGCACCTCCCCTGGGAAGGCACCAGATTTTGACTCATTCCCATGTTTACAGATTCTTGTAGATCTGGAAATGTGTCAGAACCCATGGGGGATGCGTGGGAAAACCCACTGCAACGCCCTTGGAATGCCTCCCTTGTGCATTGGAAGATAACTCATTGACTTGCGCTGCTTTGCCTTACACCATATCTACACGACCATAAAAAGCCATGTAAAGTTGCTTTGCCCAGCCTTGTAGATATGGCCCTGAACTATGCGCTGCTGGTGAGTCATAAAAATAAGCCATGCTTATTCAGAAGAAAAGTAGCTACATTTTGTCATTCATTGTGACTGCCACTACAGCCACAGAAATTCTGTACTGTGGGCTCATCCAAAATGTGAATGACAATACCAACAAATCAGTGACTGTAATAATGTGACATACTGTCCCACACTATATATGATGTCCTTTGTGCTTATCCAACAAAGGAGTACTTAAAGGGGACTGACCCAAGGACCTTCGCTATGTATTATTTTTTAAATGTTTAAATCTTCATTAGAGCTGACACTGTGAAACCAAACCTACAAAGGAAATATGGAGATTACATATTAAAATAATCTAACATTAATCCAATGTAATGTCCGGAAGACTCCCTTAAAGAATGTTCAGGATAATTATTGCCGTTAAATTAACACACTTTGAAATAGATTTGTAATAAAGAATACTATCATTTAGAATCATAATTCGAGAATGAGTCACATTCCTATGATAGACACCAACAATGGATCTACTATCATGTTATATTAACAATTATTCAATCAACTATGTCATAACAAATATTTTATGAAACTTTACACTGATTTTTATTTGCAAAAAATGAAAGAGTATGCTTCAATATGGCATAATATTCACAAAAAGTTGCACGAATCACAAAAACAGTGTGGAATTTTATTGAAAAAGGCATGTAAGCTTTCTGCAAATTCCATATTTGCTGCGTTTTGAAGTAAACTTAAGATACCAGTGAATTTAATTCATTCTATTCATATATGATACTAAGGTTTTTAACTGAGAAGCTATTATGAGTGCCTTGGTCTCTTTTGTGAGGCCTTTTCTTCATTTGTGAAGGATACTAAAGAGATACAGGGTCATCTTTTGAAAAGACATTCTATTTGGGCTTGATAATAATATTATTTTTACCCTGATGTGAACGCTCAAACATGTTTTTTTCTTGTGCATCTTGGTTTTCGCTCCCACTACTGAGTAATACTTGAATATCACCGCATTAGCTCCCACATGTTAAAGGGCTTTGTGCTTGTGTCAAGTGCATCTACCTTGAGTTGTCTGTTACACATTACCTACAAAACTGGATTAGTCAAATATTATGAGTCATTACTTAGAATAGCCTTTTCTCAAGTAAGGTTTCTTTCTCTTTTAACAAGGTATAAACGTATTGCTCTGTCACTTTCCAATTTAATTATGTTCAAGGTTTGAATTCAATGGAGCTGCTAAGAGGCACTGTTGAGGTACATTTTTGTGGATGTTTTCTCCGTAATCATATTTGGCATGTCATTTTACATCATTGCCAGAAAAAAAGAAGGACCAGTGCCTTGCAGGGAAGGGGGAAAAAGTTCCTCTTGCATTGCGAGGCGACGCCCTGCTGGCGCTGGACCATTGGATTAAAATAGCAATAGAAATAACTCCTCCAGATGGGAAGCTGCTGGCAGACCAGGAGAGTCACTGGATACACTGACCAGCACCAGTGACCTCAACCCCTCTTTCGGGAGTGCCCACGACACCACCTGTCCCCTGGCCGGAGATAACCACACCGACAGCCCACAACAGGATCAGTGACCACAACCCCCACCCCTTCAGAGAGTGACCACCCACCCACCTGTGTCTTGGACACAGACAACCACACAGAAATCACCCAACAGGATCAGTGACCACCCTCTGCCCCCTTCAGAGAGTTCCCACCAAACCATATCCCTGGACACAGACAACCAGACAGAAAGCACCCAACAGCACAGCAAACACACCCACTCCTTTCTACCCCTCTTGCTGAGCGACTAAAGGGCAGATTTATGGAAAGTGGCGCTACACTGAGTACCCCCACCATGTGTGTGCCGTATTTAAAATACGGTGTACCATGGCGCAGGGTAGGGACCAATAGCGTCATTTTTCATGACGCTATTGAAATGCTCTGTAGGAGGAACACCAAAATATTGGTGCTACTCCTGCAGAGTACATAGGGGCTCATTATAAATAATGAAGCCCCCTTTTAATGCCTGCTCTGAGCAGGTGTTAAAAGTGCCTTAAAAAATGGCGCAAGGAAATCTCATAGGTTTCCTTGTGCTTTTTTTGTCACCCCCCACGGGGTAACTCCCCCTTTCCATACATTATGCCTGGTGCAGGCATAATATAGTGCAAATTGCACCACTCTGTAAATATGGCGTAGGGATTTCATCCTCATTGGGCCACATTAACATGACAAATAACTACGCTAATGTGGTGCAAGGTGGCGCTAGGGGATTATAAATATGCCCCCAAGTATTAATCAGCCCAACCCATCCCATGCACTTCCCAGGAGTTCCAACAACAGAGCAGATGCATGATGCACACTAGTTACTAAAGATGCGCTTTAGATATTAGTTCATCATTGTCAAACAAGTATTGTTTAAATGTGTCTGCAAAAAATTGTTGCTAACTTCAGTTTAGTTGTTGCAAAAGCAACATGTTTAAAAACATGCAATAGGTTGCAACAGGGGTTAGCTCACGCGTGCGTTTATTTACAGTGAGCTGATTCCTTTATAACAAAAACAACTTATTTGCAAAATTCAAAACAAAGTACAATCATTTTTACTGAGTCATTTTGTCTGAAGGAACAATATATATATTCCATTAATGTACAGTAGAGATACAACCAAATATACATTTGGGTTACAGCTAACATGTGTTTTGAAATATGGGAGGCTAACCTCGGGAATTCTGAAGGCTGGAATGGTATTATGCTTGTTATACATGATGAAGGTAATGCTTATACAACACCAGCTATCGTCTGAGTAAGCCATAGTCTCCTTGGATGCAGCAAACCTACGACATGACACTCACTAAAATTATATTTTCTCATTTCGGAGCAACTTGAGTTTTGTGAATCAAATGTGATGTCACTCCTAGAACAAAGTAAAATAGTTTTTGAGGTGCAGTTCGTGTTTTGTTCACACACACACACACACCCATACACACACACACTTTTATTAGTGTTAGGTAGGGTAATGGCCATTGATAGAACTTTGTAACTAGGATGCTTTGAACTCTAAGTCAGTCTGTAATAAACAAAAAATGTAATAATAAAAGGATCCGGGCAGAAGCAACAAAAGAAGTAGCCGGATGATGCGGTTTCCATTTCATGGTGTGGCATCAATTTCATTGCTGACTACAAAATAGAGGTATGGTCAAAACTCGTTAAAAACATTTTCCTGAATCAACAGTGTAGCCAGCGTGCCCAGTGTGTGGTGACTGTATAAAATCTTGTAGCTGTCGATAAGGAGGTGTGCCTGGCATAAGGTGGGTTGTTGAACTGGAAGTAAATCAAGTCAAAAAGATTCAACTGAAATCTCATAATGACAGGTAACACTGGTCGAAAGCAAAGGATCATGATACGGAAACACACCCAATATTTGGCGCCATCACAAAGAGGATACGGTCCTACAATTGTAACTTGACCAACTGTATGTCTGAAAACCCAAAACGGATACATCCTTGCAAATGTCCGGGTATTGGAGAGGGGCAGCTAACCTCTACATCCATCCAACTATTATGTCTAATGGACTGCTCGGTGGATATTACTGTATTGTCCAGACTACATGGTGGGGTTTTCGCTTGGAAGTGAGGCTCTGCTTAGTGCAGCATGTTAGTCTGCACGTAGGAAATGTTCAACCTGCGCCTGTTGACTTCATAAAGCGAATTTGTCATTAAAGTCTGAGCCAAGCATTAGCATGTAACATACAGCTGGTCAGAGTATGCTTGTATCTTCAGAATACATTCGGCATACAAACATATGATGGGGTGCCTGGGCCTTTTTCTCACCATTCCTCTTGCGATAGATCTTTTTAGGATGTCAGAGAGGTAAAAGAGAGCTAGTTCAATCCACAATTCAATTAATTGTGCAACCCATTAAGTCACCCATTAGGAACCAAGAGCCAGTACATAGAGTTAAATAAGTTTACAAAAAATGTAGGACCAGACTAATGTGAATGAATCTCAAAAACATGCTGGGCTGTACATAAGCACAAAAGCACCAAGGGTGAACCAAAGCGTCAAATAAGTTTAAATCACAATGACATATGGACTACAAAGATTTCAGTTAAAGCAATGCAAAAGATAAGAAATAGGATCTGATGATCAGTGTACTTCTTGATCCCTTGTTGTTAGAAATGGGGTCTCTAGTTGGCAGAAGTATACACTCTTGTCCAAGTAGGGACCCGAATCCTAGACAGGGTAAGTCACACACAATCCAAATTATACTGTGCCCACCCTCTGGTAGCTTGGCACTGAGCAGTCAGGCTTAACTTAGAAGGCAATGTGTAAAGTACTTGTGCAATAAATCATGCAATAACACAGTGAAATCACCACAAAAATACACCACACAAGTTTAGAAAAATATAGGATATTTATCTGAGTGAAATAAGGTCAAAGCAATCAAGATTTGATAAGTACAAGTTGAAATATCACTTTGGTAAAGATAAGAAGAGTCTTAAGTCTTTATGAAGTGATAAGTGTCTATTGCAAGAACAAAGTACCTGGTATGCGTCACAATTATACACACGGAGACTGCAGAAGAGGGTATGCGAGGAAAACAAAAGGTGTGCGTCGGATCTCCGGGCGCACACAGACAATGCATTGATTATTTTCCACGCAGCAAGGACTTTACATCAAATTTTGGTGTGCAGGCATGAATCCTCTGTGCGATGCAGGGTCTTTTGATGTCCAGGGACGATGAAAGGAAATCCTGGGCATGCAGGACGAAGTCACAGGTGCTGTGTCTATCCGGTGGGCGATGTATCGGAGTTTCTGTCGCATGGCAGGCCCTGTTTCGATTCCTTCCGCAGGAAGTCAGGCTGTGTCATTTCGGCTTGGCAATGCGTCGATCCAGTGGGCTGTGCGTCAAAGTTCCTGTCGCAGCCTTGGTTCTGGTTCAGCGATGCTATGTTTCTTTGCATCGATTCCGGCAGGCAGTGTGTCAATTGTTGCCACTCAAGGAGTTCCTTTGCAGAAATGAAGTCTTTTTTTGCCCTGAGACTTCAGGAAATAGGGTCCAAGCCTCTGGAGAGCACTACTCAGCAGAGCCAGAGGCCAGAAATGCAGCAGGACAACAGCAAGGCAGCATTCCTTCAGAGCAAAGCAGTCTAGATGAGTCCTTTGAGCAGCCAGGCAGCTCCTCTTGGCAGGTTGCAGGGTCGGGTTCAGAGTATCTGTCCCAGGAAGTGTCTAAGTTGGTATGGACCTAGTTTATATTCCCAAAAATGCCTTTGAAGCGCGGAGACTTCAAAGAGTGGTTTTGAAGTGCACATGGTCCCCTTTCAGTAAAACCCTGTCTGCCAGGGTCCCAGTAGGGAGTTTGGCAGTCCATTGTGTCAGGGCAGGCCACTGTCCTTTGAAATGTAAGTGTTAGGCCCACTGCCCTTCCAGCCCTGGAAGACCCATTCAGTATGCAGATGTGTGCAGGTGTGACTGAGCATCCTGTGTTTGTGGTTGTCTGGGTGAAATGCACAAGGGAGCAGTCAACCAGCCCAGCCCAGATGTGGATTGGAGTCAGGCTGTAATACACAGAAAGATTTTAAGTGCAGAGAAATGCTCACTTTCTAGAAGTGGCATTTCTAAAATAGTAATATAAGATCCAACCTCACCAGTCACCAGGATGTTGTATTACCATTCTGGCCATACTAAATATGACCTCTCTACCCCTTTGTGATCAGAACCTACCTCTCAAACAGTATATGAGGGTAGCCCTAATGTTAGCCTATGAAAGGAGCAGGCCTCACAGCAGTGGAAAACGAACACTACCAGGACATATAAAACACACAGTTGTATGCCCTGCCTTTTACCTACATAGCACCCTGCCCTGTGGGTTATCCAGGGCCTCTATTAGGTGTGACTTATATGTAGAAAAAGGGGAGTTGCAGGCTTGGCAAGTACTTTTAAATGCCAAGTCGAAGTGGCAGTGAAACTGCACACACAGGCCTTGCAATGGCAGGCCTGAGATATGGTAAGGGGCTACTTATGTGGGCAGCACAATCAGTGCCACAGGCCCACTAGTAACATTTAATTTACATGCCCTGGGCACATGTAGTGCACTTTACTAGGGACTTACAAGTAAACTAAATATGCCAATTGGGTATGAGTCAACGTCACCATGTTTTAAGAGGGAGAGCATATGCACTTTAGCTCTGGTTAGCAGTGGTAAAGTGCGCAGAGTCCTAAAACCAGCAAAACAGTGTCAAAAGGTGGAGGGAGGCAGGCAAAAAGTTGGGGGTGACCACCCTTAGGCTGTCAGGTCTAACACTTGTCTATGTATGAATGAATCTAAAATAGTATAAACTAATCCTAAACTAAGTTAAATTCAGGAAACCCTAGTTAATTCAGGGAAAATAGTAAGGTGTCAGCATAGAGGAGACCTCAGTAGAAGTTCTCCATTTTAGATGTTGAATAGCATAAAGTCACACAAAAGAATAGGGGCAGAGAGGTCTGTATCCGTCAGATTCCAAGGAAAATCTACTCTCTTGACTAACAGTGTGACTATCAAATAAACCCACAGAACCTTTGAGACATCAACGGCATCAACACCACTAGTTTTTGTCATCCCACAGTTGAAGTTGGCAACTCCCTTTTGATTCTCTACTCCCATGGTTCAAACGTCAGGACACCCTTGAGAGTCTCTATTGGCCTGATACAGTGTGAACAGAAGCTCTTTCTTCTTAGTTCATTAGCGCCTCTCATCCTTGCTGAAGTATCCTCCTGGACCTCACTGTCTCTAATTCATAATATGCCTTTCACTAACTATAGAACTACATGAGCACACCTGCAAAGGAAGGAACCTAGCAGCGCAAGTAAAATTTCACGTTAAAGGTTAAACACAAGAAACCGAGGGACAGATATAAGAGCCCCTCGCGCCTCCTTGCACCACATTAGGGTAAGTTTAATGCTAATGTGGCCCAACAAGGCCAAAACCGCTGCGCCAAATTTACAGTGGCGCAATGCATGCATTGAGCAACTTTGTAACCCTTTGCGCTACATTATAACTGTGCCAAGAATAATGTATGTGAAGGGGGTGTTCCCCGTTGGGGGGGTGGCGAAAAAATGGCACAAAGAAATCTAAGAGATTTCTTTGCATTATTTTTTTCGCCACTTTAAACGCCTGCTTAGAACAGGCGTTAAAAGGAGGCACACCATTGTTTTCAATGGGCTTTGCAGGATTACCATCAACATTTTTGACGCTCATACTGCAAAGCTCCGAACTAACATCATAACTTTTGACACTAGTTCCCTAACTACCGCCATGGTGCGCCTTATCTTAGATAGGGCGCACACATGGAGGGGTTGGGGGGGGCAGTAAGGGGCACAAGGAAAGTGGTGCTGCACTGAGAGCAACACCACTTTCCTTAAATCAGGCCCCAAATGCTTAAGGCCTTTGGTCACACTAACTTAGTTAAACAACCAATGCACATTCAGACTATATGATTGTAAATGCATCTTTATGAATACAGAAGAAAAATAGACATTTATAAATGAAACATGAGTATATAACTTGACATGCACAAGTGTATATGTGAATGAGAACTACAAACTTTCATGTTAGTCTAGAAATTAGAAGCATATATGAATCTCTGTCCCTCACTATTAATAATATGTTTTGGTGCTTCACTTTCCATTAATAATGTTAAGGCACAGTGTATATATAATGTTGGGCACATGTTTATATGATTTCTGTAGCATACAAGGGTGGAATCAAAACTAGGCTTCTCCACATACAGCTGGCCAGAGTATGGCTATAGATTCAGAAAACATCCCCTGCCGCCTCATATGAAGTAGAGGGTCCACACTGCCCATAAAAGGTGAGTCAACCGTCAGGCTTTATGGACCAGCTCTTTGGAGCCACTAAGCAAAATCTACCATCCACCATGGAAACTCAGCTACTATTTGCTAACACTTCTACATTCACTATCTCCATCAAATACTATAATGATGGTCTTTTTTTAAATTATTTTAAGTCAGGATGCCCTAAATTGACTGTGTCAGAAACGTATTAGCTAAATTGGGATCACTTTCATCTTGAAACAAATATGTAAATATTTCTTTGAGTATTTTCTAGAGGTAAAAGAGACTGCAATTAAAAGATTGATTTGAATTTCAAGTTTAAAGCTAATATGAATATAGGCGCGTGTTTGAGGGGAAAAACAATGTTCTTAACGTCTTGCTCAATAAGAATGACCAGTATTGTTCATTATTTTCTTAAATTATGAGTTACTTTTAATGAAAGTGATACAATGGCCCTCATTCTGACCCTGGCGGTCTTTGACCGCCAGGGCGGAGGACCGCGGGAGCACCGCGACAGGCCGGCGGTGCTCCAATGGGGATTCCGACCGCGGCGGTAAAGCCGCGGTCGGACCGGCACCACTGGCGGGGTCCCGCCAGTGTACCGCGGCCCCATTGAATCCTCCGCGGCGGCGCAGCTTGCTGCACCGCCGCGGGGATTCCGACCCCCCCTACCGCCATCCAGATCCCGGCGGTCGGACCGCCGAGATCCGGATGGCGGTAGGGGGGGGTCGCGGGGCCCCTGGGGGCCCCTGCAGTGCCCATGCCACTGGCATGGGCATTGCAGGGGCCCCCGTAAGAGGGCCCCTACATGTATTTCACTGTCTGCTGCGCAGACAGTGAAATACGCGACGGGTGCAACTGCACCCGTCGCACAGCTTCCACTCCGCCGGCTCGATTCCGAGCCGGCTTCATCGTGGAAGCCTCTTTCCCGCTGGGCTGGCTGGCGGTCTGAAGGCGACCGCCCGCCAGCCCAGCGGGAAAGTCAGAATTACCGCCGCGGTCTTTCGACCGCGGAACGGTAACCTGACGGCGGGACTTTGGCGGGCGGCCTCCGCCGCCCGCCAAGGTCAGAATGAGGGCCAATGTGTGCAACATGTCAAATAATCTTGCGCCATGCTTATGAGAATAATCTTCCCAAACGCTACAGTATATTAATTGGAACACTATTAAAAGCAATGCCGATGTAAGCAGGTTAATAAAGTGGTACTAATACAGCACGGTAAAAAAAGAAAAAAGTCACAAAAATAAAATGTATGTAAGGCAAGGAGGCCTGCGTCTAGTCTGTTAACTGGTAACAGATGATAGGAGTGACTGCCTCCACCTCATTCCCACACAACACCGCTCCATCACAGAATGGGACAAAATGTGTCATCACTTGCCCTCTAATATAAAGCAGGAGTAGGGCACAGAGCAAAGAGCTGTTTGTCCCTCCATCACCCACACACAGAGAAGCCTCGGACCACTTCAGCGGGGGAAGCAAAGTACAAATGCCAGGGCCATGGATTAATGCGTCCGGATATGACGTCTGAGCAGCTGCTCCTTCCCATACCGCCATAGAAAGGGTGAGTGAGGCAGTGAAATAGCACCTTTTCAAACCACATTATGCCCCTTACGGGCCCAGCCACGTTTTAACAAGGGGAATGTTAGGACATGCTTGCCTGACATGTTGGTTTCGCTATTAAAATGTGTAACATGTTAAATGTGTATGTTTCTAACATGTACGAATACTTTTTAAATTCTCATTTCTTATATTGTCTTTTTATGGAGAATATTGTAATGGTTTTACTCATACAAAGGAAGATATACATCACACAAAAGCTGAAAATGTCACACTAAGGTGGTCATTCTGACCCTGGCGGTCTTTGACCGCCAGGGCGGAGGACCGCGGGAGCACCGCCGACAGGCCGGCGGTGCTCCAATGGGGATTCCGACCGCGGCGGTAAAGCCGCGGTCGGACCGGCACCACTGGCGGGGTCCCGCCAGTGTACCGCGGCCCCATTGAATCCTCCGCGGCGGCGCAGCTTGCTGCACCGCCGCGGGGATTCCGACCCCCCCTACCGCCATCCAGATCCCGGCGGTCGGACCGCCGAGATCCGGATGGCGGTAGGGGGGGTCGCGGGGCCCCTGGGGGCCCCTGCAGTGCCCATGCCACTGGCATGGGCATTGCAGGGGCCCCCGTAAGAGGGCCCCTACATGTATTTCACTGTCTGCTGCGCAGACAGTGAAATACGCGACGGGTGCAACTGCACCCGTCGCACAGCTTTCACTCCGCCGGCTCGATTCCGAGCCGGCTTCATCGTGGAAGCCTCTTTCCCGCTGGGCTGGCTGGCGGTCTGAAGGCGACCGCCCGCCAGCCCAGCGGGAAAGTCAGAATTACCGCCGCGGTCTTTCGACCGCGGAACGGTAACCTGACGGCGGGACTTTGGCGGGCGGCCTCCGCCGCCCGCCAAGGTCAGAATGAGGGCCTAAGGCTCTTATTACAAGTGGCAGAAATTTTTATGAGTTAATTACGTTTGGGTAACACCTGACATCAAACCATTCTGATTTTATCGGATGCAATATTATCACATATTCAAAGTTTTTAGGGAATAATAAAATTGGATTGGTCACTGCACAAAAATCCGCATGTCCCGGTGAAAGCAAAGCCTTTTCCCCTTGTGAAATTCAATGAAATTTAATGAAATGTGAAGAATTGTACGATCTTTGTTTCACCTGGGCTTTACCAGGTGCAGTAAACGTTGCAAAACGTGTAAATGAGATTCATGCACGAGCAAATGTTTGTAAATGAATCACAATTTAATAGGCCACTCGTAATGTCGGCCATAGTCTTTGAGGTGCCTGGGAGGCACCTCCTTCTGGAAGCTGCCTCACAGGCCATCTTCCTTCTGAAACTTCCCAGCTGTTTGTGCCATGTCAACATCCTAGAGATGATTGCCAACATTGACCAACGTATGGCTTACTTGAGATAGCAAACACTGATCAAATGAGGAATCCTCCAACGAGTTATCATCTGTTTCAAACTGAAGATCCCAATAATGTCCACATTACCTTTTTCCTCCACAAACATGTGATCCTTTCCTATTTGTTCGCTTTGAAAAGTTTGCTGAGATTCCACCAGGTCTTATTTTCCAGTTTGGCTGAAGATGTACCCACATATACCACTTTACAAATACATGAGCAAGTACTAAGACACCCCTTTGATCACATGTTTAGGGTTCTCGAATTTGACTCAATTACCCTTACCAGTTGTTCTGTACTTAGCTTCTTTTCTACAATCACTTAACAGTTTACTCTCAAATTGTTTAGACAAAGCATTGTCCATTGCATTCCAATGCGGATTAGTATCACAGCTAATAGATAGGAGATGTGTAAGCCAAATGGACACATGTCAGAGTGAGTTACTCATTTTGTTTTAACATTTCAAAAGGTGAAAAATGGTTGTTGTGTGTGGTGAATGATGATATGCACTTTTTTTCTCATTAAAACCCATTGCAAGCCATTAACAAGGGCCATTTGTGCTCTATCTACTAATATTTTATTAACCCTCTTAGCAAGAGCATTACTATTAAGAAAATAAAGGGGAGTGTAGTTATGGACTATGCCATTGGCTTGAAGAAAAGTTGACATTGTGTGTGAAGTTAACTGTGCTCCATTATCTATGGTAAGAGACAAATGAAAACGTTACCTCATAAGCAGTCTTTCAGAAAAGACAATGCCACTTCCATATTGGAATCTTTGGCAAACCTCCACTTCACTCATTTGGAAAAATAATCCACTAACATTAAAATGGATCTGCATGAAGCAGATAACATCTGAAGAATCAGAGACGCAGCAATAAAGACAAAGCAGAAAGAAAGAAGGGCAGTACCTCCTTGTGCTTCCACTGAACAGCTCATTTTAACTATTGATTTTACTTAGTTGGCCTCATGTTGTCTTCCCATTCATACCTGGGTATGGCTTTCTCTTTCACAAAATAGGTGACATAATCATATAAATGCAAGCACCCAATATCATTCAGACAATATCATTGTTTTAGAGCACTCACAGGCAATAGCTTACATACATTTCCAAATTAATTATCGTACAGTATGTTTAACAGTTTACTCAATAGTCCCACTAGTATTTCAATTCTTGTACATCAATAGCGAAGGGAGCAGCCAACATGTGCATCACCCCTCACTAGTGCTCAGACCTGATGCTTTTTTAAAGACCTAGGAAAGGGTTCTCTGACAGAAAGTGAGCTTGATTTTGAACGTGTTACCCATGATATCATCAGCAGAAAATTGGATCTATTGAGTCTCAACAAAATGAAGAATCAATCGTCAGAGACAAAATTGTGTGATATTGAAGAATACGGTGGTTCTTCTAGAGAAGAATGTAATGTGTGTAATGCTGAGTGTGCAAGCATCCATACTTGAATGTTTCTTGATTTCAGACCTGAATTTGAACTTGATCTTGGGAGTAGCCAGGGCACTCATTGCCCCACCCGCCCTCCGAGTACCTAGTATAGAACTTGTGACTCTGCACAAGACTATGTGGATCATCTTTGAAGTGTAAATGTCAATCTGTCAACTGCTTCTATAAAGTTACTGTAGTCACCAGCTGTCGTGTCTACTGGAGCTGTGTATCTAGGTAAGTAACACATTTTGCAACTATCTTCCCAGTAGATTTAATAGTAATGCTTTCTACTTAAGGACAGGATCTGTCATTAATAGCAATTAAATAATTGTTGGAAAGGTCAAACCATGTTTCCCATTCACATACATGCAAATAGACCCTATTTATATACCCAAAACCATGAGGAAGGGCCCTTGTAATCCCACTATACCTGAGCTAGCTAATGAAACTAATATATAAGTGGTATAGAGCAGGGAAAGATGCACAAGTATTCTACATCACAGTGAAGACATTAAATAATCACTGGAAAATGTGTTATTTTTTGCACTCACACTTTATGTGCACACGTTTATATTCTTCTCACTTTATCTCACTCCTCCTCCTAAAAAAACACATATAGTATATAGTGTTGACACAATGCACGACACTGTAACATAAATATACATTACATCACAACAAAAATATATACATCACAATTTCCAGACAAAAGGTACTGAGTGCATAAGCACTCAAAACATCCAATGTAATTCGGAAAGGTGAGGTGCCAAACAATTTTTCAAGGCAGTCCTCTAGTCGAGGTAGTGATAATCTATACCGTCACTAGTTGCAAATTGTTCATACTGAGTAGGTGTGGTATAAATATGTATGAGCAAGACCATCCGAAATTCTTCCAAAACATATATCAATGTAAGCACCGGGCACCTCCACTATGGTTCATGTCATGACTTGAACATCAAAGGCTTTTTGTGGAAACCTTTTTGTACACATTGGAATGAACCAGGTTATCCCATGTGTGGTTTATGGTTATGCCTTTAGCTATTATAAAATCCTGAGTATAACACAAAAAAGAAAGATTTCTTAAGACAAAGTAAAAGAATATAAACTTTGCACATAAAGTGTGAGTGCTAACAATAAAAAAAAGCCCGGTGATTAATTAATGTCTTTCCTTGTACCTTTGTTTCTGCACTATTAACGCCTGCTTAGAGCAGGCATTAGAAGGAGGCTTCGATTGGTTCAATGGGCCTCTCGGTGCTTCGCAGGATAGCGTCAACATTTTTTATGCTAATCCTGCAAAGCGTCAGACTAGCATAAAAAATTATGAAGCCAGTACCCCTGACTACCGGCATGGGGCGCTATAACTTAAATACGGCCCACACATGGTGGCATTAAAGGGATGCAAAAGGGTGCAAGAAAAGTGGCACTGCACTAGGTGCTGTGCCACTTTTTATAAGTCTTCCCCTTATTGTCTAACATATACCTGTTAAAATCTCTCCAAAGCAATTTATCCTGATAGGGATTCTAGGAATTGGGTTCCAGTAGTACACTTATAATCAATATCATGTATGTAGTAAAGACATACATAGTGAGAACTTATATGTAAATCAAAGGAGCAGTAAATGGGAGTTTTTGCAGGGGTCGTTTTCAGCAAATTGTATTTTTGCAGATTTTTCCTCTGGTTTTATTTTTGAAAAAAACACATGGAGTTTGTGAGGGAAATCTTTTTTAACTTTGCAAACATCTATGAAACCTCATGCATTGCACAGGTTTACTTGCTTTTCCCTCAGAATATTTATTCGACTGTAAAACCTCAGTCATTTTTATGCAAACGAATGCTTTAAAACTGGACAATCAACATCTTGGTCATATGGTCAAGACTGGCTGCCTCTCAAGAACAAGCAGTTGACCTCTGAAGATGGCACCTGTGAGGCTTTGAAAGCTAATTTACTAAACCATCTCTTCAAAATCATTTCAGCAAACTATAATATAATCCACAGAAAACACAATGCTTTTTAGACTGGCCAGGGATTACTGACACAATATTGTGGTGAAAAATATACTTGACAAAAATATTGTGTCAAAAATATTGGTTACCACAATACTGTGCTCCTGTACTAATAATGGTATCTATATATATCTAGTGTAACATAATTAATAAAAAAATGTATTTTAAATCATGAATATATATAGAAGTATTCTGAAATGAAAACACTCGCTCACGACACGTTTCTGTAAAATGAACTTTACTACCCCAAGCTCATGACTCGTTTTGAATGACTAAAGATCTTGCTCACCTTACCTGAACATGTCCTGAATTTTGGGTGTTACATTTCTGCCGTTGTGCTCCTCCAGCACTCTGCTCCACCCCTCATGGGTCCCAGGCTCCAGGGGGAGCAGCAGCTTGCCTGCTGCCCGGGAAAGAAGGATCTGGACTCCGTAGTACAGTAATATTTAATACAAGATTACAGGACTACAAGATGTGGGAGCTTGTAATTCTGTAACCTTGTATCAAATATTACTTTGGCAGTACTACGGAGTTCGGATCCTTCTTTCAACTAAGGAGTTTACATGCGTACAGATTGGATTACCAGAACCCAATCCAGACCACCCCATCACAGCCTCCATACTCTGGGCTTATATATATATATATATATATATATATATATATATATATATATATAATACATTGAACATATGGACATATTAATATAATCAACCTATTAATGCAAAATTGATACATTTGATTAGTTATGATTATTAATTATATATATATATATATATATATATATATATATATATATATATATATATATATATGTAATATATATATACATATATATATATATATATATTTTACCTATTTATATATATATAATTACCTAGTGGTGGTCTCCACTATAGTTAGGACCTAGTTCCTATAGAAAAGCGTTTTTTGTTTTGCTAATAACTTTGGCGCTGTTTGATGAATCTCCACAAAAGGTTTTGAGGTGATTCGTCTAGCAGGGGCCAAGAAAAAAGGGGGTCCCAAAACGCTTTTTTACCCTATGCATTTTTCCATAGGGATTTTGAACAGGAATAGCAGGTGAACCCCTTGACAGATTTACACCACACTTGGCAGAAAGCTAGCTGTTGGTCCAGAAAGCACCCTTTTTGTTATTTGCTGTAAATTGATTCATGTAAATTCAGTCAGTAGTTTTTCAGATATTGAAGAAAATTTAATTTTGTATATATGGGGATGCAAAGGCTCTGCAAACCCTCCCATATTGAGATTTGATAGGCTGCCAACACTTCAACCTGGAAGTATTGGCAGCCATCTTGTGACTCGGCTTCAGCCGAGTGCCAGAAAAAATGATTAGAAAAACAGAAAAGGCGCCGGGGTAGGGACACACTGACCCCTTAGCTCTGGTGCTGGAGTCCCAGAGGGAACTCCAAGTACAAAAACATTTATTTAAAAAACGTTTTGGTGGGTGGCGCAGTAGTTTCACCAAAAATGCAAAACAAAAAAAACAAGCGCGGGCTCCTGCGCTTGATTACATGAAGCCCCCAGGTGGGCCAGGTCCTGGGGGTATGTTAAAAATAAGGAGGGGGCACATGGGGCCCCACTCTTTGGCTTACTGAAGCCTGAGGACCGCCGCCTACCTGGGGTTATTATTACATTGCATGAAGCAATTTTCAATGAAGTGTGAGGGGGTAGTACCCACCCGGAGCCCAGGGACCTCCACCTCCCCAGGGGTTTTAAACTAAATGAATGGGGGGGACCCCAGATCCCCTGCAGACCCAGGGACCGTCACCTTCCTGGGGCTTTAAACTAAATGAATGTGGGGAAGGCACCCAGATCCCCTGCAGCCCCGTGGACCGCCACCTCCCCAGGCCTGGATTTAATTAAGATAGGGGTTCTGTTGGGGGCTTCCTACCCCGGGGACCACCATCTCCCTTGTGCAAATTCTAATGGTGGCCCCTCTCATGGAGCCAATAATGGCCCTGAAGACCATCAGCCCCCAGGGCCAGCTCTTTCTATGTCCTGGGGTGCCCACCCTCGTGACATAGCTGTTTGTTCTGACTTAGCAAGAACTTTGACAGCTCCCACCAAGTCAGAGCAAACATTCCGGTTGCAGCAAGTGAGAGCTGAAAATGTTTAGGTCCGGTCCTGGAGAATGGAGTCCCTGGGGACGAGATCGGCCCAGTGAGGGGGAGCCACACGGCCTCCCTCCACAAACAAATATATTAATGCCGGGCCCTGGGGGATGGGTACTCCAGGGCTGAAACTGCCAAGGGGAGGAGGGCCACATGGCCTAACTATAATGTCCCTGTAACCTTTGTTTTTTCAGTGAAAGTATATATTCACCACACTCCACAGGTTCCTGCATATCACTTTAATTACAAGCAGTCAGTAACCACCAACGCTTTTGAACTTACAACAAGTTTTGTTCATGGCTAAGGAGTCCTTTTACTATTTTCTTTATATAGTAAAATTCTAACCTGCTCAACATGATGCATTCTGGACATCGTAGTCACCAAATACGAAAGTTACATTAAAAAAATCCACAAAAATGAACAAAAAATTGCAAAATGTACTGTTATACATATTAATATAGACTATGATGGACACTCAGACATAAATTCACATATTTTATGAGAGACTTATGAAAATATCCTAATTTAGAGGATGCAGGATGTTATGCCTCATTATTGACATGTTATGTTGTTTGACAATATATAACAGCTAAGTTCCTATGCTCTAAATTAGGCCTCAACATAAATTAGCGTAATTCATAAACTGGACTGTACACCACTGTAATACTGGCTAAGTGCGTACTGCTTGCATGGTATGTGCCTATGTCAGGCAAATCACCCTAAACTATGAAACGCTCCACTTCCCACATCTTATTTCGTATTTCTCACATAAAATGTTGGTATCATCAGTCATATAATGTCTCTAATAATATTAGATATTTTCAGCTTCCACCTCAATGTTCAATGTCAACTCCTATAAATGTACAAAAAGCTCCTCATCAACACTGAGTCGATAAGGAATTTTAGATCGGAGTTAAATGACGAATTTACTCTCGAGTTGGTGTAATTTCAATGTCCTGTTGCCTCCCCTGACCCTGGCCAGACCAAAGAACTTAATACTTCTCCAATCCATAGTATGTTGTCTGTTATGGTGTTTGGCTAAAGCATAGCTGTGGTCACAGCGCTGGTGTGTTCCAATATCCGCTTTTTCAGTGGGCAAATTGTACTTCACACATACTGTAATCTACATTCACACTCAATTACATAGACCACATATTGACTATTGCATGTTATTCTTTGTAAAATCTTGACTTCTTTTTCTCTATAACCTGTAAAGGTTTTCATATTTTTAGCCACTTGACATGCCTTACAATTGTTACATTTGTGGAAACCAGTTGATTCCTTATTTTGCCAGGTTTTCATTGGCTGTGGAGTGTAATGACTTCTCACCAAAAGATCTTTAATTGAACTTGATTTCCTATAGGTAATCTGCGGTCTGGTACCAACTGTTCGCATAATATCCTGGTCACTCCTCAGTATCCTCCAGTGTTTCTTAAAAATGTTCACAATTGCTTTGTTTTCCTTACTATGCATAAGTATCAATCATGGACATCCATTATCCTCTTTTGGAATGTCTATTGACGTGTTTGAGGTAGAGTCACCCTGATCCCTTAGCTCTGGTGTTGGGTTCCCAAAGAGACCTCCCTCGAGCTAAAAAACATTCTGGGGCATATGTAAGAGACCCTAGTGCCACTGAGCTTTACTTTTCGCTAAGCACTGTTCCACATTTACAAAGAGGTGTAATGCCACTTTTTTAGCGTTACACCTCAGTTTTCTGCGTCAGAGGGGAGTGCAGTGGGTGTTGTGGTGGGCGTTCCACCGTAACAGCCACTGCTTTTGATGCTGCCTCAGATTTACGAGTTGTAAACCTGAGGCAGCGCCAGAAACTAAAGCCACCCCAGGGGTTTTGTTAGCATGATGAAACAAGGAGGAATGCTTTTATGCATCCTCGGTTTTTGATTTTTCTATATGTGCTGTATTCTGCAGCACACATAGAAGAAGCAAAATGCCATGGACGATTGTTCCGTGCAGGAAGGTGTCCCTTCCTGCAGATAAACAATCATTCAAAATTATACTTTGGTACTTCTATGTGTGCTGCATTTTGCAGCACACATAGAAGTGCCACATCACCATTATAGATTGTTTGTGTGCAGGAAGGGACACCTTCCTGCACATAAACAATCTATCCTGTCAATGCAGACACAATTGCACTATGGTGAAAGGATGCCTGCGTTGGTGCTAGGCAGCTTAATTCAGCACAAAAAATGTAGGGGTGCCCCTTATTCCTCTACATATGGTGCACCTCTGTGTTTCTAAAGTGGCACAGCACTGCTCCGCTATTTTTAGCGCAACACCACGCTGCACCACTTTTACATACATCTGGGCATTTGTTTTTACATTTTTGCAGCAATTTGCAGCGGATCATTAAATTTAAAAAGAAAAGCAAGTGCGGGCTCCTGTGCTTGTTTAACTATAGACCCTGGGTCAGCTAAGTCCTGGGGGCATTCATGTTTTAATGCAGGGGGCTGTCTGGCCTCCTCCGCAGCCCTGGGGAAATGGTGGTCAAGTTTAATGTGGGGGACGACAGTTGCCACCATCAGAAAGCAGAGTTTTCATCTGTCTTCCATGCGCGCAAATATGTGTGCAGGGAAGACAGATGAAAACGTTGCTTCCTCCTGTAGGGAGCTGCTACTTAAGGCAGCTCCCTGCTTGCGGCAGCAGTGCCGGCTCTCACACGATGTGGGGAGCTGGCTAGGACAGCAGGGGTCTTGAGGCTCCCCCCTCAGTCCTGTCACTCTCTGAGAGAGAGATAGTCATTACAATGGTCTCGCTAAGCAATGACTACAGTAAGTAGGTACCTGTGGCATAATGTTCAATGTCGCAGACCCTCACACTGAAAGTTGAGGCTTCTAGTCCAGGTGTGTCTGTGGTCATTTCCCTCCTTTAATTTCTTTTAAACTTTAAAAGTTTAAGGTTCATATTGAAATGTGATCTCACTCTTTTTAATTGATAAATTCATTTTTCTTTTCAATTTGTCCAGAAATATCTCATTCTAAGTATATCATCCATCTAAGCTTAAAAATCTCTCTATCTCTCTCCCTCTCTTTCTCACTCTCTCTCTCTCAATTTCTCTTTTTCAATCTCTTTCACCAACTCACAAACTCACTCAGACCCTTACGCACTCGAAGCCTTACGCAGGGTGGGAGTCTCCCTGCTGCCCTCAATGAGGAGGCTGTTGACTGCCTGAGGTCCATCTCTGTGGGGCAGACAACCATTGTGAAAGCGATCCAGGGACTGTCATCTCAGATGCAGCAATCCAATGTGTTCCTGGAAGGCATTCATGGTGCCTTGTCTGGCCTACAGAGATCGTTTCAGGCTCTGGTCTCTACGTTGACGGCAGCCAGTGCCTCTTCATCTTCTGTCCCCTCTCCACCTACCTGTTCCCAATCCACAACCCCTTTCCCGTCTGAAGCACACCTACAGACCAGCATACACCCACTACAACAGACAAGGTGCACAAAGACAGACATAGGCATCATACACATTCCCACAGGCATGCACACACAACACACATCTGCATACACAACAACAGACACTTCCCCCTCCTTCTCCTCCCTTACCGTGACATCTGCACTCACACCTGCCATCACTGCATCATCATACACTGGTCCTGCTAGCATTCCTGTCATACCCTCAATCACCACCACAGCACACTCACAGACACACACCCCACACACCACATCCGCACTCACCATGACTACTGTCTCTGCCATCTGCAGCACATCCACCTCACTTGCACACACCACTGCAACATCTCCCATTCCCTCTCCCTGCATCTCTACCCACCTCCTCCTTATGAATGCACATGCACCCCCTCACCCACCCAGCATTCACCCACCACACACATGCACACATTCCACACACCAGTATCCACTTACAGCACACCAACTCCTCAGACGAGCACTCCTTCTACCTCCACTCCCAACCCTCAATCATGTGACCGCCCCTGTGTTGATAAGAAAGTTTTCCTTGCCACCTTTGACCTCTTCCCTACTCCTCTCCCACCCTGTGTTCCCCATAAACTTCATGTCGCCCTGCCCCTCCCAGGCCCTTATACCTCTCATTCCTCTGGTGGCCCCTCTGGTGGTTCCCCTGCTCCTCTACTCAGCAAAAAATCTATCCCGCCCAGTGGCAACGTCACCCCTCCCAAGCCGAAACCGAAACATGCTCCTTCCAAGTGCAAGCCACCCCCATCACCCCACCATGCCTGAGGTGCCTGCCTGTCCCATTGATGACCCTATGATGTGGAGGCCTATTTGTTGTCAGGAGTCAACTTGGGAGCATGATATACGGACAATGTGTCCTGCATTTCTGGACATTGGACTTGCCATTTGGCACATATTGTATATAGATTATGTTTATATTTTGTTGTACAATACAACTGCCCACAAGTTGAGATGCTTGTCCTGGTTTCCTTCTTCATGGTGGTGTGACATCTGTGTGCAACGGTGTGTGAGGTCTGTGTATGGATTCTGTCTGTGTTGTTGCATGCGCTGGGGGGATGGGTTTTGCCATGGGCATGTTGTAATGTGTCTGACTGCTTGCCTGTGGGATTGTATGGGGTCTTGGTGTGCGTCTGTGTGTATGGTGCTGCATGTGTGGATTTCCTTGATTGTTGGTTGTACGTGGTGTGTCACCTGTGTCATTGTTTGGATTTGTGTCATTGCTACATACAGTTCATGGTGTGTGTGGGTGTGTATGTGTGGTGTTGCACAACGTGCCTGTCTATGCCTGTGTTGAGGTGTTTGTGGTCTAGTTGTCATTGTGTGGCTATGGGGTGTGTTGGTGGTGTTGGTGTGCGTTGTGCTGTATGTTTGGCACGTATCTACTTGGCTTTTTGTGTGTATTGGGTACTTGGCACTGACGTATTTTGTGTGTGCCTGTGTGTGGCCTTCGCTGTCTGTGCGAGGAATGCATGCTATGTGGAGGAGTGTATCACTTCCATTTCCTTCACTCTGTGCTAGGCATACTTACGGTTGTTGTCTTCGTTGCTGTCGGTGGCCCTGAAGGTGTATGGCGAGATACAGCATTGGGAGGACTAGCAGTTCTTTGCCATAGCGGCCGCGGCCGCGGCCGCGTCTCTGTGCCTGGAGGTGGGTGTCTCCTTTTGTACTTTCTGTTTCCGCCAGGTTTTTCATCCCGGCCAGCATACCCCAGATATTCTGGTGGTGTGGTGACTCGGAATATGGTAGGAAGGACATTGGCTTTTGCAGCCTGAAGTTGGCTTCCTTTCCGGATGCTGCTCGTCGGCGGAGGCGGTGCTGGCCGTGAGTTGTCTGTGTTGCATTGGGTTCACTGCCTTACTCGTTATATGGGGGTCTGCACTGCCACCCAGGCGGCGGTCACAACCCCGCCATCGGTGTGGCTGTCAGGTTACCGCCAAACTTGGAATTAGGATCTCAGTCACATCTGCATTTATCTCCATACTGAATGGGTCTTCCTGGGCAGGAAGGGTGGAGGGGCTCACACTTACATTTCAAAGGCCAGTGGCCTGCACTCACACAAATAACTAGTAATCCCCCACGGGGACCTGGCTGACAGGATTGGGCTGAAAGGAAAACTTGTGCATTTCATAACCACTCTTTGAAGTTTCCCCCACTTGGAATGCATTTTTGGGTATATAAACAGGTTCTCTGACCCCAACAAATCAGGCACTTCTGGACCTACACTTGCCAGAGGAACTGCCTGCCTGCCCAAAGGACTCATCTGGACTGCCTTGCTCAGAAGGACTGATACCCTTCTTGTTGCCCTGCTGCCCTGCTGCCTTCCCCCTGAAGTGCTCTCCAAGTGCTTCGATTGAGTGTATATCCTGTTTCTGAAGTCTCAGGGCCAATAAATACTTCACTTCTTCAAAGAAACTCCTTGTGCACCAAAAATCGATGCAACACCTGCAGAAATCGCCACAAAGTCTGCATTGTGGCTGAGAAATCGCTGCACTGTCGACCGGAATGACACAGCACCGACTTCCCGAATCGAAATTTGATGCAGTGCCTGCCTTATGACAGAAAATTTGACGCATCGCCTATCGGATCGAAGCAGCGCCTGCTCCTTCTACCAGCGCATCAAGGATTTTTAACACATCATCCCTGTGCATCATAATAACCTCACATCGCACTGAGGAACCAAGACTGCAAACCGGAAAAAAACAAAGCAAACACTTGCAGCGTGGAAAGAAACAACACGTCTGTGCCGTACTGGAAAATTAGACGCAACACCTTATTTTTCCAAGCATCCCCTCCTCTGAGGTCTTTGTGCGTCCTTATTTTGGACACATGCCAGGTACTGTATGTAACAAAGAAACAACTTTTAATTTCTAAGGATTGAGACTCTTTTAAACTTTTTAAAAGTGATATTTCAACTTGTGCTTATTGGATCTTTGATGTTTTAATCTTACTTTATTCAGATAAATATTATCTATTTTCTAAAGCTGTGTGGTGTATTTTTGTGGTGTTTTCACTATGTTACTGTATGTTTTGTAGCACAAATACTTTACACATTGCCTTCTAAATTAAGCCTGACTGCTCAGTGCCAAGCTACCAGAGAGTGGGCACAGGATAATTTGGATTGTGTTGTGACTTACCCTGAATTGGACTGTGGTCACTACTTGGATAAGGGTGTATACCTCTGGCAACTAGAGATTTCCACAATATGGCCTTGAGCTACTGGCGTGCTTCAGGGCGGCGCTGGCGTGGGGCTGAGCCGACTGCCCATTGATTAACTTTGCACACAAAATTACACCGCACTCCATAAACTCCAAATTTCCCAATTTATTTCTCACAACAATAATTCCTTCACCAACACGTTTTGACCACTACCGGTATTTCTCATAGTAGGTGAGTGTTCCATCTTGGAGGTATTTATTCATGTCCCACTTAAGCCCATTAACAGGCATTGTGGGATCTAAAGGTCAGATTACAATGATAAAAAAATGTGAACAATAGTGAATTAAAAAACATTGCACACTTATATTCCACACAATTCATGGATAATGATCAATACTTTGTATCACATTATTGAGATATTTCATTGCTGCATTCTTTTGGTTACATTGGTGCTATGTTTCTCGCTATCAATTAATTGTTTCCACTTTGTTTGTTCACCACCCCCTCAGTATAGTACTGAAATGCTATATTGTTATCTGTGTACTTAGTTCATATTATATATCAATTATTTTCCAGATATGAAAAATCGGGTCTCACACTTGACAGAACCGTTATATTCTGGAACAGTGCTATTTAATCATTATCTTGAATTAATATATACAGGTAATTCCCTATGAAATGAGCTTCAATCATTACTGCATTCTATGAAGCACCAAACTGCAAAATTCTATCTATGCAATAGCCTCACTGGTTCAAATGTAATTAATGCAGCTTTTTACACATATGATTCTTTCAAATGATCTTAAGTGTACATAAATGTCTTCATCATTATTGGGCCCGTAGAGGCTCTTGGTTTTTATTTGAATAATATATTTTGATTCCAATTTGTTAGAAATGGGGTTTCTGGTTGGCTAGGGTATGCACCTAACCCAGGTAGAACCCACCCACTCTAGTCAGGGCAAGGGAGTTACACGTCCATGGTAACCCCTGCTCACCCCCTTGGTAGCTTGGCACGAGCAGTCAGGCCTAACCCGGAGGCAAGGTGTAAAGCGTTTGCACAACACATGTGACAAAGTATATACTCCACAAAGTAAACACAACACTGAGCTATGTAAAAATAAACTGTATTGCACAAAACATAATTAGACCAAACAATACATGTCAGTAATACCCTGCTACTTTCAGAATGTTACACAGGTTACTAATATTCTGCAAGAATAAGCAGTAGTCACATTAGAACACACAAATACTCAGAATTCTGCAACATAAGCAGTAGTCAAGAATTACATTACAGAAATGCACTTGTCATAAACATCTCATAAATCCATAAAAGGAACATTAAAGAACATATGGCAAGTCATAAAAGAATATCAGCGTATCATGCCTATAAAAGGAACATCAGCCTATATATGTCACACCATTAAAACAGGATGGCATAACAATTCCAGCCAGTCCATAATAGGAACATGAGAATTATGTTATGTCTTTGAAAAAGTACCTGTTTTAGGATGAAAAAGGCACTTTGAGTGCCAAGAAGATCAATATAGGGGCCCCCGATGCTCCTATGCACGAAACAGGGGCCACGGGTTGATCCTGACAAAGGGGGTGGTACGTTCTTCCTCTCGTTCTCTGATCGGGCCCCTCCTGGGACCTGCAATTCTGTGGATTCCCTCCCGGGCCACAATGGGCCCTCTGACCGGGGGGGGGGGGGGCAGAATGAAACCCCTGCCAAAAAGGAAGAGGAAAGGGGAGACCATACGGTGTGGGGGCCTCCGATGAGGCTTCCGCCTGCCCATGGTCGCAGGGGCCAAAGAGGGGGACAGGGAGCCTCACTTGAGGACTCCCCTCCATAGCTCACTCTCCTCACTGGGGCCGGAGGCCTGGTGGAGCGGGATCCTCCGACGAGGCTTCCCACCCGCTCTACAGTTGCACCCGATGCAGTGCACTGGCCCGTCCTCAGTCCTTTCTCTGGGCCGCAGCTGTGACAAGGCTCACAAGCAGGAGCCCTGGGGGTGTCCCAGGGGCACTTCTCCGAGTGAAGCGTGCTTCGGTCGGGCTGAACCAGCCCGGGTCGCGGTGGTGAGTTTTCTTCCACAACGTGCTTGCCAAGGCACTAAGGGCAATTAAGACCCCATGATGCAGAGGTGATTCCAGGCATCAGCAACACACTATTTCAAGTGCAAAGGACACTTTAATGAGCTCCGGGTTGCGGCAGTGAATTTTCTGCACAGCAAGGCGCTGCGAGTGCAGGGGGGCACAGCAAAGCACTCTCCAGGTGCTGTATACGAGAAACAAAAAACAGCACTCCTTGTGTTGGATAGTTGCAGGGGTCAGGGGTCAGGGGCCAGGGCACCCTGCCCCTGGAGACAGAAGAGGGAAGCACAGGGATAGCAGGCACAACAACAGGCCAGCACAAGGATGCATATGGTGGCATTTCCTCCTAGTGGCACAGCAGGTCACAGTTCAGCACAGCAGCAGCAGTCCAAGGTGTGTTCAGGCAAGTCCATTCAGAAGCATCCTGTGTCCAATTCCGAAGAGTCTCTGAGTCCCAAGAATGTCTAAATTGTGGGGAAAAATCCCCTGTACGTATACTTAGTTTACGTTGTGTTTCACAAAGAGAGGGGAGAGGAGGTTCCAACCAGTTACAACTGGTTCTGGGTGTGTGTAGGAGGCTGGACTGGCTTGTAGTGAGTACCAAGGGGTACTTGCACCTTGCACCAGGCCCAGTTATCCCTTATTAGTGTATAGGGTGTCTAGCAGCTTAGGCTGATAGATAATGGTAGCTTAGCAGAGCAGCTTAGGCTGAACTAGGAGACGTGTGAAGCTACTACAGTACCACTTAGTGTCATATGCACAATATCATAAGAAAACACAATACACAGTTATACTAAAAATAAAGGTACTTTATTTTTATGACAATATGCCAAAGTATCTTAGAGTGTACCCTCAGTGAGAGGATAGGAAATATACACAAGATATATATACACAATAGCAAAAATATGCAGTATAGTCTTAGAAAACAGTGCAAACAATGTATAGTTACAATAGGATGCAATGGGGACACATAGGGATAGGGGCAACAAAAACCATATACTCCAAAAGTGGAATGCGAACGACGAATGGACCCCAAACCTATGTGACCTTGTAGAGGGTCGCTGGGACTATTAGAAAATAGTGAGAGTTAGAAAAATAACCCTCCCCAAGACCCTGAAAAGTGAGTGCAAAGTGCACTAAAGTTCCCCTAAGGATAAAGAAGTCGTGTTAGAGGAATAATACAGGAAAGACACAAACCAACAATGCAACAATGATGAATTTCCAATCTTGGGTACCTGTGGAACAAGGGGACCAAGTCCAAAAGTCACAAGCAAGTCGGAGATGGGCAGATGCCCAGGAAATGCCAGCTGTGGGTGCAAAGAAGCTTCTACTGGACAGAAGAAGCTAAGGTTTCTGCAGGAACGAAAAGGGCTAGAGACTTCCCCTTTGGTGGACGGATCCCTCTTGACGTGGAGAGTCGTGCAGAAGTGTTTTCCGCCAAAAGAACGCCAACAAGCCTTGCTTGCTGCATATCGTGCGGTTAGCGTTTTTGGACGCTGCTGTGGCCCAGGAGGGACCAGGAGGTCGCAAATTGGACCAGGAGGTAGAGGGGATGTCGAGCAAGACAAGGAGCCCTCTTAGCAGCAGGTAGCACCCGGAGAAGTGCCAGAAACAGGCACTACAAGGATGCGTGAAACGGTGCTCACCCGAAGTCGCACAAAAAAGTCCCACGTCGCCGGAGAACAACTTAGGAGGTCGTGCAATGCAGGTTAGAGTGCCGTGGACCCAGGATGGACTGTGCACAAAGGATTTCCGCTGGAAGTGCACGGAGGCCGGAGTAGCTGCAAAAGTTGCGGTTCCCAGCAATGCAGTCTAGCGAGGTGAGGCAAGGACTTACCTCCACCAAACTTGGACTGAAGAGTCACTGGACTGTGGGGGCCACTTGGACAGAGTTGCTGGATTCGAGGGACCTCGCTCGTCGTGCTGAGAGGAGACCCAAGGGACCGGTAATGCAGCTTTTTGGTGCCTGCGGTTGCGGGGGGAAGATTCCGTCGACCCACAGGAGATTTCTTCGGAGCTTCTAGTGCAGAGAGGAGGCAGACTACCCCCACAGCATGCACCACCAGGAAAACAGTGGAGAAGGCAGCAGGATCAGCGTTACAGAGTTGCAGTAGTTGTCTTTGCTACTTTGTTGCAGTGTTGCAGGCTTCAAGCGCGGTCAGCAGTCGATTCCTTGGCAGAAGGTGAAGAGAGAGATGCAGAGGAACTCGGATGAACTCTTGCATTCGTTATCTAAAGTTTCCCCAGAGACAGAGACCCTAAATAGCCAGAAAAGAGGGTTTGGCTACTTAGGAGAGAGGATAGGCTAGCAACACCTGAAGGAGCCTATCACAAGGAGTCTCTGACGTCACCTGGTGGCACTGGCCACTCAGAGCAGTCCAGTGTGCCAGCAGCACCTCTGTTTCCAAGATGGCAGAGGTCTGGAGCACACTGGAGGAGCTCTGGACACCTCCCAGGGGAGGTGCAGGTCAGGGGAGTGGTCACTCCCCTTTCCTTTGTCCAGTTTCGCGCCAGAGCAGGGCTAAGGGGTCCCCTGAACCGGTGTAGACTGGCTTATGCAGAATTGGGCACATCTGTGCCCAAGAAAGCATTTCCAGAGGCTGGGGGAGGATACTCCTCCCCTGCCTTCACACCATTTTCCAAAGGGAGAGGGTGTAACACCCTCTCTCAGAGGAAGTCCTTTGTTCTGCCATCCTGGGCCAGGCCTGGCTGGACCCCAGGAGGGCAGATGCCTGTCTGAGGGGTTGGGAGCAGCAGCAGCTGCAGTGAAACCCCAGGAAGGGCAGTTTGGCAGTACCAGGGTCTGTGCTACAGACCACTGGTATCATGGGATTGTGCCAACTATGCCAGGATGGTATAGAGGGGGCAATTCCATGATCATAGACATGTTACATGGCCATATTCGGAGTTACCATTGTGAAGCTACATATAGGTAATGACCTATATGTAGTGCACGCGTGTAATGGTGTCCCCGCACTCACAAAGTCCGGGGAATTGGCCCTGAACAATGTGGGGGCACCTTGGCTAGTGCCAGGGCGCCCTCACACTAAGTAACTTTGCACCTAACCTTTACCAGGTAAAGGTTAGACATATAGGTGACTTATAAGTTACTTAAGTGCAGTGTAAAATGGCTGTGAAATAACGTGGACGTTATTTCACTCAGGCTGCAGTGGCAGGCCTGTGTAAGAATTGTCAGAGCTCCCTATGGGTGGCAAAAGAAATGCTGCAGCCCATAGGGATCTCCTGGAACCCCAATACCCTGGGTACCTCAGTACCATATACTAGGGAATTATAAGGGTGTTCCAGTAAGCCAATGTAAATTGGTAAAATTGGTCACTAGCATGTTAGTGACAATTTGGAAAGAAATGAGAGAGCATAACCACTGAGGTTCTGATTAGCAGAGCCTCAGTGAGACAGTTAGTCACTACACAGGTAACACATTCAGGCACACTTATGAGCACTGGGGCCCTGGGTTACCAGGGTCCCAGTGACACATACAACTAAAACAACATATATACAGTGAAAAATGGGGGTAACATGCCAGTCAAGATGGTACTTTCCTACACAACCCCCCCCAAACGAAGGACAATAAGACTAGCCATGACCTGATGAGTCTTCATTGTCTAAGTGGAAATATCTGGAGAGTCCATCTGCATTGGAGTGGCTACTCCCAGGTCTATGTTCCACTGTATAGTCCATTCCCTGTAGGGAGATGGACCACCTCAACAATTTAGGATTTTCACCTTTCATTTGTTTTAGCCAAAGTAGAGGTTTGTGGTCTGTCTGAACAATGAAGTGAGTGCCAAATAGGTATGGCCTCAACTTCTTCAGAGCCCAGACCACAGCAAAGGCCTCCCTCTCTATGGCAGACCAACGCTTTTCTCTAGGGGTCAACCTCCTACTAATAAAAGCAACAGGTTGATCCTGGCCCTCAGAATTAAGTTGTGATAGGACTGCCCCTACTCCTAATTCAGATGCATCAGTTTGGACATAGAATTTGTTAGAGTAACAAGGGCTTTTCAGGACAGGTGCAGAGCACATGGCCTGCTTCAGCTCCTCAAAAGCTTTCTGACAGTTTGCTGTCCATAATACCTTTTTAGGCATTTTCTTGGATGTGAGGTCATTAAGAGGGGCTGCAATGGAGCCATAGTTCTTAATGAACCTCCTGTAATACCCAGTGAGGCCTAGGAAGGCTCTCACCTGAGTCTGAGTGGTTGGGGGAACCCAATCAATAATTGTTTGGATTTTCCCCTGCAGTGGTGCAATCTGTTCCCCACCAACAAGGTGTCCCAGATAAACCACCTTACCCTGCCCTATCTGGCACTTTGAAGCCTTGATAGTGAGGCCTGCCTTTTGCAGGGCCTCCAAAACTTTCCATAGGTGGACCAGGTGATCATCCCAGCTGGAGCTAAAGACAGCTATATCGTCCAAATATGCTGCACTGAAAGCCTCCAGCCCTTGCAGGACTGTGTTCACCAACCTTTGAAAAGTGGCAGGTGCATTTTTCAAACCAAAAGGCATTACAGTAAACTGGTAATGGCCTCCAATGGTTGAAAATGCAGTTTTAGGTTTAGCATCTTCTGAAAATTTGATCTGCCAATACCCTGCAGTCAAATCAAAAGTGCTTAGATACTTGGCAGATGCCAGTGTATCTATGAGCTCATCTGCCCTGGGTATAGGGTGAGCATCAGTTTTGGTTACCAGGTTGAGACCTCTATAGTCTACACAAAACCGCATTTCCTTCTTTCCATCTTTGGAATGGGGTTTTGGTACAAGTACCACAGGAGAAGCCCATGGACTTTCAGAGTGCTCAACCACTCCTAGTTCTAACATTTTCTGCACCTCTTGCTTTATGCAGTCCCTGACATGGTCAGGCTGCCTATAGATCTTACTTTTGACAGGTAAACTGTCTCCAGTATCTATAGTGTGCTCACACCAAGAAGTGGTACCCGGCACAGTAGAGAAGAGTTCAGAGAATTGATCTAGGAGATTTATGCAATGGTCTTTCTCCCCCGCAGTAAGACAATCAGCCAAAACTACACCTTCCACAAGAGCATCTTGTTCTGTGGAAGAGAAGAGATCAGGTAGAGGATCACTGTCTTCTTCCTGTCCCTCATCAGTTGCCATGAGCAGGGTGAGATCAGCCCTGTCATAGTAGGGTTTCAGGCGGTTTACATGGAGTACCCTAAGGGGACTCCTTGCAGTGCCTAAGTCAACTAAATAGGTGACTTCACCCTTTTTCTCAACAATTGTGTGGGGTCCACTCCATTTATCTTGGAGTGCTCTTGGGGCCACAGGCTCCAAGACCCACACTTTCTGCCCTGGTTTGTACTGAACCAAAACAGCCTTCTGATCATGCCATTGCTTCTGGAGCTCTTGGCTGGCCTGAAGGTTTTTACTGGCCTTTTTCATATACTCAGCCATCCTTGATCTGAGGCCAAGTACATAATCCACAATATCTTGCTTTGGAGCTTTTAAAGGTTGTTCCCAACCCTCCTTGACAAGTGTTAGTGGACCCCTAACAGGGTGACCAAAGAGGAGTTCAAAGGGGCTGAAGCCCACTCCTTTCTGGGGTACCTCCCTGTAGGCAAAAAGGAGGCATGGTAACAGGATATCCCATCTCCTGCGGAGTTTTTCAGGGAGACCCATAATCATGCCTTTGAGAGTTTTGTTAAATCTCTCCACCAGTCCATTTGTTTGTGGATGATAGGGTGTAGTGAATTTATAAGTTATACCACACTCCTTCCACATGGCCTTTAAGTATGCAATCATGAAATTGCTTCCTCTGTCTGATACTACTTCCTTTGGGAAGCCCACCCTAGAAAATATTCCTAGGAGGGCCTTTGCCACTGCAGGTGCTGTAGTGGTCCTTAAAGGAATTGCTTCAGGGTATCTTGTGGCATGGTCCGCTACCACCAAGATAAACCTATTGCCTGAAGCAGTAGGAGGGTCAAGGGGGCCAACTATGTCAACCCCTACCCTTTCAAAGGGAACCCCAACCACAGGCAGTGGGATAAGGGGTGCCTTTGGAGTGCCACCTGTCTTGCCACTGGCTTGACAGGTTTCACAGGACTTACAAAATTCATTTGTGTCCTCAGACATCCTAGGCCAATGAAACAAGGGGACAAGTCTGTCCCAAGTTTTCATTTGTCCCAGGTGTCCAGCTAGGGGAATGTCGTGGGCTAGAGTTAGGAGGAACTTTCTGTACTCCTGAGGAATCACTAATCTCCTGGCAGCTCCAGGTTTAGGATCCCTATGCTCAGTGTACAAGAGGTTGTCCTCCCAGTAAACTCTGTGAGAGTCACTGACATCCCCATTAGCCTGTTTGACAGCTTGCTGTCTTAGACCCTCTAATGTGGGACAGGTTTGCTGTGCCACACTCAGCTCCTCCCTGGCAGGCCCCCCTTCACCCAAAAGCTCAGCAGTGTCTGCTTCAAGCTCCTCTGGTGTAGGTTCTGCACAGGGAGGGAATTCTTCTTCCTCAGAAGTTGAATCCACTGTAGAGGGAGGGATAGTAGGAAGTGGTTTGCTTCTACTAGCCCTAGCTTTAGGGAGCACTTGGTCCATTGTTCCAGGATCCAAGCTTCCCTGTCCTTTTTGCTTTTTGGCCTGAGCCCTTGTCAAAGCAGAAATATGCCCTGGGATGCCCAGCATTGCTGCATGGGCCTCCAACTCCATATCTGACCAAGCTGATGTCTCCAAATCATTTCCTAGTAGACAGTCTACAGGTAAATCTGTAGCTACCACAACTTTCTTTGGACCAGTAACCCCCGCCACGTGAGATTAACAACAGCCATGGGGTGGCTAAGTGTGTTGTTGTGAGCATCAGTTACTTGGTACTGGTGACCAAGTAGGTGTTGTTCAGGGTGGACCAGTTTCTCTATGACCATAGTCACACTGGCTCCAGTGTCCCTGTAGGCCTGAACCTCAACACCATTTATTAATGCTCCTTGTACTTATCCATATTAAGGGGACAAGCAACTAAGGTGGCTAAATCAATAGCCCCCTCAGAGACTAACACAGCCTCTGTGGCCTCCCTAACAAGGCCAACCCCAACTAAGTTACCAATAGTGAGCCCAGCTACTCCCTTGGATTGGCTATTAGTAGGTTTGCTCCCACCACCACTGCTATTAGTAGGGACACTAGGGGTAGCAGTAGGGGTTGTAGTGGTAGGAGGCTTGGTGCTTTTCTTTGGACAACTGGGATCTGTTGTCCAATGGCCTTTTACTTTACATAAATAGCACCATGGTTTCTTTTCTTTGTTTTGATTAAAGGAGGATTTGGACCCACCACCCCCACCAGAGTGTTTTTGTGGGCCTGATGAAGACTCATTTTTAGATTTGTCCCCACCCTTGTCAGAAGACTTACCATCCTTCTTTTTGTTGCCATCTTTGTCACCCCCTGTATGAACTTTTCTGTTCACCCTTGTTCTGACCCATTTGTCTGCCTCCTTTCCCAATTCTTGGGGAGAGGTCAGATCAGAGTCCACCAAGTACTGGTGCAACAAATCAGACACACAATTATTAAGAATATGCTCTCTCAGGATCAAGTTATACAGGCTGTCATAATCAGTAACTTTACTGCCATGTAACCACCCCTCCAAGGCCTTCACTGAATGGTCAATGAAATCAACCCAGTCTTGTGAAGACTCCTTTTTGGTCTCTCTGAACTTTATCCTGTACTGTTCAGTGGTTAAGCCATAACCATCCAGGAGTGCATTCTTAAGAACTGTAAAATTATTGGCATCACTTTCTTTCACAGTAAGGAGCCTATCCCTACCTTTTCCGCTAAATGATAGCCATAGGATAGCAGCCCACTGTCTTTGAGGGACATCCTGTACAACACAGGCCCTCTCAAGTGCAGCAAACCACTTGTTAATGTCATCCCCCTCTTAGAAGGGGGAACTATCTTATGCAGATTCCTGGAATCATGCTCTTTTGCAGGATGACTATGGGGAATACTGCTGCTGCCACCATGGGTTTCTAAACCCAACTTCTGTCTTTCCTTCTCTAATTCTAAAGACTGTCTATCCAAATCCAGCTGTTGCTTCTTAAGCTTCAGTCTGGTTTGTTCCACCCTCAACTTATTGAGTTCCCTTTCTAACAATCTGTCATCAGGGTTGGTGGGAGGGACATTTCTAGATACAGAGTTATGATGGGAATGAACAGAAGGAGACCTCTCCCTTACAGAGGGCACCCTAACAGCTTGGCTGACAGTGTAATGTGAGAGCACATCATCTGTATGATGTGACTCCACCTCAGTACCAACTATGCTAGACTGTCTTGTAATGGGAAGGCTAAGAAGTTTCTTTCCTGAACCTTTTCCTGGGGGAGTCCCTGGATCAGATTGAGAACCATTAGCTACTTTTTCAACAGATGGGGCACTTTTAGCCTTATCTTGTTCTCTAAGCATGTTAAGTAACAGTTCCAAGGAAGGATTCTTCCCTACACTCAAACCTCTCTCTATGCAGAGACTCCTTGCTCCTTTCCAGCTAAGGTGATCATATGCAATCTTAGACAGGTCAACATTTTGGCCTGTGCCAGACATTTTTAGAGAGAGTTAAAGTGATAGAAAAAGAGAAAAAAGTTTGTCGGAGCTTTTAGAAAGACAGAGAAAAAAACTTTTTAAACTTTTTAGAACTTTTTAGAAAGTTTAGAAGTACTTTTCAGCACTTAGAAAAGAGTGAAAAGAGGAAATGCAAAACCTTTTGGCTATGTGTACATACACTGACCTTGTTTTGTATATTTTTCTCTTATGAAAAGTACAATGACAAGAGTGGTAAGTAGTCTCAAAGCACTTATCCCACCGCTGCACAACCAATGTAGGAGGCTGGACTGGCTTGTAGTGAGTACCAAGGGGTACTTGCACCTTGCACCAGGCCCAGTTATCCCTTATTAGTGTATAGGGTGTCTAGCAGCTTAGGCTGATAGATAATGGTAGCTTAGCAGAGCAGCTTAGGCTGAACTAGGAGACGTGTGAAGCTACTACAGTACCACTTAGTGTAATATGCACAATATCATAAGAAAACACAATACACAGTTATACTAAAAATAAAGGTACTTTGGGCCATATTTATACTTTTTGACGCTAAACTGCGCTAACGCAGTTTAGCGTAAAAAAAATTCGCGCCGTCTAACGCCATTCTGAAGCGCCATGCGGGCGCCGTATTTATAGAATGGCGTTAGCCGGCGTTAGCCGACCGGCGCTGCCTGGTGTGCGTGGAAAAAAACCACGTACACCAGGCAGCGCCGGCGTTGGGGAAAATGGCGTATGGGCGTCTCAAAATGGGGCAAGTCAGGTTGAGTCATAAAAATCGCCTTAACCTGATTTGCGCCATTTTTTTACGACGCCCATCCCCCATTAACATGACTCCTGTTATAGCAAAGACAGGAGTCATGCCCCCTTGCCCATGACTTATGTCCCCTGGGCATGGTCATTGGGCATAGTGGCATGTAGGGGGGCACAAATCAGGCCCCCCTATGCCACAAAAAAAAAAAAAATACTTACCACAACTTACCTTTTCTTCCCTGGGATGGGTCCCTCCATCCTGGGGTGGGCAAGGGTGGCAGGGGGTGTCCCTGGGGGCAGGGGAGGGCACCTCTGGGCTCATTCTGAGCCCACAGGTCCCTTAACGCCTGCCCTGACCCAGGCGTTAAATTCAGGCGCAAATGCGGGGTTTTTTGCCCCGCCCACTCCCGGGCGTGATTTTTGCCCGGGAGTATAAATACCACGCACATGCCTGGGAGTCATTTTTTAAGACGGGAACGCCTACCTTGCATCTCATTAACGCAAGGAAGGTGTTCACGCCAAAAAATGACGCTAACTCCATGAACTTTGGCGCTAGACGCGTCTAACGCCAAAGTATAAATATGGCGTTAGTTTTGCGTCGAATTTGCGTCGGAAAAAACGACGCAATTTCGGCGCAAACGGAGTATAAATATGCCCCTTTATTTTTATGACAATATGCCAAAGTATCTTAGAGTGTACCCTCAGTGAGAGGATAGGAAATATACACAAGATATATATACACAATAGCAAAAATATGCAGTATAGTCTTAGAAAACAGTGCAAACAATGTATAGTTACAATAGGATGCAATGGGGACACATAGGGATAGGGGCAACACAAACCATATGCTCCAAAAGTGGAATGCGAACCACGAATGGACCCCAAACCTATGTGACCTTGTAGAGGGTCGCTGGGACTATTAGAAAATAGTGAGAGTTAGAAAAATAACCCTCCCCAAGACCCTGAAAAGTGAGTGCAAAGTGCACTAAAGTTCCCCTAAGGATAAAGAAGTCGTGTTAGAGGAATAATGCAGGAAAGACACAAACCAACAATGCAACAACAATGAATTTCCAATCTTGGGTACCTGTGGAACAAGGGGACCAAGTCCAAAAGTCACAAGCAAGTCGGAGATGGGCAGATGCCCAGGAAATGCCAGCTGTGGGTGCAAAGAAGCTTCTACTGGACAGAAGAAGCTAAGGTTTCTGCAGGAACGAAAAGGGCTAGAGACTTTCCCTTTGGTGGACGGATCCCTCTCGCCGTGGAGAGTCGTGCAGAAGTGATTTTCCGCCGAAAGAACGCCAACAAGCCTTGCTATCTGCAAATCGTGCGGTTAGCGTTTTTGGACGCTGCTGTGGCCCAGGAGGGACCAGGAGGTCGCAAATTGGACCAGGAGGTAGAAGGGACGTCGAGCAAGACAAGGAGCCCTCTTAGCAGGAGGTAGCACCCGGAGAAGTGCCAGAAACAGGCACTACCAGGATGCGTGAAACGGTGCTCACCCGAAGTCGCACAAAGAAGTCCCACGTCGCCGGAGAACAACTTAGGAGGTCGTGCAATGCAGGTTAGAGTGCCGTGGACCCAGGCTGGACTGTGCACAAAGGATTTCCGCCGGAAGTGCACGGAGGCCGGAGTAGCTGCAAAAGTCGCGGTTCCCAGCAATGCAGTCTAGCGAGGTGAGGCAAGGACTTACCTCCACCAAACTTGGACTGAAGAGTCACTGGACTGTGGCGGCCACTTGGACAGAGTTGCTGGATTCGAGGGACCTTGCTCGTCGTGCTGAGAGGAGACCCAAAGGACCGGTAATGCAGCTTTTTGGTGCCTGCGGTTGCAGGGGGAAGATTCCGTCGACCCACGGGAGATTTCTTCGGAGCTTCTAGTGCAGAGAGGAGGCAGACTACCCCCACAGCATGCACCACCAGGAAAACAGTCGAGAAGGTGGCAGGATCAGCGTTACAGAGTTGCAGTAGTCGTCTTTGCTACTGTGTTGCAGTGTTGCAGGCTTCCAGCGCGGTCAGCAGTCGATTCCTTGGCAGAAGGTGAAGAGAGAGATGCAGAGGAACTCAGATGAGCTCTTGCATTCGTTATCTAAAGTTTCCCCAGAGACAGAGACCCTAAATAGCCAGAAAAGAGGGTTTGGCTACTTAGGAGAGAGGATAGGCTAGCAACACCTGAAGGAGCCTATCACAAGGAATCTCTGACGTCACCTGGTGGCACTGGCCACTCAGAGCAGTCCAGTGTGCCAGCAGCACCTCTGTTTCCAAGATGGCAGAGGTCTGGAGCACACTGGAGGAGCTCTGGACACCTCCCAGGGGAGGTGCAGGTCAGGGGAGTGGTCACTCCCCTTTCCTTTGTCCAGTTTCGCGCCAGAGCAGGGCTAAGGGGTCCCCTGAACCGGTGTAGACTGGCTTATGCAGAATTGGGCACATCTGTGCCCAAGAAAGCATTTCCAGAGGCTGGGGGAGGCTACTCCTCCCCTGCCTTCACACCATTTTCCAAAGGGAGAGGGTGTAACACCCTCTCTCAGAGGAAGTCCTTTGTTCTGCCATCCTGGGCCAGGCCTGGCTGGACCCCAGGAGGGCAGCTGCCTGTCTGAGGGGTTGGCAGCAGCAGCAGCTGCAGTGAAACCCCAGGAAGGGCAGTTTGGCAGTACCAGGGTCTGTGCTACAGACCACTGGGATCATGGGATTGTGCCAACTATGCCAGGATGGTATAGAGGGGGCAATTCCATGATCATAGACATGTTACATGGCCATATTCGGAGTTACCATTGTGAAGCTACATTTAGGTAGTGACCTATATGTAGTGCACGCGTGTAATGGTGTCCCCGCACTCACAAAGTCCGGGGAATTGGCCCTGAACAATGTGGGGGCACCTTGGCTAGTGCCAGGGTGCCCTCACACTAAGTAACTTTGCACCTAACCTTTACCAGGTAAAGGTTAGACATATAGGTGACTTATAAGTTACTTAAGTGCAGTGTAAAATGGCTGTGAAATAACGTGGACGTTATTTCACTCAGGCTGCAGTGGCAGGCCTGTGTAAGAATTGTCAGAGCTCCCTATGGGTGGCAAAAGAAATGCTGCAGCCCATAGGGATCTCCTGGAACCCCAATACCCTGGGTACCTCAGTACCATATACTAGGGAATTATAAGGGTGTTCCAGTAAGCCAATGTAAATTGGTAAAATTGGTCACTAGCATGTTAGTGACAATTTGGAAAGAAATGAGAGAGCATAACCACTGAGGTTCTGATTAGCAGAGCCTCAGTGAGACAGTTAGTCACTACACAGGTAACACATTCAGGCACACTTATGAGCACTGGGGCCCTGGGTTACCAGGGTCCCAGTGACACATACAACTAAAACAACATATATACAGTGAAAAATGGGGGTAACATGCCAGGCAAGATGGTACTTTCCTACAGTGTGCCCCCTCTCTCCTCCAGCACAGGCTCCAAACATCAGTTGGGGTCAACTACCCTATTGTGTGAGGCCAAGGCACAGCCTTTATAAATGCAGGTGTGCCCCGCTTCTCCCTTGTCTCAGCCCAGGAAGACTATTCAGCATGCATATGCACCTCTGTGACACCTCCACCCTCCCTGTGTACAGGCTGTCTGAAACGTATGCACAAAGCCCAACTGTCACTCTGCCCAGACGTGGATTGGAGTCAAGCTGCAAAACACCAGAGTCATAAGCACAGAGAAATGGTCACTTTCTAGAAGTGGCATTTTTGTAATGATAATAAAAAATCCACATTTCCAATGCAATCCTATGAGAAGGCAGCACTCACAGCAGTGAGAAACCAAGTAGGCTGTTTGTCACTACCTGGACTGGCCACGCTACTAGGCACATGTCCTGCCTTGTACATACATGACACCCTGCCCATAGGGCTAGCTAGGGCCTACCTTAGGTGTGACTTACATGTAGTAAAAAGGGAGTTCGGGCCTGGCAAGTAAATTTAGATGCCAGGTCCCTGTGGCAGAAAAATGCACACGCAGGCCCTGCGCTAGCAGACCTGAGGAAGGTTTGACAGGCTACTTCTGTGGGTGGTTCAAGCTGCGCTGCAGGCCCACTAGTAGCATTTGATTAACAAGCCCTGGGTATGGAGATACCACTTTACAAGGGACTTACAGTTAAATTAAATTTGCCAATTAGGTATAAGCCAATCATACCAAGTTTACAAGGGAGAGCACATGCACTCTAGCACTAATTAGCAGTGGTAAAGTGCCCAGACTCATAACATCAACCAAAAAGGGTCTGAAAAATAAGGAGGAAAAGGCAAAAAGTTTGGGGAATGACCCTGTAAAAAGGACCATGTCCAACACAATTGTCTCAATTTATTGATTCTGTTCCCTCCTCGGTTATGTGGAGGAACCATATCCAGTCCATACTAACGTGATATCCCCCTGTTGTGTTCCTGTCGTTGTGCAACATTGTTTGCCGTGGCATATGCAGGATTTCTATTCATTATAGCTCTTATATGTTCTAATGTATGCTTTTTGAGCATACAAATTGTACTTCGTACATAAAGTAATCCACAAGTACATTCAATAATATATATATTACATTTTTAGTGCTACATGTAATTTTATGTCTGATATGAATCTTATTTTTGTCCCTATCTTTTATAAATTGCCAATTTTGCATGGTTTGCAATTGTTACATTTTGTGAATACTTTTTGCACGCACTCCAACCAATTGCTAGTCCGATATTTCTGGAAATGGCTCCTTACCAATTGATCTTTCAATGAATGAGTTTTTCTGTAAGTCACTAGAGGGTGATCACCTAAAAGAGTGCCAATATCTGGATCCTTGGATACAAGATATCAATGTTTCTGGATTAAACTGACAATCTTTTTGCTTTCTTTACTATATGTCAATATCAATCTGGGTGGAGTTTGGTCTTGATGGGACTCCTAATTGATTCTCTTTTCATGTAATTAATGTTTCTGCTTGAGCCTTCTTTCTCACTCTTTCTAAACTTCTTGTTAGTTCCCATTGTTGATATCCTCTTTGTTTTAATCTCAATGTTGTCAATGTTGTTATTATTAATGGAAGGACGAGTATAAGAGCACTGAGCATAAATAATACAGAGCCTGTGATGACCTCTCATAGTTTGTTTGTTTTTTAAATTAGCTAACCGCAGATGTTTGTCTGATTAGCCACAGTGAAATAAGGACTCTGAAAGCGGCACTTTGAATTACAACTCCCAGAATGCCCTTGTGATTATAAAAGACAAATAAATGAGAACCATGTGTGCATACAAACTGAAACCACCTGAGGAAGACAAAATGTTGAAACACATTGTGGTGTTTGATGTGCTGCTCTGTGAATAAATGGAATCTGCTAATCCATACCTCTGGGAGTGCAGCAGTTCTTGTTGGATTATTTTGTGAGGGTCGTGGTTTCAACCCTATGCTTGCACCGGAGGTAAGAGCCCTCCACTTTTTAGACCATTTGATATATTTATATGAATATATAAATATCTCCAACAGATTGTCCGAGTACGGAGGCTGTAACTGGGCAGTCCGGATCAAACCCCATCCATATAAACAATACCTTCTTAATGGAAAGAAGAATCTGGACTTCGTGGTGCGGCAAAAATGCTATTTAATATGAAATCACAGGATTACAGGCTCCCACACCAACCTGTTTCAGACGTAGCCTTGTACACAGTCGGGCAATTCAATCATTAGTTGCCAATTAATTCTTAACAATTAAATATTACTTAATGAACTTCTCGTCCTATGCCCTACAAACCTAACAGCCTGCAAATAACATATACTGAAAAAAAATTGTATTTCTTAAATTATGTAATACGTATAAATCATAAATGAAATGTATTCAATATTCCTCAATTAACTTCCAACCCTATCCCGCTACAACCAGCTACACCACTATCAATTACGATTAAAAGTTAATTAAAAAAAATTAAATCACTTAAAATTACAAGTTATATTTTAAAAACAATAACATTTATATGAACAATAGTAGCACATAGAATTAATATATACACTAAATTACACTAAATTAATAAACAATACTTTTAACAATTATACTAGTGAAAACGATATTACAATATAATTATTATTTAAAAGGATATTACTTACCTCAAAAAGTGATATTCTTGTTAATGATATTTGTGCATCATGATATTTGTGTGACATAATATTCAATTTCCAATATTTCTGTCTCCTGGTATTTTTAAATCTATATTTTTCCTAAACACCTCAAACAGTGCTAAGACCACACTCCCCTTTTCTCAGATCCCCTGATTTATTTAATTATTTATTTTTAATTTTATTTCTAACATTTGTACAGCATGACTGTCACCGAAACTGATATCCTGGCACTGAGAGCTTATATACGGTACCACACCACAGAAGCATTAGGGAAGTAGGGGCAAAATTATTGGGGGGAAAGCCAGGTCTTAAACGCTTTCCTGAATTGTAACAAATCTGTAGATGTCCCAACAGTGGGTGGCAATTTGTTCCACAACTGGGCCACCTTAACTGTGAAGGCCTGACCACCTCGTGTTATTTTGCGGAACATGTTTATGTAAACAAGGGTTGCAGAGCACGAGCGAAGATATCTCCTGGGAGCAGTGCTTAATTTGTAAATAAAAACGTTCAGGTGCCCAAAGCCCTCCTCTTGAGCATGTGGCTGCTGCAATTAAATATGGAAACACAGAATACTGAGGCAGCGTAATCCTGAAGCCATCTCGGGCCTCTTCAATCCATATAAAGCCACTCCCTGCCCCTTCAGCCTACTCCTGCAGCTTTTTACTTTCTCCCTTTGTAACGCTATTTCATTTTTCCCTTCTTCCGTCTTTTCCATATGAGTCTTTTGCTTGCAGCAAAAGCTTGAGGCGGAAACAACATGCACTAATTGAGCACTGCCTGGGAGTATAAACGCTCAGTTTTTGCTGTAGACACACCGGATCCTTGCCTTGCCTTAAATACAATACACATGGCTTTAAAGGTGATCCTCTTCTTCACTGGAAGCCAGTGCAATTCCTTCAGTGCATTGAATGCTGAGGGTCTACGGAGTCTATTTAAGGAAGTTTAGCTGCTGTCACCTGGACCCTGTGTGGTCTTTGATCAAATAGGCAGGAGCTCCAAGTAATGGTGCATTGCAATTGTTATAGCTCTTAGCCCTGCTCTGTAGGGTGAGATGACTTTTGTAGTGTAAATGTCCATTAGGCAGAGCAGATTCTTGCAGGTTTTGTCAATTTCAAATTTCTGAAGAATCCTGAAAACACACCTATTCTGTTCTGCACGTGCTGGGACTCCCCAAACGGCAGCTACAATTATGCCCTGCTTCCTGCTCCAGTTTTAGTCATGCTGTATGGCCACTCAGACCTAAGAATAGTAAGTCAGCCGTAAAACTCACCTTAACAGTTTTCTGATCATTGAAAATATTCTTAAGACTTTTCCTCATAGAAATGATTTGGGTATTTTTGTTATCAATGCCACCTCTATTCCATATCCATTGAAGCAGCAGATTATCTCTCTTCAACTTTTTTCTCCCTCTGCATCATTCTTTGATGGAAATTTGACATTTATGTGCTTTACAAAAAATGGAAATTAATAAATAAATGCATAAATATTGGTGAGGATAATGATGGTGGTGAATGAGGATTTGTTGTGTAACTGAATGCCATTGAGATAGGCTCTGGGGTGCCATTTCCAAAAGCATCAGTGATGGTTTCCACAGGGCAAATTCCTGTAAGCCAAAAGAGATGGTCCCTTAGGAGGGATTCTAAATTACATTGTAAACTTGTGCAAACTACATTTATGGCCCAATTTACAATGAAAAGTCAGACATGTGCAGCATAGATTTCCTCGAGCTTTTAGAAGACTTTCATGCATGAAGTACTCCACAGATCTCCAAAAATGCTCCTCTGCACTATAGCAGGAAGAAAATCATTCTAACTATTTACAAAATGTTTTTAATCCACATGTAAAGTGCATTCCTCTGCCGAAAATGCCTTAGCCTAAAAGTTCATGCAATGTGGGCGTATTTCTGTCCCATTCTCACCATGAAAAAAACTGTTAAACAATCTTATTCATTGCAATCACATCATCTACTTTAATGTAACCTGATACACAGAATCCAAAATTGCCTTTAATATCAAATATGCACTATTTATATGCACAGAAATGGTTGTGAGTGGGCCCTAAAAATAAAGACTGCCACGAATGGACACTGCTTCATTAGGGAGCTCTAAAATACATTGGGGTAGCATAGACAGTGCTTCATGTCTGAAAACCCATGTATTTATCCACCCACACCAATCTAATCCAACTATCCTGTAGTTATTCAGATCACCGACCATTCTCCACCCCCCTTTCTTTAATATTTAAGGATCACAGATACCGTTGTTCCTGCATCCTCCTTTACCCCTACCAAACACGAATAGAGAGAGTAGAAAGACTGCTGGAACTGTTATTGGGTACATCAGAATGTCACTCACAAAAACATAGCCTGACAGTGTGTCTAAAATATTGTTTACAGAAATGTTGCCTCCTTGAATGGAGATTTTTTACTATTAACTCCAATGGAGCAATATTTTTGTAAAATAGTTTTGGATCTATCATATTTTTGTTAGATATTTAATCCACTGTATTGTGGTACCATTCAACTGTTACAAAAGGGGGAGATAATCTTTTCACTACCTCTATTACAGTAATTCCTTGAATATTTTAAAAGCACAGAATTCTTAAAACAATAAACCTCCAAACTCTCTGATACCCTCCCCAGAAGACGTCCCTTCATGAAGGATCTAATTTCCTGTTTCTCATTTCAGTAAAAGGTTATGCTCCTTAAGTTATCAGTGCTATGCTTCTGTTGGTATAGATCCAATGTCTGTTTCCTCCTAATGTTTCTCCCACCTTTTACCTTCACAATCCACTCAATACCTATGTCTGCTGCATTTTCATCGTCTTGGTCATAAATGAGCCCCTTAAATCTTTTTGTCGGTCTCTGGCTGATTGTAGAACACTTTGTAAACCCCCCTTTTCCCCTCCTCCCCCCATTCTCCTAATTTCTGTTACCACTTTGGCCTTAGTAATGAGTAGCTATGATTTCCCCAGGTAAGCCCACCTCCAGGAATCACCACGACCAGGGATAATAGTAATTCCAAATAGTGTGGGGTGTTGTTTATACAGATTACAGAACGAACCTTAAGCTTCCAATGAGAAATGAAGAATACTGGGGGAATCCGTAATCCCTTATACAACTGCCTGATAATTCCTGTTCCTCTGTTACTTCCTCATCTTCCCCTAAAGTTTCTCCTGGCTTGTCTCACCTTCTTTGGGTGCATCCCCTGCTGTACTCAGCTGGGTACACCTGCTTCTTTTTCATTACTTTTTAAATCTGTGACATTCTGTCTCACAAATGTTAACACATTATTACGTTTTGCTCTTTTGTACAGTCTTTTGAAATGCGATTTGGGAAGAATGCACCATGAATGCTCAATGCGACATCACTTGTAATTTATACTACATACAATTAAAGTGGATCATTTAAACTGGCAATTTAAGTTACTTGAGGCTTTTGAATTTGCTTTTCAGCCAAATAACCCGAAGAATCTAATTCTAATGATCTAATTTATGAGACTACAGAGTCTGCTAAATTTACATGTTCCCGAAATATTTAGATGCATTCAGATTGTTTTGCATGTTAATAAACTGAGGTCTCAGTTCGAAGGAAGACGTGTGTGCCCTCGCATGTGTTTTGTAAGCATCTGCCACCGAAGGCAATGGAGCAGGCCTGGTAATCTCTTCTGCAGAGAGAAGCAAGCTGTTCAGGGTAGAGGTTCACTCATACTGAGCACAACACAATTCAGATTCGAAAATTGTACTCGCAAATGTGGCAAGAAAACATGTAACTTGCAAACGTGCATAATATGTCTGATTTAGACATGTAAACCAGGCCCATATTCAGGAGTAGATGCTATGGGGGCCATGGTCCCAAGGAAGAGCTATTGTATAAGATGGGTCTCAAAGTTACATAAGGGTGTCTACCTCAACATCTTTTAAATTAGGAACAATATGGTGACATTTTAAAGACTGCAACATATTTTAATCATATTCAGTGCATTGTCGTTGTGCTACCTTTACAACTGTTTGAGATAATGAGTAGGAAAATGTGGCATTCAAAGCACAGACAGGAACATTGAGAATGCTCAGGGCAGTGACATTGATGAAAACTGAATAGAATATAAGTGAAATCATGCATGGCATTGTGCCTTCTGCCTTAAGACACCTTTGGGAAATTACACCATATTTGTATGCATATTTCACTAACAACCATACATAATAATCAAAAGGGCAGTTGTAAACAAAGTGAGTATACAGGCTGGGGGAAATGCACCCTCCACCCCTGTGAGCTTGCACTGCCGGATAGACTCTGAGTGAACAGCTAGCAGGACAGACAGGCAAAATAGGCATAGGCTGTTGGAAACCATGAACACAGCTCATGGGGTGATTGTGGCAATGGATCCACTTCCATAAGTCACAGGAGCAACACCTAGCAGAACGCTATGCATTAATTGTTCAATATCTAATTTTTCGAGGTGGTGGCCACCAATACACATTTTTAGGGACCCAGACTTACTTCGATCTGTACCAAAAGAATGAAAAGAAAAAGTAAGAGGAAGAGAAATATATGAAAACAGAGATAAAGAAATGAAGAAGAACCTGTAAGAGAAAGAGACATGAAGTGTATGATAGGAGAGGAAGAGGGTTGCAGTGTAATCAAAACTAGGGCACCTCGGTATTCTGCAATCCTGGAATTCAGTAGTACTGCCAGTGGGAGCCTAGGAAAAACATTGGGGCCCAAGTCACTGACAGTGAGTGGCAGTGATTCAGTTAGGGTCCAGAAGCTTACTCTATACTTGCCCCTTTTTTAGGTTTTGCCTGCACAGCGCTTGGGCTGTTCTCATTAGGTATTGCCTGCACAGAACTTGCTCTGTGCTAGTGAAATCTATAGAATTTAATATAAATCTTTAAAAGGTGTTACATCCCGCACCCTTGCTTTCCTTGCTTTTCATTGGTTCCTGTGCTTGCCACTTACATTTCCTCCAGTTCTATTGGCTGTAGCATTATTTCCTGCATTTACTAATGCTTGTTTCTTGTGTGTTTGGTCTTATCATTGTCCAGAGACCCAAGTACTTTGTTCATCCGCTTTGGTTTCGGAACACCTTTTCTTAATTGATTTGCTACTTTACACGTAGTGTGAACCCCAAAGAAGATATTGGAGTGCTTCACAGGCACTGGATGTTGTCCCTCACACCGAGGCACGAACCCTGATCACAACTGCACTCTCCAATCCCCTATAGGCCACGCCCACTCACCAGTCCCCCTGGGGTGAAGCAGGCACCCACTCTAGTGCTCCCTTTAGTTGCAGAGGCAGGCGCTTGTTACTGTTTGCTTTCTTCTCAGCAGTCTCTGATCACCTTCTGTCTCTGTGCTCTTTCTCATCTGCAGTTTCAGCTTGTTCACCATTTCCCATGCATGTTGTCCTTTTCTTAACCATGCGTGTTCTCTGGTTTTCTGTGTCCCTGTTTGCATTCTCTACTGTCTTCTTTCACTCCATTTCTCTGTCTAGCTTTTTAAATGTTGCATCCTCTGCTCTCCCTAATTCTTCCAGATGTTCACCGCTCTTTCCCCTCAGCAGTTTTTTACACTCCAAATTTTCTCCCGACTGCCTCACATTCTCCTCAGTGTTGTCCGCTCCACATCATTTGTATAAAATTGGGGGGGGGGGTAAAGCACCACTCACACATGTGGCCAGGAGATGGTGCCTGATGGCGCCTAATGATGCTCTAAACTTAGGATCCCCAATTTGAGAAGGTATTTTCAAACAAAGTAGTTATGCGTTCACTTGATTATTTCAAACTGCTGGATGGGATACTGGGCTAAAAAGTAAAAGAAAAAAAGGCATGTGGCAGTACTGGAGCAGAGGTTGGAGCGAGGAATACATGGAGTAAGAATGGCTTCTTAGGGTGCTGGATTGACAAAGCTCAGATGTCATGCAAATCTAGGTCATTTTTACCTTTTCTCCTTTTGTTAAGCTCTATGCATGCCCCCATGTTAGGCAGAATTATTTTCTTTATATCCATTTAGGTGGACAACAAAGATGGAAAACTGGAAACTTTATTTCTAATTGCTATGTGTGGGGATGGTGTAAATGTACAAAAAAAGAAACATTCAGCTCATTTAGCCTCTAGATTGCATTAGATTGCTACTCTAAATCCATTTACCTCTACTCTGCCACAGAGAACGTCTGCTCAAACAGTAACGAGCCTCATTAGTAGTCTATTTCAAGCAATGCCATCATTATCACCAGTGTCCCCTTTGATTTTATTTATTTTTATTTCATTGCTTTCAATGCATGTTTTTTCTCTTAAAGAGAGACACAAGATCTTCAATCCAAATTGTATCATATTGCACAACTGCTCACAAAGCAACAACTTACAACTAGAAACGGCTTATTATTAATCAAATAGGCAAAACCTATTGAATTTACCAATGCTTGTTCTCTATGGCTACCTTCACAGTGCTTCGAAATTGACTGAGCATGTGGAAGCTAGTGCAATTAAAATTATGAAGAAGGCTCAACGAACAAGTGCAAGAAGCACCCATCTCCTCCCCTCAATATTAGCAGTTCAAGCCTGATTAAAGTCCCCTTATTTCTGCAAGTGGCATCACAAATGTATGGCTGTCTCCCAGTGACTTTTTCCCAGAAATAAAAAAAGTAATATTCTGGCTACTGATATTAATTGGGGTTATTTTAGGCAGGACTAAGGAGTTATTGTAAATGAGAAATGATAGGAAGTCTTATTATTCCGAGGATAAAGGTCAAGGAATGTTGTTGATCAGCAGCATTTGCCCACAGTATGCCCTATTCTTGCTGAGTGCTGTTAAAGAACATTGTCATTTAGTTGAGACCACATTCTAACTTGTTCTTATGTCAATAGTCTGAGTGTTCATGGTCTCCTCATCAGTCTCTTTCACCTTGTCTGTATGTCCACACATTAGTATCCACGTGTCTACCTGTGGCAGTGTCAATGAGCTTGTGAAAATACCCACCCCTGTGTCTGTCTTACAGTATCATTCTCTATGCCAGTTTTAATGTCCATTTATAAGTGTCCCTATATCAGTGTCTTAGGGTCTGTGTCCCCATGTTGACACATATCCCTCTGTCAGTTTCAATGTCCCTGAATCAGCAGCTGAATGTCAATACTCCCAGCTCAAAACCTGTGGCATTGTTGCAGTGACACTACTCCAATGCCAGTCTCCCTATGTTAGTGTTAATGCCCCAGTGTAAGTGTCTCAATTCATCTGTGATTATGTCTCAGTGGATTAAATGGACTTTGCAGTGTCTTTGTTAGCGTTCACGTGTTGCCTTTGATATCCCTGTTTCCCAATGTCAATTTATCCATTATCCATTTAAGTCTTCTATCAGTTTCAGTATCCAAGTGTCAGTATCCCCCATCATTATTCAGGTGCTAGTGTTTGATGCCCCAGTGTCTGTGTTCCCCTTGTCAGTTTTCCTGTGTCTGTGTTGTGGATCTAACACTAGCAACCCAGTGCCAGCGACTGGGTGCCCTTGCATTGTGTCACACTATTTGTCATAGAATTCCTGACCGTGCCATTATACTGGTTCCTTTGTGTCAGTGTCTCAGCATAAGTGTTTGTAGACTCATCAGTGCATCCATGTTAGTGTTATTACATATGTACCAGTGCCCGTCTGCTTGTTTCACCATCAATGCTCCAGCATCATTGTCAATATTCCTATTTTCCTATTTACACATGTCCTTGTGCCAGTGGCCTAGTGTGAGTGCCTAAGAGTCAACATCCTCATACCACTTCTTCTATATAATTTCCCCCATTGCAATCTCAGCATCCCTGTGTCAATGTCCCCATGTTATTTTCAGAGTATCTGTATCAGGGTCTGTAAGAAAGTGAATTATAAAATGTGATGGTAATTGGTGGTCCATCACAGGTAATAAGGTGATAAATGTGTTAAGTCCAACACAAGGTTTCAATAGTTTAAACCTGAGCTCAACCCTTGGTAGCTACAAGCTTCACTCAGAGAAAATATGTAAAGCACGTAGAAGTAACAAAACAGTTAAAACGTCACAACAAAGAAAAATCCAACTTAAATTTATAAAAATAGAGACAAATATATTCAACGCAGATTCGTCCTGCTTAAAGACTTTGCCGTGTGGCTTAGGATCTGATTAGAGTTCGGAGGATGGGCTACTCCATCACAAATGTGAAAGATATCCTGTCCACCTTATTACAAGTGCATTATACACATTAGCACTTGGAATGAGCAGATCAGTCCACCAAACTCTAAACCAGGCCCTTAGGTGGTCATTCTAACCCTGGTGGTAAAAACCGCGGTAGCACTGCCAACAGGCTGGCGGTGCACCGCTGGGCATTCTGACCGCGGCGGTTCAGCCGCGGCCAGAAACGGAAAGTCGGCGGTGTACCGCCGACTTTCCGCTGCCCTTGAGAATCCTCCATGGCGGCGGAGCGCGCTCCGCCGCCATGGGGATTCTGACACCCCCTACCGCCATCCTGTTCCTGGCGGGTCTCCCGCCAGGAACAGGATGGCGGTAGGGGGTGCCGCGGGGCATGGGCACTGCAGGGGCCCCCGTAAGAGGGCCCTAAAAAGAATTTCAGTGTCTGCCTAGCAGACACTGAAATTCGCGACGGGTGCTACTGCACCCGTCTCACTCCAGCAACTCCGCCGGCTCCGTTCGGAGCCGGCTTCATCGTTGCTGGCTCTTTCCCGCTGTGCTGGCGGGCGGCCTTTTGGCGGTCGCCTGCCAGCACAGCGGGAAAGCCAGAATGGCCGCCGCGGTCTTGTGACCGCGGTGAGGTCATTTGGCGGTAACCGCATGGCGGGCGGCGACCGCCGCCCGCCGCGGTTAGAATCACCGCCTTAGTCTCTGAAATGGAAGTCACAATCCTCCCACAGGGAAGGGCTTTAGTCTGTATCTGGCAAACCCCCTTCAAAATCCGTTAAGCATTGAGTTGGGTCCCCCGAAGCTGTTGATTTTGGTGGAACAATCTCAAAGCAAGAAAAGTAAAATTTCACACCCAGGGAAGTTCCATCATCGGCAGGATAGTTTTGGCACCTCTTCATAGTCACGATTTCTACCTTTGAACCTACTGTATTTTCTAGAGCTTGAATTCTTTCACAAGGGTGGGGCAGCAAGCGGTACTGGATTTTCAGGCAGCAAAAAGCTCCATGCCTTCAGAACAGTTTTCATGCTTCATTAAGGTCAAGCACTGGCTAGGGTAGCTACTGGACGACTAATACACATTAGCTTTCAGGAGTTTCAGGCACCAAAAAGGTAACTTGCTAAAAGTTATTTTCTTAAGTATGCATTAAGCATGTACGTACACCATTAAATTGGATTTTTATAAATATTAAAATTAGTGACTGAACAATTTCTCCAGCATGACCCAAACTAGAGTTAGAATAATGAATATATTAATCTGCACTCTAGTCTCCGTCATTGACCAGCCAGAGCCTTCCATAGTGAAGAAAGCTTTTGAAAGCTTCTCACTGTAGGAACATGCCTACATTAAGGCCCTCATTATGACTTTGATGGGCATCAGAGGCCACCCGCCAAAGTCCCGTGTTGGGATAACCGTATATGCGGGCGTCCCTCCGCGGTACCTATTATGAGTTTACTTCCGGGCCGGCCCAGCGGGAAACACACCACAACATTGACGCCGGCTTGAAATCGAGCTGGTGGCAATGTTGCGGTGCGTCGGGTGTGACAGCACCTGTCGCGCTTTTCGCTGCCCGTAATTCGGGCAGTGAAAAGCGCAACGGGGCTGTCCATGGGGGCCATGCCAAGTGCATGGGCAATGCAGGGGCACCCATGGGGCCCCCGGCACCCCAGTTCAGCCAGCCTTTGTATGCAGTGGGACCGCCATGCAAAGTCTGGCGGAAACGCGGGTTGCGGGTCCGGAGGGCAGCGCTGCCCTGGTGGATTTAGGCCGCCGGCACCGCCAGGCCATCGGCTGGCAGCAACCTGGCGGTTCCGGCAGTTAGACCATGGCGACTCCACCACGATCATAATATAGCGGTCAGACCACCCCTGTCAGCAGTGGTCCAAGTGCCACAGCAAGTCTGGCGGTCAGTGGACTGCCAGACTTATACTGGTACCCTCAATGTTTACAAGTCCCACATTTAGATACTAGGCATCGTACCTTGTGGGCTACAGGCCTACTTAGGAGTAACCTATGACTATTTAAAAGGAAGGTTTTACTCTTGTTTAAAGGGCCATTTTGATTATTCAGAGTGCAGGTTTAAATTGCAGCAGTTAGGCTACATTGCCTCGTTTTCCTTGTCATTCTAGTGGATTGCACAATATGTGCCAGGTTTTCCTTGTCACACCAGAGGATGGCACACTAAGTGCTGTAGTCCACAGGTGCCATTTAAATTCTATTGTCATGCGTGCCATTTCTATATCATATGCTACGGCCTTCCAGGAGAGTTCATTCTGCCAATCAGGGATTAGCCAATTTTTACATGTTTTAGGGGCCAGAGCACATGCACTGGACACTGGACAGAAATGCCTTAGTGTGCAGAGTCCAAAAACTAGGAATAAAGTTCAGCAAAAAAATGGGGGTGATCATGCAAAAAGGGGCATTATCTCAAAGTGTCCTCTTGTCCCAGTGTCTGTTTATCCAGGCAACATTGCTGAGACAGTAACCCTTGGCGGTGTTGCAGTGCCCAAATGTCCATTATAGTGTTTCAATGTCAGTGTCAATGACTGTGTCCCAATATGAGTATCCTTGTGTCACTACCCCAATGCTACGTCCCCTAGTCACTGCCTTTTTAATAATGTTGATGTATTGTGTCACTGCCCTGGTGTTGTGTCCAAACATCAGTTTCTTAGCATCAGTACCCTATTTTCCATGTTTCAGAAACCCTGGGGCACTACCAAATTCCACTGACCGAACATCAGTGTTTGTGCTTGCTGTCAGCATTCCAGAGTCACTTTGCCCAGTTTAATGTCCCCACATCAGTTCTTTTCTGCTTCTGTGTCTGTATTCCAGTATCTGAGACTCATTGGTAGGGTCTCAATATCAGTACCCTTGGGCTGGTGTCACATAGTGATTGATGGTGCAACTGTGTCAGTGTCCTACTGTTGGTGTTATGCCCTGGTGCCAGTGTCCTGGTGTCTGACCAATGACAACATTCTAGAACTCCTATCCACATTCCAGTGTTGTTTTTTTATGTCAGTGCTCTACTGTACGTGTCCCAAGGGCAGTATTCCAGTGTTTATTTATCAGCACCCTTGTCAGTGCTCTCCATAATGTCCCACTTGATATCACTTATAACATCCTACGCCCACCGAAACATGAAGGGAATGAAAGAGCTCTGCAGGTTGAGCGTAAACAATAACAAGAGATTTGGTGATTTTTTAAGGCAAGATATGATAACTTGAAAAAAAGTGTGAGAAATATTTTTGTTACAGAGGCACACCTCAAAATGGGAGTTGACAAGTAACAAATGCATTTCACTAATGTATACATTACAGTGACTCAAGTAGAATTAAGATTTTTCCCCATTTATGTCAAGTTTTGTAGACTGCCTTGCATTAGACGCTTCACTGATCATTTGAAAATTAAATAAATAATTTGAAGTTTGCTTCACATTGCAGCTAAGGTATTTATTTTTAGCTAACATTCTGAACACATTCAAATGTTAAGCAAGTGTTTTGAAAGTAATTTGTTGACCACCCAGCCCTTCATGCTGCCAGTTGAATTTAGGAGGCCAGTTATTCAATAGGGTGTCTGACTCTGCTAGCACCTACCTCCTACTCTCCATTATCCACCCTTTCCTGTGGGCTGGAAAGTGTGAGATTTGCAGGCTGAAAAACTTTGTTCAGTCCATGACTAACTTTAACAACTTAAAGGAGCAGTCCTCAGAGTACATGTAAAATGCCAAAAAATCTAGGATGATTCATTCTAGGTGAAAAACTCAATCTATAAACCTTTATAAAATCAATGACAAAGGAGCTCAATATTAGCTGAGATTCATCAAATCATTAAATAGATGTGTTGCCAACGATGAACGCAAACAGTTTGTACAGTGGTTTGTGATCTCAAGGCTAATATAAACTACTTCCTCACTATCCTCCCCACCTTCTGGATTACCCCTCTGAAACCCATCCTTCATGCTACTGTAAGACAGATCATTAACACCAGGATGTTTGACTCTATCATACCAACACTTACTTAAATCCAATGGCTCTTGTTCGAAGCCTGCTGCACATTCAGACCTTCCTGCATTGTCCCCAGAGCAGTGAGGTTGAACACCCCTCACTAAGTACAAAACAAAGTAATGCTATTAGGAAGTTGAAAACACTCCTGCAGCAACAAACAACCTCTATCTGGAAGCAATTTACTGCAAGAAAATCTTCACAGGATCTCAGTTCTTCTCTGGTTTTGTCCCTATGGTTTAAAACAACATATATTGGGTATCAAACAAGACCCATCCTTAACACTCTTCAAAGAGGGACTGAAAAATCACTTGTTGCTGAAATGACGATACCTCCTGATAGACACCTGTCTATCCTACGCTTGACCTTTTACCTACATGATCTACTAATCCCCTTTGCAGACAAAGGGGGTCATTCTGACCCCGGCCGGCGGCGGAAGCCGCCGGCCTGGCTGGAACCGCCAGAATACCGCTGCGCGGTCAAAAGACCACCGCGGGTATTCTGGGTTTCCTGCTGGGCTGGCGGGCGACTGCCAGAAGGCCGCCCGCCAGCCCAGCGGGAAACACCCTTCCATGAGGATGCCGGCTCCGAATGGAGCCGGCGGAGTGGAAGGGGTGCGACGGGTGCAGTTGCACCCGTCGCGATTTTCAGTGTCTGCATGGCAGACACTGAAAATCTTTGTGGGGCCCTGTTACGGGGGGCCCTGCAGTGCCCATGCCCCCAGGCGCCCCACGACACCCCATACCGCCATTCTGTTCCTGGCGGCCAAAACCGCCAGGAACAGGATGGCGGTATGGGGGTCGGAATCCCCATGGCGGCGCAGCAAGTTGCGCCGCCATGGAGGATTCCCCAGGGCAGCGGGAAACCGGCGGTACACCGCCGGTTTTCCGTTTCTGACCGCGGCTGTACCGCCGCGGTCAGAATGCCCATGGGAGCACCGCCAGCCTGTTGGCGGTGCTCCGGCAGGTCGTTGGCCCTGGCGGATTTTACCGCCAGGGTCAGAATGACCCCCAAAATGGCTACAACACAGGCCAGATCAAATACATCATACATTGCAAATTTCTACCTCTTCAGAATCATTGGCTTGTGTCCACCTTGCTCACTAGAGGACACCCCAGTATTTAATCTACAACATGCCTTGTAGTTTGTGTTCTTACACCAGCAACTTACCCTTCTTTGTGACTATTATATTTATGCACTTTTGAGTGTTTCTTCAATGTCCTATACCTGTACTTTTGCAGTACCTGTAACTCATGTTATTATCTAATATCTTCTATCTGTATCCTATAATCTCTAAATTATCACTATACATTGTGCACTGTTTATCATTCTCTTACCAACTTCCAAAGTGTTCTAATATCTTTCTTGGATTATCCCTGCACTACAGAAAATTCCCCAAATATTATCAGCTTGGCCATTAACAACATAGTCATGCCCTAGCCTGTTTAGAAAAGGCTGTGATTTTTATGTGGTATTTGCTCCTTGAGCATTTTTGGAATGATTACCAAAGGGGTTCTATATGGGGGAATGCAGTTCCTCTCTCTCTGTCCAAAGCTATTGGTGATGGTTATAATATCCAGGATACATATCTTCATGAACAGCCAACCACAGTGCCAGTGTGTAGCATAGGCTTGTTGGTGACAAGAGTGCATTCTCTCTGTAGGAGTGATGTTTAAATCATCATGAAGAATCAAGACGGGCCTCCTGGGGGCAGTGGGGGTTTACAGGTATGATTCCCAAGGCTCAAGGAGCACCAGGGGCTACTGGCAGGTTGGACGCCACAGAAATGAACTGCACCACCACAGGTTAAAAAAAAAAACAGTTTGAGAGATGGTAACAGCTGTAGGTCACATATCTAAATTTTGTGTCGTTCCAACCAGCAAAGGGTGAGTTAGGATAAAGGGAAATGAACGGTAGAGGGACATTAGTGGTTCAGCTAGAGGGATTTCTAAATGGGGTGGTTTTATGCATATTTGGGAGCTCTGGGCCAGATCCAAAGTGTGGGAAAGGCCACAGATTGCAAAGGTGCGTGCTCAAAACCAACCTTTTATGATGGCAAAATGCTCCTTTTAGCTTTTGACGTAATGGTGTAATGATGTAATGGCATGCAATACCATAAAGCCAATATAGTGATGATGGCATTGAGATGGATCCCTTGGTATTAGCAGCTCCATCCAGCCACTGCTCTACCAAGTAGTGCACATATCTGCCTGCTGTCATCAGATCAATGGTTACACCTACAATGTGGTCACTCTATTTGGATGTACAAACTTCAAATCATAGAAGATTCTGATGCACATCCATCTCTGCAGTACAGTAGTACCTGCATGCCACCCTACAATGAAAAACATTTTGGCCATTCTATGGTGGTGAGGGCCAGCTCCTACAATGTCTGTCTTGAAGTAAAACCAGGGAAGCAGGCAGGTGTACAGGGACCTGAGTGGAGCCAGCCTGTGTGCATGTGCCATGCACATATGACAAGAAGTTTAGTCCCTGTCATGTGAGTAAATGAGCCTCCATTCATCAATAGCATCTGGCCACACATCAGTTTGGTTAAGAGACCACGGTCCCCAGTGAAGTCTTTGTGTGACATTTCCGATCTATGCAGGATGCCAATAGTTATGTTCCAATCACCCACTATTGTTGTTTTCCAGTAGCACTGTAGACAATGTTGAGAAAAATGGGTGCTTGATATCATTCAGGAAGTCGATTTAAACTACCATCAGCATTGTCTTCTGTATGGACATTTTTATCAACTTTCATCGTCCACCCAGGTTTTCAACAGTGAGGCCGATAAGGACATTTCAAGGGGAATGACCAATAATGCTGAGTGAAATTATACCTAGTGCTTTATAGCATGTGTAAGGAAATCTTTTATGGTTTCCAACTAATTGTGCATGGGCAGATGGAATAGGAATGGATCAATAAAGCAAGACAGAGGCTGCTCCCTGAGAGATTCGGTCATTGAGCAGACTGGTGTATGGGAGATGTTAGCCATTGGGTTGTTGGTTGACTGGTTTTATGAGCCCTGGTCAAGCAGCAACCACAATCCTAGTCAGGCTAGGGTATAGGCAAACCATAAATTAATGTTTCCTCACCCTCTGGTAGCTTTGGCAGAGATCAATCAGACTTCACTTAGAGGTAGTGTGTTAGGTATTTGTGCAACACTTCAAACAGTAAAACAGTAGTAAATAAACACAAAAAGGTTCCACAATAAGTTAGTATCAGGAATTGAGTCTCTAGTTGGCAATGGTATACACCCTTGTCCAAGTAGGGACCACAATCCTAGTCAGGGTAAGTCACAACGCAATCCAAATTATCCTGTGCTCACCCTCTGGTAGCTTGGCTCAGAGCAGGCAGCCTTAACTTAGAAGGCAATGTGTAAAGTATCTGTGCACTAACTCATACAGTAACACAGTAGAAATACCGCAAACGTACACCACACCAGTTTAGAAAAATAGCTAATCTTTATCTGAATAAAATAAGGTCAAAATGTAAAAAATCCAATGTCTACAAGCTGAGAATATGAATTTTTAAAGATTAAGGCGGTCATTATGAACATGGCAGTAAAGACAGCCGACCGCAGTGGCGGCGGTAAACAGAATCCCGCCAGCGGCGGCGAATGGAAACTCACCATATAATGAACAAAAAACCCAAGCCCGCCAAACATTCCCACACCACCACTCCCCGCGAGGACCCTGTCGGCAGGAATCACAGCCCACAATCCCTTTCAAGGAAACCAGGACCGGAAGATGGAGAGCAACAGAGCCAGACAGAGAATGCCAGCAGACAGGAAACGCATAGCGAGCCACGCAGGAGCACCCAAACACCGCCCCCAGTCCTGATGCCATCCACCACCCTCAACATGTCCCCCCCCAAAAATCCACGCTTCACCGAAAGGGAGCTAAGGACCATGGTGGACGAGATCCTAAAAGTGGAGCCACAAATATTCGGCTCCGAGGTGCAGCACACACCCATCGCCCGGAAAATGGAGCTGTGGCAGACCATCGTCAACAGGGTAAATGCAGTGGGACACCATCCACGCACCAGGGATGACATCCATAAGAGATGGAACGACCTGCGGGGGAAGGTCCGGGCCATGGCATCCAGGCACCATATCGCAGTGCAGAAGACTGGGGGAGGGCCGCCACCAACACCACACAACTACACCAACTGGGAGGAGAAGGTACTCGCCATCCTGCACCCAGAGGGACTCACTGGACTCTCTGAAGGAATGGACTCGGGTAAGTCATCTACATTTACCCCATATACACCATACCTGTAATGCATGCACCACCCCACCCCACCCACACCCACCAAGACCCACACCCCTCCCAGCCATTACCGACCACATCCACCACCCTGCATCACCCACAACTCACTACCATGCTCACATCACTCCCGCTGTGCACAGCCACCCACCCCTGCAGGTTCCCACAATGGAATAATAACCCCCACCACAATGTAACGCCACCACTGCCACTAGATGCTATGTCTACCTCACAAAGTCACCCCTGAAGGCCTCTAAAAAGCACACCGGCACTAAATTGTACAGTACTGCCCACCTCAGACCCTCCTGCATATGTAACAAACACTTCTATGTCCCCCAACAGGCACCACCACCCACACAACCTTAATGGAGGGGACAAGGAGTGCCACAGCATTCCAGGGAGACAGAGGCACATCACAGGACAATGGTGATGGATCCCTGGATGCTGATGAGCAGGCAGGCCCCTCACACAGCCCTGGATGCTCACCATGCAGCAGCCCCACCTAGGAAAATACTGACACCCCTAACAACCAGTCAAGACCAGAAGGCCAGGGGAGGTGTGCCCACACCAATTGACCCAGGGCACAAATAGGTGGACCACAACATCAGAGGCCACAGTCTCCCACCCCTAACATGCAGGAAGACGAGTGCCCCAGTACTAGTGGCACGCCCAGACCTGTGCAGGGTACACAGGCACAGGGGGCCAGGGCAAGGTCAAGTGCCCCAGTGGGTCAGGGGGTAGGGCACTGGATAAATTCAGCAGCCCAGGACATCATTGCAGAGGTATTGGGGCATACCAACATACCCAAGACAAGTTGGCACAGAATGTTCCCACCCTGGAGCAAAGTCAGAGGCTGCAGTTGGAACACCACCAACAGGCCATGGAGCACTGGAAAGAACACAATGCCACAATTGGCACCATTGCTGGAGCACTGCTGCAGTTGGGCAACAAACCTTCAGACACCCACACTGGACAAGAGGCCCCCACAACAGCCCTGGACAAACATCAACAGTTGTCCCAAGCAGCTGAAACAGCACAGGAAAAACCCTCCCAGGAATCACAAGGGCCGACCATGTCACCCCAAGTAGCTTCACAGCAGGCACCCAAATTTAGTCTCATGCCAAGATATGGCACTGGAAACCCAGCAAAGAAAAAGCCCCCTACAAACAATTAACACTGCTGCTACTGCCAAGCAACCAACCCACCCATTCACAAACTGCACTTAGCTGAGGGCTAAATGATGTACAGAACTACAAATAGGACCCACCTATGAAATCAAACAGACCTGCCACCATGTGGGTTTTGAGGACAACCAACTATACCGACTTCCATCACTGCACATAGCACATTTCACTGTATTCCACCAATAAACAACATATTTCACCTGTAACACTGTCCTCTGTTTTCAATGTTGAACAAAGTGGAGTAATGATGTAACAGGCAGGGATAAACTTTATTGTCAAATTGTGCATGCTGCTGGTACAGTGTGTTTCTAAAAAGTAAAGAAGGGAATGTTTATGTTGTCTGTCTGTACCATGCTGAAGAGGTCCATGACTCGCATATCATGACCAATTCCCCCTAGTTGACATGGCACACTTACAGTATCAGTCACTAACCACATATACAGGCTGAAGTCCCAGACAGTTATTGGAAATAGAGTTGTATCAGTTGGTTCCTGGAATTTACATCTTCCCCTTCCTCATCCTCACCATCACTCTCCTCACCTCTCTGAGGTAACAGATCAGGAACTATAGCACCCTCCACCTCCAAAAGGGGGATTGAATGTCGCCATATTGTGCAGCATGCAGCAGGTCACCACTATCCTACACGCCCATAGGCCAGGGAACCCCCAGAGATATGTAGGCACCGAAATCTAGCCTTCAGGAGACCTATAGTACGCTCTATCACCCTCCTAGTACGTCCATGGGCCTCATTGTATTTCCTCTCTGCATCCGTCCTGGGATTCCTCACGGGTGTCAGGAGCCAACGCAAGTTTGGATAGCCAAAATCACCTAGAGATATGGTCAATACAGGGTCGTCATTGGAATGTCCTTAGTCTGACAAGCTGTTTTTCAGCAATGTGTCAGTTAGTGACAGACACACTTACCTATGATCCACTCTCTGTCGTCTTGGAGTTGTTCCATCTTTCGTGGCACACTACTGTTCCTCAAAACAAATGAATCATGGACTGAACTAGGAAACATTGCATTCACATGGGATATGTACTGGTCTGCTGTACATACCAATTAGATGTTCATGGAGTGAAAGTTCTTCCTGTTTCTGTACACCTGTTCACTCACTCTTGGGGGGGATGATGGGCATGTGGGTCCCATCGATGGCACCAATAACATGGGGAATGTTTGCAAAGGCATAGAAGTCTGACTTGATGGCAGGGAGCTCAGCACTTTGGGGGAATTGCACGTAGGATTGCAGATGTTGTACAAATGCATTTAGAAATCTTGTAAGTACCTGGCTGAACATTGGCTGTGAGAAACCAGCACCCATGCCCACTGTCACTTGAAATGAGCCTGTGGCCAGGAAATGGAGTGTGGAGAGCACCTGCACCTCAGTTGGAATGGCATGCTGATTACGATTTCCGGGAGTCAGTGCAGGATCCAGTAATGCACAAAGGTCCTGAATAGTTGCAAGTGTGAGTCTGTAAGTGATAATGATCTGACGCTCAACCATGGTCCCCATATCCACAAGTGGTCTGTACACAGAAGGTGCCCTTCCTCGCCACAATGGTCTGTACCTGTGAGGGGTAAGAACAAGGAGTCATGTGCACACATACACAGGCATATTTGCTAAACACATTCACAACATTCTTCATAGTAGTGTCTGTAAAATAACTGCAACCTGACAGATGTACATTGTCATCACTAAGAGGTAACGGAGTAAATCATGTGTGATAATATACTCTATGGATAGAGACATATGTGATTCATATGGCTAGTAGGCCCAGCATTGTGACTAAATTGAATTTCAAGATGCGTAGATAATGGCAAAATGTCTGCCCACTGTAGTTCTGCCCCTTGGTTGTGGAAGTGACCTAAGACCGCTTGCGGTTGACGTCACAGCGTTTGGCGGTGTTTACCGCTGTTCGCACCCTCATTGGATAACATGGATGCCAATGGGGAATCTTGGCATATCATGATCGCCGCCGGCAGTGACAGTGCATTCCGCCGCAGAATGTACGCGCGTTCGTTATCGTGTGCTCACTTGACTCCCTGATCTTGTGCGGACAAGTACTCCACTCCGTGTACTGCTGTGGCCTGCCTCTGGCTATGGATGTTCCACATGGTGCAGGGGAAAGGGCCCTGGCCTTCACCCAGGAAGAACTGGAGAAACTGGTGGAAGGGGTCCTGCCCCTGTACGGCAGACTCTACGGCCGGCCAGAGGTACAGGTGAGTCCGGGTTTGGGGGGCACTGTGTGTGTAATGGATGGAGTGGATTGCTCTGATGGGCATTCCTGTGAGCCAGGATGGGGCTTGGTGCATGGAATGCTGCGTGCCACTGTCCTGCATGTCTGGGAGTACTGTCTGTCCTATGTCTTACAATCAGCCAGCCATTGCCATCGTGCAGGTGCCTGACCTCTGTGTTTCTTCTCTGTGTCTCCCTTCTAGGTCAGCGCCCCCTGGAAGAGGGCACATTGGCATGCCATCACCAAGGAGGTATGGACCCTGGGGGTCTACAACCGGCAGAGCACCCACTGACGGAAGAGGTGGGAGGACCTGCGGCGCTGGGCTCGGAAGATCAGTGAGGCCCAGCTGGGGAAGTCCTCTCAACGTGGTAGGGGTGCCCGTCGGGCACTGACCCCCTTAATGCGAAGGATCCTGGGGGTGGCGTACCCAGACCTGGATGGGCGCTTGAAGGCTGCACAGCAGTCACAAGGGAGTGAGTACTCACAACCCATACTTCAGCCTGGAAGGATGAGTGTGTGGGAGCGATAGGGCTCGTGGGGCTTAGAGCAGCGTTTTGACTGGTGTCCAGCTTTTGTCTGCTCCCCAAAGAGTGTAGGGGTGTCCCTGTCAGGTTTCACCTACCTCAGCTTCAATGTAATGACAGGATATGGGTGTAGGTCACTATACTGCTCAGTAGTCAGGGCCATGGTCATGGGCCTAGTGCACTGTGATGCCTGTTGGGTGTGTCTGCTGGGTAGGTGTATGTCTGGCCATTGTGTATCAGCATTCAGCTACTCACAAGTGTCTCTCCTGTTTTGTCTCCCCATCCCTGTTCTCTTTTGTGTGTCTGGTACAGCATCAACATCAGGAGAGGGAGCTGAGGCACCGGCTAGTGGGTAGACAGCGGCCCACGGATCCCCAGAGGCAGAGACAACAGATGCCCAGGGGACCAGTGGGTGTGAGGGCGAGGGGACTTCCACGGGGGAGGCTACTACCACCGGTGGAAGTGACTCTGAAACGTCCTCCGACGGGGGTCCTCCGGCGGTGGCGGACACTAGTGGACAAATCACAACCGTGCCCTCCCTTCTGCTCCCCACCGAGTTGGCTGTGCCCGCCCACTCAGAAAGGTGGGCGTCTCCTTCGCCCCAGGCACCTCCTCTCCTGCCCCAGTCAGCCCTGCTGCCCTCACAGAGGAGGCTATTGACCTCCTGAGAACCATCTCTGTAGGGCAGACAACCATTGTCAATGCCATCCAGGGGCTAGCATCAGAGGTGCAGCAGACTAATGCCTATCTGGATGGCATTCCTGGTGCCGTGTCTGCCCTACAGAGATCTTTTCAGGCTCTGGCCTTCTCTTGGACAGCAGTCAGTTTCCCTGGCCATTCCGTCCCCCCTCCAACCTCCTCTACCCCACCCAGCACCCCACTCCCTTCACCCGTCGAAGGCACACATTCAGACACGCAGTCAAGCACTTCAACACACAAAAAACACACTTCCAAACACAAGCACCATACCTCCCACCACAAGCATTCACACAGCCAACATACACCTGCACACACAACAACGTCCACTTCCCCCAGTGTGCCTGCCTCTTCCGCCTCCCTGTCTGTCCCCTCTACATGCACACTCTCATGCACTGCACTGTCACTCACTGTTACTGCTCCTCTTCCTGCACTCCACAATAGCAGAGAGCCACACATGCACCCCATACACCACTCCTGCACTCACCACCTCCACTGTAGTTGACACATGCAGCACACTCACCCGACTTGCAGACACCCACCCAACATACATCCACACTAGCTGACTGTCTTCTCCCACTGTGTCCACCCCCCCACCTCCCAAAACACTCAAACACAGCAAGACACCCACCCATCAGACATCCACCACACCACAGCATACTGAGCAGTCGCAGTCACGCACTACACGCACACCTACCCCCCATACATCAACTCCCTCTGCCTCCACTCCCACGCCCTCAACCACGCCCACCCCAATTGCTCCCAAGAAACTTTTCCTCTCCCGCGTAGACCTGTTTGAACCCACTGGCCCACCCCATCTTGTCCCGAAACTTGCCCACCTCCTTGCCCTTTCCGCTCCGTCCACATCGCAGCCCACCCCAGTCCAGGTTTCCCATTCCCGTGCCCCTTCTCCACTTAAGAAGAAGGCCCGCTCTGAGCCTAAGGCAACCAGCTCCGCCTGTGCCAAACAGCCCCCACCCCTTCTAAGGAGAAGCCCACCCCCCCTCCAACCTCCTCACGTAAGTCAAAGTCCCCCCCATCGTAAATCCCCACCCCCATCACCCCTGCCCCCATTCCGTGAGGTGCCTGGTTCCCCCTATAGTGCCCTGTTGAGTGGAGTACCCAGCACTTGTGGGAGTCAGGTGTGGCCAGTTGTGGCCAAGGAAAATTTACTTTTTATCGACACGCCATTGGCCCTGTTTTCATCATTTCGCACAGTGAGCTTCATAATAAAGTTTCGGTGTGGCCTGTGTTTGGGCTGCACGCAGTTCCACCCTGGTGTTTGTTTAAATAATTTATGGCTGTGGTGCTATTGTATGTCCTATGGCCAAGTTGCAGTGGCCTTCAGTCGGGTACGTCCCTCTTGGTGTGGGGTGTCTGACTATTGCTGCTGGGTAGGGTTGGGGGGGCTTTGCGGGGTGGGTGGAGTGGGTGGGTATGTAACTTTGCCCTTTCCTCCCTTGTTTTGTATGTTGCGGTACTTACCCTCGTCGTCTTCGTCGGCGGTCTCGGTCTTGTAGATATATGGCAAGGAACAAGGCTGGCATGATCTGCAGCTCTCTGTCCATGGCTGCAGCTGCACGTTTTGTTGAGCTCCGGTGAGTGTTTCCTTCTATTTTTTTCATTTCCGCCTGGCTTTGTGTGGAGGTGGTTCCCGCCCCAGTACTAACGGCGGAATGGTGGTTCATAATTTGATGGGCGGGTTGGGCCTTTCCGACGGCCTATGGGCGGCCTCTGCCGTAGTTAGCGGGAATCCTTTCCTGGCAGTGGGTGGTGCGCGAGATGTGTGAGTTTTGTTTGGTTCATTATTTGGCAGTCTGGACCCCTCCTCTGTTGACGGTTTCTGCCGCCACCGCCGGCAGTGCGGAACGGATCGCCATATTCATAATGAGGACCTAAATCCCAATAATGCGCTTAGAAGCGCAGTAGCTCCAATTGGGGCCATCACAAAGTTGTTGACGGAGTCGTTCCCAATAGTCCAACTTCACTGGCACTGGTCACAGAGTCGCATGAACCCCCAGGTACAGTACCTTTGAAAAATGAAGAAACAAAGATGTTGCATGGAGTTGGGGAGGAGAGGTGTCGCTGGAGCCGGTGCTGCTTCTGTCCCTTACGGCATCTGATGAGGTGAGGCATCGGTTCTGCAGTGCGAGGCAGGGGAGGTGAGGCGTTGGTTCCATCTGCTTGCAGGAGAGCTGATGCAGCGCCTATGGCGAGGTGTCAATTCCTTGTGACCCGGCGGGATCGATTAATTCAGTCATTCAGGACGTGATGTGTCGACTTCGCAGTGTTGTGATCACACGGTAGGACGTCAACAGCATTGCAGCGATGTCAGACTTGCGGCCGCAGTTGTTGCAGCAGTGAGGACTACTGCAGTGGTGCGGCGTCAGGCAGTGGCGTCAGTGCTAGAGTCGATCAAGTTGGTGTACTGGCTAGAAGCTAGTAGATGAAATCTTTGTTGGCCTTGAGACTTCAGAACAGGAGGCAAGCTCAATCCAAGCCCTTGAAGAGCACTTGTGGGGAAGGAAGAGTCCTTCTAGCAGAGTCAGAAGGCAGCAGGCACAGGGCAACAAGCCGGGCAGCAGTCCTTCCAAGCAAAGTAGTCCAGATGAGTCCTTTGATCAGCCAGGCAGTCCCTCTGACAGAGCCCAGTTGTCTTATTTGGTGGGGCCAGAGACCCAGTATATACACCCAAAATGTATTTGAAGAGCGGGAAACTTCAAAGAGTGATTTTGAAGTGCACACGTTCCCCTTTCAACCCAGCCATGTCTGCCAGGATCCCTGTGGGGGGTTATCAGTCCTTTGTGTGAGCACAGGCCACGGGCCTTTGAAGTCCAAGAGAGAGCCCCTCCACCCTTCCTGCCCATTCAGTATGCAAATGAATGCAGATGTCGGTGAGCGGCCTATATTTATTGCTGTCTGGGTGGAATGCACAAGGGGAGCTGTCAACCAGCACAGCCCAGGCGTGGATTGGATACAGGCTGTAAGAAACAGATGGCAGTAAGGGCAGAGAAATTCCCACTTTCTAAAAGTGGTATTTCTAAAATAGTAATATTAAATCCAACTTTACCAGTAAGCAGGATTTTCTATTATCATTCTGGCCATACTAAACATGGTAGAGCTACTCCTTTCAGAGCAGAATATACCACTTTAAAGAATATGAGGGCAGTTCTAGGCTGGCCTATGAGGGGAGCAAACCTCAAAGTAGTGGAAAACAAATTTGTGAGTTTTCTACTACCAGGACATGTAAAACACTTAAGTTCATGTCCTGCCTTTTACTTACATAGCACACTGCCCTATGGGTAACCTAGGGCCTACCTTAGGGGTGACCTATGTAGAAAAAGGGGGGTTTTAAGGCTTGGCAAGTAGTTTTAGATGCCAAGTCAAAGTGACAGTGAAACTGCACACACAGGTTTTACGTTGGCAGGCCTGAGACATGGTTAAGGAGCTACTTGTGTAGGTGGCTCAATCAGTGCTGCAGGCCCACTAGTAGCCTTCATTGTACAGGCCCTAGGCACATGTAGTGCACTTTACTATGGACTTACAAGGAAATTACAAGTAAATTAAATATGCCAATTGGGTATGAGCCAATGTTACCATATTTCTGGGGAGAGAGCACTGGTTAGCACTAGTAAAGTGTCCAGACTCCCAAAGCCAACAAAATGAAGTCAGAAAAAGAGAATGAGGAAGGCAAAATGTTTGGGGTGACCCTTCAGAGAGTGCCATTCCCCACCAGTTAGGAAAGTAGATAAAGATTTAATAAATAAAACAAAACCAAAAGCAGAAAATATCCAATGAGTAGACCTGGAGAAATTGAACTTCAAGTTTTTTTAGTAAAATAGCACTAAGTAGCATATAGAGTTAACTATGGACATCTAGTCAGGCCAGACTGGGACAACGTCAAAAGCAAGGCTTCGGTGCAAGGTTCTTTTGCGTCGACATCTAGGATCCTGTCGATGGGGCTTGTGATGCGAAGGACGGTGTTGAGGATGTGTTGCGCAGCCGAGGTGATGTGTCATTTCCCATTAGCAATGAAGCTGCAATGCGGAGTTTTGGCATAATCGTCAGGAGGTGCAAGGAACTGTCTCCAGGTGGTTTAGAAGGCGATGCGTCGGTCCCAAATTGAGGGATGTGTCAGTGATGAGAGTCTTTTGCAAAGGTTCCAGGTTGGCACCCCTTGGCATGACAGAGTCACAGATGGCAGAGTCCAAGTACAGGAGCAGGGTGGTTGGAAGTTTTTTATGTCCCTGACACTTCCAATCAGGAATCCAGCCAGTTAACCCTCAGAGCGACTCTGAGTTCAAGTGATGTCGGTCCGGTCATTCTCACCCAGGCAAGGAAGCAGCAGGCATGAGGGCAGCAGAGCAAGGCAGGAGGTATAGGCCACCCTCATGTGAATTGATGGAAGAGACCCTGCCAACCAAGAGGAAGAGAGGTCGGATCATACTAGAGGGATACTAATAAACCAGTTATTCCACTTCTACCATCAACAGAGGTCTCTGTGTCACATATCTAATCCAGGCAACAAGGATGTACTAAAGGCTAAAACAGCAACATAGTGACATAAAGACTTAACATCAGCTGGATGCAGCATACTAATCTCATTCTTACAGCCAGCCCCATGACGGTATCCAACAACATTGTAGATGATCACCTCTGTCTTCCCATCATCTTAGGGGTAATACAGTGATCTGAACTTATCTATATTTTTGTCCTTGAACTGGAATTACTCAGACAAATCATTTTTGCCAGACTAGTGGCCTATGAGACTCCAGCCTATTCCTTTCCTCCATCACACCAGAAGAAGAGGTTCCCGAGATGGTGCAGAGTTCCACAGGCAAAGCTAGCAGCAACATCTGTTTTGCAGTCGCCTGCTTAGAAGTATTCATAGCTCCAACTTCCATGTTCTCCAGGAAAGTGTCCACATCCTCCGGAAGTACTCTATTGTTTCCATCAATTCTGGTATACATAGTAACTGGTTCTAACAAGTCATAAAGGAAGTCCCATTTTGCAGTTGTTCATGTAGTGTCAAGAATTATTTCTCTTGATTGTTGATTCATGGGAGAAGTCCACCAAAATGGATTTTCTATGGCTGCTATCCCCAAAAAGTCCTTTCTTCCATCTTGCAGCTTACAAGATATGCCTGACAGGTTGATGTTGAGGTAGATGAGAGTCAGGTGCAAGCCTGAGTTACATCCTATATGGCCTCTGAAACTGCAAAAGGGGATTAGGGTGATCTCGCTGGGAAGAAGTCGAGCTCTTTGCATGACATCGACCCTGTTACATGGATAATTGCACTTTTGCTGGTTACATGGATAATTGCACTTTTGCCGCTAACGTGGATAATTGCACTTTTGCCAATGAGTTTCACTGCGAGCGAACTTCTGTTTCCTTTTCTGTGTCTTCTTCACACTCATGGCGACCATCAGCTCACATATGTGAAACTGTTTTACTTTTCATTATTAGTTTATGTGGCAAGAAAAGTCCAGTTAGGAGTTTACAAAGCTAATAGCTCTGACACGAGCAAACGAGAGACCCGTTGCATTACAAATTCTTGTTTAGATAATTGGTTTAACAATACGTATTTGGAAATTATATTAATTGTAAACAACAAACCCCAATGCATATGTTTTGCCACATATTGTTTGTAGTCCTTGGAAGTAATCACTGGAAGGCAGAATGTGGACTCCATCATTGTTCCAGTGGTCCTGATGTTTGGTATTATTATGTGACTGTCGGTCTTTTTCCATGTTGTCCTCTGGTATCATGTGGATGGTGTTTGCAAGAAGGTGATAGTTTGACTTTCATATAGAAAATGCTTACAATGAAACTCATAATATGTTTTTCTTATTGACTACATCTTGCTTTGTTGGTGTTTTTGAATGCCTCTGTGTGATGAGGTTTATGGATGCGTTTAAAAACTTTAAATGAAAAGCTTTATTTTCATTTTTTTTGAGTGGGCAGTGGTGTGTGGGGCCACTGACTGCTCTGAAAAATTCTGGTGCCCCTATTCACTAAGAGGAAGGGGTCCCCAGGGCCCTCTTTCCCATTTGTGAATGGATTACTGCATCCTTCAAGGAGTCAGTAAAGGATGAATGTTTTGCAACTGCATTACCAGCCACAAAACATTCATACATACCAGTGCAAATTGCTACTAGGAAGGGAGGCCTTTTACATGTCCCTTCCTAATAGTGACCCGCAAGCCCTATTTTGTGAGCCTGTAATAGCTACCACCTAACATAATAGGGTTGGTAAGTAGGGAAATGCATTTTACCGGTCACAAATGGCCCAATGGACCATTTGCGACTCCTAAAGCGCGTCATACATCTGGCCCATAGATTGAGGACTGGTGACTGTACCCTGTGAGAAGCACACACAAGAGATCAGCAGCAGTGATGAAAGGCCTTCTTATTTATTAAGAAAACAATGAAATAGAAGAGATAACGATAAAGGGGCAGAATATGAGATATGAAGGTAGGGGAAATGTGAACACTGGAAAACAGGCCCTTAAAAGATAAAAGAGAGTTGGTTCAGGATTACTGGATGGGGCAGGGAATGTGTATTTGCGCAACCCTCCCCCAAAAGGGAGGAGGGTAAAGGAGATTTGAAGATATGCTGAGATGGGAAAAGAAGAATGACTAAAAGAGCATAAGCCCAAGACAATCTACAAGGGTATATGTCAACAGAAGAGAGGAAGAGATGGTTTTATGCAGGAGAAAGCAATAAGGGCACATCAATATAAGATAGAGAAATGGATATATAATGATTTGGTTGAAGAGATGATAATATAGTTGTAGGAAAGTCCTTTTTTTTGCCTGATCACCCCCACTCTTTCTGGATAGGTACTGGTGGTTACTGACTCTTGGCTGTGCCCTGGGTACTGCTTACCAGTCCCAGGGCCAGTGCTCTGTGTAAAATGGATATGCAAATTAGGCTAATTATAATTGGCTAAGTTAACCTACCTATAAGTCCCTAGTATATGGTAGGGCATGTAGGTTTAGGGACCACAGCATAGGTGGTGCACACCTAGGTGCATTGCTGAGGTGCCCAGTGTCATTTTAAAAGCAAGCCTGCCTTGCTGGCTGCTTTTAAATTAAAGTTATATGCAAATTCGACTTTGGAATTAAAGGTACTTCCAAAGTTTTAAACTACCTTATTTTTACATATAAGTCACCCCTAAGGTGTGCCCTATGTGCCCCTAGGGCTGGGTGCCATGTAACTATAAGCAGGGACTTTATAAAAATAGATTTATAAGCCCTGGTGAGGTAAAAACAGCCAAATTCGTTTTTCCCTCATTGAAGTAAATGGCCTTCATAGGCTAGAATGGGCAGACTTTATTTTAAATTTTAAAGTATCCTTAAATGTTACATACCAAGAATTTGGTATCAAATTGATTGTTATAATAAATCCCACAACTTCCAGTTGTTGGATTTAATATAACTAGTGCAGGTAAAAAGTTTAGACTTTACCTAAAAAGTTGCCAATTTCAGCTCTGCATTGTTTTTGCTGCTGTGCTCTGATTGGCCAGCCTGCAGCAGCTTCTGCCAGGCCACTTTAATGAGGTGTGAAGTGGCCTGGCTTTACACAAAGGAATGTGCTTGGGGGAGAGAATCTCCCCTCAGCAGATGGGGAAGCAGGAAGGGGGAGGGCTGCCAAACTGGTCTTCAAAGGCAGAGAAGGACATTTGGAGCACCCAGCAACACCCCCACATCCTGCAACCCCAGACAATTAGGTGCCCCCTTGATTAGATTAGGAGAGGGCAGGAGAGGGGTGTGTTTATGATTTTTAGCCACACCAGTGGGTGGGCTCAGCCAGATCTCTCCTCCAAAAATCAGATTCATCCATTTTGGATTTTTAGAGACTGTTGCCTTCTGGGATGGATTTTTGCCACACTTCCCAGGAAGTGGTCATCACAGGGGGACGACCCTGTCCCTGATTGGAGAACCAGGGCCCCCCTGCTTTTCACCCAGGAGCAAGGATAAAACTGGCCGACCTGCACCCACGCCTCAGATCCCCACCAAATTTCAAGAAGAAAGAACTACAAGGAGAAGAAGGACTGCCCTGCTGGACCCCTGGCCTGCACCTGGACCCTGCACTCACAAAGACTGCACCAGCTGCACACTTGGGCTTCACCACAAGAAGGACTTTGCCTGGCTTCCACTGGTTCAAGGAGGGACTCCCTGTTTGCTACAGGTGAAAAATTGCTAACCAGAGTCCCCTGCACCAACTCCTGAAAGAGTGACCAGCTGACCACTGTCCAGTGGCCAAAAAGGAGTTTGCGCCAGGTGTATTCTGGGAGTTGAAGTCCGCACTTCCCAAGGACCATCACAGAACTTCTGGACCCTTGGGGTGAGCTGTGGACCCCAAAAGAACCTTAAAAGAACATCTGGGTGAAGCCCCAGAAGTTTGGAAAAGATTGGAGAAATTTTAGAAAAAAGCTCCATAAAGTGACCGACTCGACGCAGAAATTCTAGCCGGCTTGCCTCAACCGCGACCCGGCCTGACTTCGTGGTTCGTCCCGGTCAAGAAAAACATCCGAAAAAGAGACTAAGTCCGAACGTAAAAAGTTGACCGGGACCTTCCAGCCATCGTATCCGAGAAGGGCTCCACGGACGTCGGATCAAGATCCAGGTTTACCCCGGTCGAAGGATTTTCATCTCGAAAAAACGACTAAGTCCGAAGGTAGAAATCACCACCGAGGAAACCGACTTCGCGTATCCGGACAAGGGCTCCAGGAGGTCGGATCCAACTGGCAGGTTCGTCCCGGTGAAGAAAAACTTCAAAATAAAGACTAAGTCAGAAGGTAACTTTTTAACCGAGGCCTCCCGCGACCTGTAGCCGAGCAGGGCTCCATCGCGGTCGGCCTGAAAGTTTGACTTTGTCCCGGTCCTGGTGCAACCAGATGACCCGATTGGCGCTTTTTGTTTCTATGCGCTAGAAAATAATCATACTTTAAAAATTCATATCTCCGGTTCCCCTGAACCGATTTTAATCGTTTTTGTGTCATTTTAAAGATAAAAATATAAGCTATTTTTATAAATTGGTTTTGGATTTTTAAACTGTTTCCTGTGTTTTATTTAATTACTGTTTTGTGATATTTGAATGCTTTACACTTTGTCTCCTAAGTTAAGCCTTGACGCTCGATGCTAAGCTACCAAGGGTAGAGCTGGGATTAATTTACTGAGACCTAACTGTACTTTTGTGGAGGTTTGTGGCTTGTTGCTAGGTGTAGGTACCTACCTGCCCTATCAATAACCCATTTTCCAACATAATTGGAAGCAGCAACGGGATCCTGTACTTGTGTTCAATATCACGTTACAGTTTTAGATAAAACAAATTAAAAATCCTTTAAATTGTCCTAGTGCAAAAATTGTTTTTAATTTTTAATTTTAATTTTTTTTAAATTAATTTGGATTAATTTCAATTATTGAATTTTTGTAATTTTTCTAAATTCTTGTTTCCAATTTTTGCAAAAAGCTTTTGTTGACACAAAACTAGGGAACCATGGAGCTTGATCTGGCTAGCCTACCCACACTGACAGTAGTCCAGCTTAGGGGGTTGTGTATTGAGAGGGGGTTGCCTGCAACCACTAATCTCAGGAAGGAAATCCTGATTAAATCCCTGACAGCATGGGCTGAGGCCCAAGAGGTAGAGACAGAGGAAGCTCCAGAGGAGGAACCAAAAGAAGATGATGCTAACTCTAACCACTCAGGGGAGGAAAGGCATCAGACCCCAAGTGAGGAAGAGGAGGAACGGTCCTCACTGGACACAGTCACTAGGGGCAGACCCAAAGCTAGTGGTAGGAAGAGGGTCCTTTCAGGAGGAGAGAACCCATCCATCAGGGAGAGAGAGCTGGAAGCCCAGCTAGCCTACATAGCTTTGGAGGCAGATAAGCTTGCCCTAGAAAAAAAGAAGTGGGCAAGCAAAGAAAAAAAAGATGGAAGCAGCGAGAAAGAAACTGAGGTGTCCCTGGGTGGGGGTTTTGCCCCCAGATTACCCAAAGGGGTGGTTCCTGCCTATGTAGAGGGGGATGACATCGATAAGTGGCTGGGGGCCTTTGAGAGGGCCCTCCAGATGAGGAAAGTCAAGCCTCAGTACTGGGGTTCACTCCTTTGGGAGTTAGTTCCCAACTCTGGGAGGGATAGGCTCCTAACCATGAGTGGGGAGGATGCAGACTCATACCCCAGTATGAAGAGTTGCTTGACTAAAAAGTTTGGTCTAACCCCAGAGCAGTATAGGCTTAAGTTTAGGGACACCCAAAAGACAAGCACCCAGTCCTGGGTGGACTTTGTGGACATTTCAGTAAAAGCACTGGAGGGCTGGATACAGGGCAACAGGGTAAGTACCTTTGAGGGGCTGTACAATTTGATTATGAGGGAGCACCTTCTAACTAATTGTGTCCAAGAGAGGCTCCGCCAGTATCTAGTAGACTCTAGGTTGACCAACCCCAGAGAGCTGGGGGAGGCAGCAGATGACTGGTTAAGAACTAGGGTTAACCAGAGACCCCCAGGGGGTGATCAGAAAAAGGGAGGACATGGTTCTTCTCAGGGGAAGAACCAGGGGAAAGATGACAAAAAACCCAAAGAGTCCTCACAAGAGTCCCCAAAAACTTCTCAGGGAGGGGGAGCCCCGAGCCAATTCACTTTTAAAGGGAAAGGGTATCAGGGAAAGAATTTTGATCCTGCTAAAGCAGGAAAGTTTCAGGAGCTTGCTAAGGCCGGCAAGTGTTTTGACTGTTATCAGCCAGGACATAAAAGAGGAGATGCTATCTGCACCAAGAAGCCCCCCACTGGTGGGCAATCCCAAGGGATTGCTAGTGTAGGGTTGGGGGTGGAAGTTGGCCCAGGGGTGGAATCAGGGTACACTGAAGTCACCTTAGTATCCGTGGGTGGGGTGGACATTGCAACTATGGCCACCTTACCTCCCATCATGCAGAGGTATAGGCAGAGGCCTAAAGTCAATGGGACTGAAGTGGAAGCTCTGAGAGATACAGGAGCCAGTGTGACAATGGTCACAGAAAAGCTGGTTTCTCCAGAGCAGGTCTTACCTGCTGTCTTCCACCAGGTGACTTATGCAGATAGCAGAACCAAACTCCATCCCATGGCTATGGTGAGTCTGGAATGGGGAGGTGTGACTGGCCCTAAAAAAGTAGCTGTAGCTCCTGCCCTCCCAGTAGAGTGTCTGCTGGGAAATGATCTTGAAGCATCTGAATGGTCAGAAGTGGAGAGAAGGGTCCATGCAAAGATGCTGGATCTCCCTGAATGGGTGTGTGCTGTGACCAGGTCACAGGCAGCACAACAGGGAAATGCTGGACACTTGGACCCTGGAACAATGGGCCAAGCCTCCAAGAAGAAGAGAAAGGGCACTGGGTCTGGCTTACCAGCCCCAACAAGTACAGAGGGTCAGGAAGAATCCAACCCTGAGGGGGAGGATCTGAACTCTGAGGGAGGGACACCTTCCCTGCAAACTCTGCCTGACTTGGCAGAACTGCAAGGGGCAGGTGGGCCCACCAGAGAAGATTTGTGCCAGGGACAAAGAGAGTGTCCCACTCTTGAGGGCCTGAGGCAGACTGCTGCCAGGCAAGAACAAGGGGATACCAGTGGTACCCACAAGGTTTACTGGGAGGATGGAGTTCTCTACACTGAGGCTAGGACCCTCAAAGAAGGGGCTACTAGGAGAGTAGTGGTCCCCCAAAAGTATAGAGAATTCCTCCTTACCTTAAGCCATGATATCCCCTTAGCTGGTCATTTGGGACAGACCAAGACCTGGAACAGGCTGGTCAACCATTTTTTTTGGCCAGAAATGTCAGAAAAAGTCAGGGAGTTTTGCAGCTCCTGTGTCACCTGTCAAGCCAGTGGCAAGACAGGGGGCAAGCCAAAGGCTCCCTTAATTCCACTGCCAGTGGTTGGGACTCCCTTTGAGAGGGTGGGGATTGACATTGTTGGTCCCCTAGACCCACCAACTGCTTCAGGTAACAGGTACATTGTGGTGGTAGTGGACCATGCCACCAGGTACCCTGAGGCAATACCCCTCCGGACAATCACTGCACCCACAGTGGCTAGGGCCCTACTTGGTGTGTTCACCAGAGTGGGATTCCCAAAGGAGGTGGTCTCAGATAGGGGCACAAACTTTATGTCAGCCTATCTGAAAGCCATGTGGGAGGAGTGTGGTGTTACTTATAAGTTCAGCACACCCTACCATCCACAGACCAATGGTCTAGTGGAAAGATTCAATAAGACCCTGAAGGGCATGATCATGGGTTTGTCTGACAAACTCAGGAGGAGATGGGATGTCCTCCTCCCGTGCCTGCTGTTTGCCTACAGGGAGGTGCCACAGAAGGGGGTTGGATTCAGCCCCTTTGAGTTACTGTTTGGGCACCCTGCAAGAGGCCCATTGTGCTTGGGGAGAGAGTCTTGGGAAAAGCCTCTCAAGGAAGCCAAGGAGAATGTGCTGGATTATGTACTAGGCCTGCGGTCTCGCATGGCTGAGTATATGAAGAAGGCAAGCAGGAACCTGGAGGCCAGTCAGGAGCTCATGAAGCTCTGGCATGATCAAAAGGCTACCATGCCTGAGTATCACCCAGGACAGCTGGTGTGGGTTTTGGAGCCCATGGCTCCTAGGGCACTACAGGCCAAATGGACTGGGCCCTATCCAATCCTAGAGAAAAAAGGTGAGGTCACCTACTTGGTGGACCTTGGCACCCCCAGGAATCCTCACAGGATCCTGCATGTTAATAGGATGAAACCCCACCAGGACAGGGCAGACATGACCATGCTGATGGTCACTGATGAAGGGAAGGAGGAGGAGGGTGAACCTCTGCCAGACCTCCTGTCCTCAAAGGAAAAAGATGGGTCAGTGGAGGGAGTGGTACTCTCTCCCAAACTGACAGATCAGCAACAACAAGACTGTAAGCAAGTCTTGGGACAGTTTGCTAGTCTGTTCTCCCTGACCCCTGGACTCACCAATTGGTGTGTCCATGATGTTGACACTGGTGACAGCTTGCCTGTCAAGAACAAGCTATACAGGCTGTCTGACCAGGTCAAGGCCAACATCAAAGCTGAAGTGGCTAAGATGTTGGACCTGAAGGTAATTGAGCCCTCTGATAGTCCTTGGTCCAGTCCAGTGGTACTGGTACCCAAAGCTAATCCCCAAGGTGGGAAGAAAGAATTAAGATTCTGTGTGGACTACAGAGGTCTAAATGCAGTCACTAGGACTGATGCTCACCCCATACCTAGAGCTGATGAGCTCATTGACAGGTTGGGGGCTGCCAAATTCCTGAGCACATTTGATCTGACCTCAGGATATTGGCAGATTGCCTTAAGTCCAAGAGCTAAGGAGAGGTCAGCATTTTCCACACCAGAGGGCCACTTTCAGTTCAAGGTGATGCCCTTTGGGATGAAAAATGCTCCTGCCACCTTCCAACGGTTGGTGAATAGAGTCCTATCTGGGTTGGAATCTTTTAGTGCAGCTTATCTGGATGATATAGCTGTATTTAGTTCCACCTGGAGGGACCACCTGGTCCACCTGAAGGAAGTGCTTCAGGCCCTGCTTCAAGCAGGCCTGACTATCAAGGCAAGCAAGTGCCAGATAGGGCAAAGTTCTGTTGTGTACCTGGGCCACCTTGTTGGTGGAGGCCATGTACAACCTCTCCAGCCCAAGATCCAGACTATCCTGGATTGGGAGGCTCCAAAAACCCAGACTCAGGTCAGGGCCTTTCTTGGCCTGACTGGGTATTACAGGAGGTTTGTTCAGAATTTTGGGACCATAGTGGCCCCTCTGACTGAGCTTACCTCCAAGAAACAACCCAAGAAGGTCATTTGGACCCCAGAGTGTCAGAAAGCTTTTGACACCCTAAAACAGGCTATGTGTTCAGCACCAGTGTTACTGGCCCCTGACTATAGCAAGGAATTTGTAGTGCAAACAGATGCTTCAGAGGAAGGGATTGGGGCAGTGTTAGCACAAGTTAATGAAGAGGGCCATGATCACCCAGTTGCCTTCATCAGCAGGCGACTACTCCCCAGAGAGAAAAAATGGAGTGCCATTGAGAGGGAGGCCTTTGCTGTGGTTTGGTCCCTGAAGAAGTTGAGGCCTTACTTGTTTGGCACTCACTTCCGTGTACAAACTGACCACAGACCTCTCAGATGGTTGATGCAGATGAGGGGGGAGAACCCAAAACTGTTAAGGTGGTCCATTTCCCTACAGGGGATGGACTTCACAGTGGAGCACAGACCTGGGACTGCTCATGCCAATGCAGATGGCCTTTCCAGGTTTTTCCACTTAGCTGATGAGGACTACCAGGGTGTAGGTTAGTACCCATCACCTTTCATCTGGGGGGGGGCAGTGTAGGAAAGTCCTTTTTTTTGCCTGATCACCCCCACTCTTTCTGGATAGGTACTGGTGGTTACTGACTCTTGGCTGTGCCCTGGGTACTGCTTACCAGTCCCAGGGCCAGTGCTCTGTGTAAAATGGATATGCAAATTAGGCTAATTATAATTGGCTAAGTTAACCTACCTATAAGTCCCTAGTATATGGTAGGGCATGTAGGTTTAGGGACCACAGCATAGGTGGTGCACACCTAGGTGCATTGCTGAGGTGCCCAGTGTCATTTTAAAAGCAAGCCTGCCTTGCTGGCTGCTTTTAAATTAAAGTTATATGCAAATTCGACTTTGGAATTAAAGGTACTTCCAAAGTTTTAAACTACCTTATTTTTACATATAAGTCACCCCTAAGGTGTGCCCTATGTGCCCCTAGGGCTGGGTGCCATGTAACTATAAGCAGGGACTTTATAAAAATAGATTTATAAGCCCTGGTGAGGTAAAAACAGCCAAATTCGTTTTTCCCTCATTGAAGTAAATGGCCTTCATAGGCTAGAATGGGCAGACTTTATTTTAAATTTTAAAGTCTCCTTAAATGTTACATACCAAGAATTTGGTATCAAATTGATTGTTATAATAAATCCCACAACTTCCAGTTGTTGGATTTAATATAACTAGTGCAGGTAAAAAGTTTAGACTTTACCTAAAAAGTTGCCAATTTCAGCTCTGCATTGTTTTTGCTGCTGTGCTCTGATTGGCCAGCCTGCAGCAGCTTCTGCCAGGCCACTTTAATGAGGTGTGAAGTGGCCTGGCTTTACACAAAGGAATGTGCTTGGGGGAGAGAATCTCCCCTCAGCAGATGGGGAAGCAGGAAGGGGGAGGGCTGCCAAACTGGTCTTCAAAGGCAGAGAAGGACATCTGGAGCACCCAGCAACACCCCCACATCCTGCAACCCCAGACAGCTAGGTGCCCCCTTGATTAGATTAGGAGAGGGCAGGAGAGGGGTGTGTTTATGATTTTTAGCCACACCAGTGGGTGGGCTCAGCCAGATCTCTCCTCCAAAAATCAGATTCATCCATTTTGGATTTTTAGAGACTGTTGCCTTCTGGGATGGATTTTTGCCACACTTCCCAGGAAGTGGTCATCACAGGGGGACGACCCTGTCCCTGATTGGAGAACCAGGGCCCCCCTGCTTTTCACCCAGGAGCAAGGATAAAACTGGCCGACCTGCACCCACGCCTCAGATCCCCACCAAATTTCAAGAAGAAAGAACTACAAGGAGAAGAAGGACTGCCCTGCTGGACCCCTGGCCTGCACCTGGACCCTGCACTCAGAAAGACTGCACCAGCTGCACACTTGGGCTTCACCACAAGAAGGACTTTGCCTGGCTTCCACTGGTTCAAGGAGGGACTCCCTGTTTGCTACAGGTGAAAAATTGCTAACCAGAGTCCCCTGCACCAACTCCTGAAAGAGTGACCAGCTGACCACTGTCCAGTGGCCAAAAAGGAGTTTGCGCCAGGTGTATTCTGGGAGTTGAAGTCCGCACTTCCCAAGGACCATCACAGAACTTCTGGACCCTTGGGGTGAGCTGTGGACCCCAAAATAACCTTAAAAGAACATCTGGGTGAAGCCCCAGAAGTTTGGAAAAGATTGGAGAAATTTTAGAAAAAAGCTCCATAAAGTGACCGACTCGACGCGGAAATTCTAGCCGGCTTGCCTCAACCGCGACCCGGCCTGACTTCGTGGTTCGTCCCGGTCAAGAAAAACATCCGAAAAAGAGACTAAGTCCGAACGTAAAAAGTTGACCGGGACCTTCCAGCCATCGTATCCGAGAAGGGCTCCACGGACGTCGGATCAAGATCCAGGTTTACCCCGGTCGAAGGATTTTCATCTCGAAAAAACGACTAAGTCCGAAGGTAGAAATCACCACCGAGGAAACCGACTTCGCGTATCCGGACAAGGGCTCCAGGAGGTCGGATCCAACTGGCAGGTTCGTCCCGGTGAAGAAAAACTTCAAAATAAAGACTAAGTCAGAAGGTAACTTTTTAACCGAGGCCTCCCGCGACCTGTAGCCGAGCAGGGCTCCATCGCGGTCGGCCTGAAAGTTTGACTTTGTCCCGGTCCTGGTGCAACCAGATGACCCGATTGGCGCTTTTTGTTTCTATGCGCTAGAAAATAATAATACTTTAAAAATTCATATCTCCGGTTCCCCTGAACCGATTTTAATCGTTTTTGTGTCATTTTAAAGATAAAAATATAAGCTATTTTTATAAATTGGTTTTGGATTTTTAAACTGTTTCCTGTGTTTTATTTAATTACTGTTTTGTGATATTTGAATGCTTTACACTTTGTCTCCTAAGTTAAGCCTTGACGCTCGATGCTAAGCTACCAAGGGTAGAGCTGGGATTAATTTACTGAGACCTAACTGTACTTTTGTGGAGGTTTGTGGCTTGTTGCTAGGTGTAGGTACCTACCTGCCCTATCAATAACCCATTTTCCAACAATAGTGGAACACCGCATTGCTTGGTGACAAGTGTGAGAACAAAGAAGCAAAGTTGCAGAGAGATCCTCATGCAAGGCAAATAGTTCTCAGAATTACTTGGGAAAAAGAAACAACAAACAGACAAATCAATCAACTATCAGAAGGTACTAAGGAAGACGTGGGATAAAAAGAGATAACCATGTAAATAATATGTTAAAAAGGCTGTACATGGTAAACCCAGAACAATTTTAGAACTAGGCAAATAAAGTTAGTAGGAAAGCTAGTGTTCTGGTCCAAAGCCCAAGGGGTGTGAGGCAGTACTAGATAGGGAACATGTAGAAATACAATGAGTATATGGAGGCAAAAACAGTAGATTGCAGACAGGATTAGAGATATGTTTAGTATGCTATGCAGTGGCCTAGACAGAAAGATGGATTATGAGCTTGAAGTATGCCACAGTAAGAAAAGACCAACCAGTGGAAGGAAAGGAAGCAGTAGAAGAAAGGAGAATTATGTAAAATTAAAGCTCATGCAATCCCAACTCTTGCCAGATTGGAAATTGACATATCTTATCAGGGATCAGAAGCAATGTCTGGTGACTGTTATCAATGTAGACAATCTGCCAAAAGAATGAAAATGGCAATGGTCACACAAAAGATGTAACTAATGCCTAAACTCTCTCTCATCTGGGTTACTTTTAACTATCAAATATGTAATGAGTTTAGGAGGTTTGTCAAGGACTGGGGGAGTTAGCCACTGAGGAGACTGCTTGACTTAGTGGGGCATGAATGAGGACTCAAGGCTCTCAGAAAGAAGAAAGATGTGACAAGAACCAGAGCTTGGGAATTTGTGGCTGACAGAAATAGGAACTATGATAGTGCAGGGCAGGTGCACGATATAGTATGAGGATGAAAAATGCTTGAATTAATGGTTTAGGATATATTCTTGTGGCCTGTTCTTCTCAGAGGATGGCAGTGAATGAATGTTAATGGATTAGGATAAAGCAGGAAAATAATTTGTGGCAATCCAGGGCTCACAATGGGATTCGGGTGAGAAGCTGATATTTTGTAGTGAAAATGGGTTTTGGAGGAGTCTATCACTAGGACATAGTGGTCATGCGTCCATTGTTTGACATGAGAAATTTCAACGTTCACACAATGATTCCATTGACCTGGAATGACAGACAATTAGGAAGGGGAAGAAATAATACCCTCTCAGGAAGATTTTCGAATGCGAGAAAATCTGCTTATTAAGAAAACCTAACTTGAAATTGGGTCTTTTTAAGGTTACCGACTTAGGCAAATATAGTAAGATCTCTGAGATAAGCTAACTTTGGCCCAGGTACAGACAAAGCCACTGGAGGAATGGTAGGTGCAGGAAGACTGTGCAGGAGATAAGAAAAATTCTATAAGATATCAGTGACATCAAACAAACCTGGTCTGGAGCATGAACCAGGGCACATTAAGGAAATAGGAAGGAAGTGGCTGGTAGGCCAGTCAGGTGACTGGTAAGTTCGGAATGATAGGGAAAGTTTTAGAAAGCAGAGAATTTTGAAATGTAGGGGACCTGGATCCAAGAAAGGTATCTTTAGGAGCAGAAGGTATTCAACGGATGGCTGTGTATCTTGGGGGAAATCTTACTGGTGGTGTAAATATGATAGTTCAACTAAAGTAAGAGACACTGTTACTGAAAGTGAAAATTGCAATATAATTCAAACACCGGTGCTCACTACATTTTTATATCTTTTCCATACTATTCGGTTGTATATATTTGCCAAACTACTAAATCAGAAGTGGCTGGGCCTTACCAGATGTCAAATTTTATCAGTAGGCGGCCATGAAAAAAAATATGGATTTTTGATAACATAACAGTCCTTGGAGAGGATCTCCACCTAATACAATCTTACCCTTAGGGAGGAAGCTGCAGCCTAATACAACCTTACCCTCAGGGAGGAAGCCGCAGGGTATTTTCTAGAGGTGTACGAAATTCACATAAATTGCTTTGACGTAATTACGCAAAATTTAGGAACAAATACAAGCATTTATACATAGTTATGTGAAATGCAAATCCATCATTTAGTGCTATATCTTAGTCTGAAATGCTCCCTTGCATCAAATTTTCATGCAAGGATGCATTTTGCACTAAAAAAGTAGCGAGAAAAGCATAAATGCTGCAAACAGCAGTCGCTTGCATTCTGGTTGTTTGTGTTGTTACTGTGAACCTGTGCTATACGTTTGCTGGTAACATCACGTTAATTATGTAATGTACCATAATAGTATAATTTTGGGAATTTTGCATCAGAAGTGTGACACAAAATTAATACAATTACCCAAATTATGCCCACTTAATTTATATTTCTCTCAAGCCTACCATTTTCTCTGTTTTATGAAGTCTACCTATTATAAGAAAGTACATTTTAAGATAGTGAGGTCGGCGCTTGGCTTCGGGATAGCATGGCAACACAATTTTAAAACAGCCTAATAGATATCCACCTCTTTCCAAGAATAACACAAATATTAGAATTTAAACCTTTTTAACTATCTTTAATGAAGCCCAGATTCATGATGTAAAGGATCAAAGTAAGCTACTGGTGTGTTTAGTTAAATAAGGATAAGGGGGCTAATATTAATATGTTAATCTCTTGGTTTGAGGTCTTCAATTTGTTAATTATTACAAGATACTTTTTCATATGTGCTATACTCCAGATGGGGCTATTTAAGAAGGACTATCATAGCGGATCTAAATGCCTGAGGTGTTGGAAGGGGGTGTTGACCTTATCCAAATGTTTCCTGTAAGCTTTGCCAAACAAATATTATGGAGGCAAGTTTTGATAAATTAAGGGCCTGATTTAGATTTCATCGGACGGGTTACTCTGTCACAACGGTGACAGGTATCCCATCCGCTGAAATATAAATCTCAATTATTTCCTATGGGATTCATATTTTGGCAGATGGGATATCGTCATCTTAGTAATGGAGTAACCTGTCTGCAAAAATCTACATCAGGCCCTAAATTGTATATTGCACAACCATATATTTCCATGTGATCAATCAATTATTGTGTGTTTTTTCCTGTCTATTCTTTGCGATTTACAGAAGGAGATGATGGGACTTATGCATAACTGTAACAATGATACAACTTTCCAGAAGAGTTCATACTCATGGGGTCATCACATATGTAAAAAGATCAAAGCTGCTCACTTCATTACTCCCTACAACTTCCCTAGGTGTGACATTTACAAAATTATGCTTACATTTTGGCACATTCTGACTCTAGATAACACCTTACAAACAATTGTCTCTCACAAACCATAAGTAGCCTATATACCAGGCAACCCTTACAAGACAGACTGTGTCACAGCTTTTTACAAAAAAAAAGCTTCTGGCAGGCAGGTCGCTCCATACACTGATGCCCCGTGCCGCCTCCACTCAGCTGCCACTGTTCTTGCCTGGTCTCCTGAGCGCTTCCTGAGCACTTCCAAGCAACCTGCCACTGAGCCCCGCGGCCCCGCCCCCCTCCCTCCTCCTCGAATCTCTATCCATTTTGCCCATTCCCGCCGCTGAGCCCTGCAGCCCGCCCCCTCTTCCTCCTCGAATCTCTGTCCATATTGCCCATTCCCGCCGCTGAGCCCCGCGGCCCCGCTCCCCTCACCTTCCCATTCGCCGATCCCTACCTCCTCCAAGCTGCCACTACTTCCACCTCCCCTCTTATGGCATCCGCGGCGCGGATGCGCCGCTAGCGCGGCAAAGGCAAGCCCGTCTGCGTCTGGACCGCGCCCAGTACCTCCCCCCTGGCCCGCAAGGCCCCCACACCTCCCCGTGCCGCTATACTGCCAGTCACCTCCACACCCTCAATCCAGGACGCCCCCCCCATCTGTTTTCAGTCCTCCCCAAAGAACACCAAGGGAACTTTCTCCTGCCAAGCCTGCCGCTTCACCTGCACCCTAAAGCACCGAGACAGACTTGCCAACAACCACCTCAGCTGCATCCTACTCAGCACCCGCTCCATCCACAAACACGCAAATTAACTATGGGACCTACTAACCTCAACCTCACCGGACATTGCCTTCCTCACCGAAACCTGGACAAACTCAGCCTCAGAACCCAACATAGCCATAGCCATCCCTGAAGGCTACAAAATCACCAGAAGAGACCGCATCAACAAACCAGGAGGAGGAATTGCCATAGTCCACAAAAGCACCATCAAAGTCTAGAGCAGCACCCATGACACCCTCAACCTCGCCGAGCACCTCCACTTCAAAATCTACATCAACGCCAACACCACCCTCAAAGGAACTCTGATCTACGGACCCCCAGGCCCCCGTTCTCAATTCTGCGACGCCATTGCTGACATCGTAAGTGCCAACACCCTCAACTCCACAGAATACATCCTCCTCGGTGACCTGAACTTCCACCTAGAAAACAACAACGACACCAACACCACCAACCTGCTGGACAACCTCACCAACCTCGGCCTCAAACAGCTCGTCACCTCACCCACCCACTCCGCAGGCCACACACTCGATCCTGTCTTCTCAACCAGCAACCACATCTCCTTCAGCCACACCACCGAACTCAGCTGGACAGACCACCGCTACATCCACTTCTCCAACCAGAAACCAGTCACTCACCACTACCGCACACAACCCCCCGACACAACTGAAGCAAAATATCAACTGATTTCCACCCTCACCCAGGCTCCACCCCCTGGGACCCCGGACCCTAACACAGCCGCCACCAACCTGCATCGCTGGATAGAAGACTGCGCCAAAACCCTTGCACCGCTCCAAAAAAAAAAAAACACCCTCCACAGAATCAAGGCCAGCTGTTTCACCCCAGACCTACAGGAATACAAACGGCTATGTCGCAGAATGGAAAAAACCTGGCACGTTGAACCTACCAACTCCAACCACATCGCTTTCAAGGATGCCATACCAAACATCACCAACTGATCCGCACCACCAAAAAGACCCACGTCAAAAACCACATTGACACCAACGCTCACAACAGTAAAGAGCTCTTCAGCATCATCAAAGAGCTCTACACTCCCAGGACCTTCTCCAACGAACCCCGCCAGGAGTTCTGCAACTCGCTCACAACCCACTTCCGTCAACAGATAGAAGAAATCCACAACAGCTTCAACCCCCAGACCCATCAGCTGACTACAAACACCCACGAACCCAACGCCCCAAGCAACACCCACCTCCTCCACACATGGACCCCCGTCAACATAGAAGACACCGCCAAACCATGGCCTCCATTCACTCCGGATCACCATCGGACCCTTGCCCTCACAATATCTTCAATAAAGCAAAGATCATCATCGCTCCCCACCTCTGCAACACCATCAACAGCTCCTTCGAGTCAGCCACCTTCCCAGAAAGACGGAAGCATGCAGAAGTCAACGCCCTGCTGAAGAAGCCAAAGGCAGACCCAGACGACCCCAAGAACTACCGCTCGATCTCCCTCCTCCCCTACCCAGCCAAGGTCATCGAAAAAATAGTGAACAGCCAATTATCCTGGTTCCTGGAAGACAGCAAGGCGCTCGACACCTCCCAATCCAGGTTCTGCAAAAACCACAGCACCGAGACCGCACTCATTGCTGCCACAAACGACATCAGGACCAGGCTCGATGAAGGAGAAACAACAGCACTCATCCTCCTGGACCTCTCTGCAGCCTTCAACACGGTATGCCATCACACTCTCCGCACACGCCTCCACAACGCTGGAATCCACGACAAGGCACTCGACTGGATCTCGTCATTTCTTGCAGGCAGAACCCAGAGAGTCCGCCTCCCACAGTTCCTGTCAAAAGCCTCCAGAATCATCTGTGGCATCCCCCAAGGATCATCACTCAGCCCCACGCTCTTCAACGTTTACATGGCCCCAATCGCCAACATCGCACAAACCCACTACATCAACATAGTTTCCTACGCAGAGGACACTCAGCTCATCCTCTCCCTCACGAAAGCCCCTACAACTGCAAAGAACAACCTTCACAACGGACTTCACGCCATCGCCAGCTGGATGGAATCAAGCCGCCTCAAGTTAGACACGTACAAGACAAAAATCCTCATCTTTGGCACCAACCCCTCAGCATGGAACGACTCCTGGTGGCCCACCTCCCTAGGATCCGCACCCTCACCCACCACCCACACACCAACCTGGGATTCATCTTGGATTCCACACTTAGCATGACTCAGCAGGTCAATGCCATCTCCTCTTCCTGCTACAGCTCTCTCTGCATGCCCGCAAGATCTTCAAGTGGATCCCCGTCGAAACCAGGAAAACCGTCACCCACGCCCTGGTCAGCAGCCGGTTGGACTACGGAAATGCCCTATATGCAGGAACAACAACCAAACTCCAAACAAAGCTGCAAAGAATCCAGAACGCATCCGCCCGCCTCATTCTTGAAGTCCCACGCCGCAACCACATCTCTCCCCACCACAGAGACCTACACTGGCTACCAGTATCAAAAAGGATCACCTTCAAACTCCTCATCCACACACACAAAGCCCTCCATGACACAGGTCCAGCCTACCTCAATGAAAGACTCACCTTCCACATCCCCACCCGCAATCTTCGCTCCGCCAGCCTCGCCCTCGCCTTAGTCCCCCGCATCCGCCGCACCACTGCTGGAGGAAGATCCTTCTCTCACCTAGCCGCCAAGACCTGGAACTCCCTACCGCTCCACCTTTGCCAGACCGAAGACCTCTTGACATTTAGGAAACGCCTCAAGAGATGGCTTTACGGCCAGTAGGTCCCCCCCCAGCGCCTTGAGACCCTAATGGGTGAGTAGTGCGCTTTATAAATCCTTTGATTGATTGATTGAACATTAACACAAGACCTATCTCTGGGTTACTGGTGAGACCCACAGGCTTCTATAAGTGTGACAACTGTTACGTGTGCTATTAGGCTATGGACAAAAAGTGGATAAGAATTGGCAATACAAAATGAAAATTATTGGATTTCAATAACTATAACACCAAGATTGTGATCTATATTATTACCTGCATTGTTCACTAATCAATGTAGGTAGCACTTTAAGGAGTACCAAAGAGCGTAAACAAGAAGATGTCAGAGCTAATGCAATCACGCTGAGTCTTACCCATTAGCAAGTCATTATAACACACTTTCTCTTGACAGCATCTCATCAAATGCAGTCCCAAGGGTAGCAAAAAAACACTAACACTCCACAAGAGCAAAGCTGGGTTGATCATTTGACTATGTAGTAGACAAGGGCCTCAACCATAATTGGGAACTACCTAATTTTCTAATATCCGAATCATCAATCATATATGTAATTTTGCCTAATTCTACCAAAATCTTCACCAGAGCCTTATGATAGTTAGTTGGATGGTCAGATATTTCAGGTACACATCTGAAGTGCCACATTCACCCATACATGTTCAACAACATTTGTCTCCCTTTTGTTTGTGCTGTAATATCTACTCTCAAACCTTCACAATGTTTACTGATGATGATTACAGATTGCACAGCCCATTGTTGAATGTAATAGATTCATGTGCGACATCTTGAATACAATGTCATTTAGTAATAAATGGGGATCTCTCAAAACATGTCAATGATTACTGACTGTCTAAAATTATTTATAATTACTATGCTGGTTACAACACGGATATGGATACTATTTCTAAAGAGCGAATCAGGAACAACTACAATCATTGTTGTGATCTTAATGCACATATTCCTTTTACACTCTATCTCATTTATACTTTTGTATCCCTTGTCTTACTAAATATTTCTTACCTCTCTCTCCAATATGACGTGACTCTATTTCTCTTCCTAGGTTAGTGTAGCCAGCCTTGTCACCTTCCTTTTACAGAACACAAGATGGAGACATTTACTCAGCATCGCTCTCTAACATAGGTATGACCAATATGTCTCAAATTTTCCCTTTTTCTGTACCCTTTCAATTCTGTCTTACAAGCATTAGAAATCACTTGTTCATCCTCCTCCTAACTTCTTTTCCAATATGGTGAAGCCATTTCTTGTACCAACATAACTGTTTAATCCTCTCTTTATTTTCATCACAAGACGCTTTGTACAGGTTCTGAAAACCACACCACTTTGACATTTACTGACTCCGTGGTGCCATACATCACAGCCTGCTCTGAATAGTAAGAACTTCTTGTGCCAACATCAACTTCACGATCACGGCTGCTCCTATCTGTATACCATCTGGAATATAGCCTATATAATATAAAGGGTGCCGCAGCTAGGAAAAAAGGCTTCAAAATTTGGGTACGTCTCGTCTCATGGCTCCAGGGCTCAGAGAGTGGGCTGGTTAAAAAATTAATATGTTTTTATTCTGTATATGACAATGATGGTAATATCTGATTTTTGAGATTCATGTATGAATTACGACGACCTTTCCATGATGACATTTTTCGTACTGTGTGTGTCCATAAAATAAAAAAATTAAAAAAAATCACGATCACGGATAGTGCTATGTTTGCTGGACTATGTCACCATCACTTTTGCAATGCTTTATCATATACACCAGCTCCAGCAGATCTGCAATAATTTACTTTGTTCTTATCGCCCCCATGTTTTCCCCTTATATTGGTTAAGTCAACATCTTATTGTCCAAAAGTTCCACTGGTGCGTTATAGGTAGCTATGTTATCTCTTACATACATCAGAATCTATCTTTTGGTGCACTTTTCCAGCTGATCTTAAAAATGCTTTTAATTTTGGGCGCAACCCATCAATTGCAACCATCAGTTTACTGTACCTTAATCTGTTGGTGCATGGTGGACTGTCCTATCACTTGCAGATGTCTTTCAAACCAGTATGATTATCATCACATGGTGCACTTTAACTTAACTGACCTTTGCGGGCAATTTCTTAATCGCCTTCTTATGCTCATTTCTGACCGCTCTTTTCTCTTTTTTTTCTTCCTTCTCATTTTTTCTTCATTTAACGAAGCCATTATATTGATTCTTTAGTTGTGGCCTTTTCAACTCTTCTACATCCCTGAAAACTCATATTGACGAAACACTTGTCGGCTGTGCTTTTAATACCTATCATGATTGCGATACAATACTGCTGGTCCCATATGACAAGGATTCCTACGTATACCTTAGAAGATCACTGTACGCTTACATTTGAAAATCTTTTACAGCTTCGATTATAGACTAATGTTTTACCACATCCTTCTATGAATGCAACATTGGATTAAGTTCTACCCTATGTATGGAATACATAGGACCTCTGGTCAATTATGTGATCCTGAACTGATTCTTTGCATATTTTCTGGTACTCTGATCGATGATCCTTTGTGTGCTCCTGACAATTTCTTTGCATTTTGAGTGTGGAATTTTTCCCCAGTTCGAAAAGCACCTTTTTGGTAGCATAGTGCTGCGTTACGAAGTCCTCGTTGACGTCAACATCTGTATTGCTGATATATTGTGCTCATTTACATGTAACCACAATTTGCTGGTGATGTGTGGATAATCAAACCCGCTGCTACCATTGCAGAGTTGATTTCCTCAGGGATGTGCCTGGTTCAGCATTGGTGTGAATGCCAGTTCTAGACTGTGCATTGCTAAGGAAGGGCTCACCCAGATCCTCTGGGTGGATGGCATTGGTGGGCAAAATATATGGCTTGTCTTTACCTGAAGGCTCCGCTCTATTGTTCAAATGGAAGTTTGAATCGTAATAAGTGTCAAAAGATCTGGGGACCCTTAGCTGAAAGGATAAGACTTAAGTTGAAAGATGACCCAATGACTTTTAATCGTCACAATGGTTTTGTTAAACGGGAAAACGCAATTCAGGAGACAACATGTAACATCAGTTTATTGGTAAAATATTTTACGATTTTATGAAGATGACATTTTGTTCGTATTTTTTTTTTACGTTTTCCCTTTCATGAAAATAAATATATGAAAAAAAGGTATTTCTCGTCAAGTGTGGCTGCGTAGCGCAAATAACCTGAGAAAGCGGGCATAAAGCGGGAGGAGGAAGGGACCCCGGCCGTCCTCGCCGCTAATCTTCCGACACACTCCTTCAGCCTGCTGCGTCGGCGACGGCGCCCGGACGCGACGAGGCCTGCGGGAGGGACGGAACTCCGGAGCAGACTGAGCTCACCACAAGAATGAAATTCGGAATGAATTAGGATGTGGATGCGCCTGGAACGACAACCGTGAAATTAGGAGCGAGGTGTGGCGGTGAAATGCGATTTCACGCCTTTCAGGTGCCCTCGGTGTGTCCGCATTGAGAGAGGAGGTAGCAGGCCAGAGACGACGCAGGAGATCTGCGCTGCGGCGCGACCGCGAGACAGTAGAAGAGGGCGCAGGGGTGGCACGGTTGCGGAGGGCTGACCGGAGCTGTCTCGTTTTGGCTCTCGGTGGGGCCTTGGCTCCCGACCCCCTTTCCCCTCCCGTCACTTCACTCCCTCCCGACGACGTATGCCGCGGGCAACCGATACCGCCCTCGACTGCGGGAGGCTCTCCCGGGCGGCTTGCAGTAGCACGTAGCACAGCGACAGCTGGAGAAGGAAGACATCGGCGACCCTTGAGCAGAGGTGGGGACTTTTCACCGGGGGCAGTGCGAGTCACATGGCCCGAAGTCTTTCCTGTGGAATACCACCTTAGAGAGCAGTGGGAGCACCCACCTGCCTGCTCCTCTGAGGTAGGGAAACTAGCGCTGAACACATGCTCCCATGAAAAATCCAGCACTTGCCAGGCTTTAACACAGGACACCTGTAATAACACCTCCGCCGCCGCCGTCTCTCCCTCCGCCTCGGCCGCAGCTCTTTGTTTATTTCGCGTTGCGCGAATACCAGCTCGGCGGCGGCCATCTTGGGTAAGGATCTGCGCCATATTGAGTCGGGACGTCAGATGTGCCCTGCAGTGAAAGCCGCCATTTTAGATGAGGGAGCAGCGAACGCGCCCACTCCGTACCTGGCGTCTGAACGGGTAACCGGAGGAGCCATTTTCCCACAGGGTCACAACCGTCGCCAGTGAGGTCGTACGCCATCTTGGTGATGACACGCTCCCTCTCCAGTGGAGACATCTGCATTAGGGGCAATCCGTATCTATACGTATGAGGCGGCCGTCTTGGAAAAGGACGAACTCCGTCTAGAGTGAAGACTGCGCCATCTTGGATAAGGACGTACTCCGTCTAGAGTGAAGACTGCGCCATCTTAGATAAGGACGTATTCCGTCTAGAGTGAAGACTGCGCCATCTTGGAAAAGGACGTACTCCGTCTTTTGTGAGGACTGCGCCATCTTGAATAAGGACGTACCCCGTCTTCTGTGAGGACTGCGCCATCTTGGATAAGGACGTACCCCGTCTTTTGTGACGACTGCGCCATCTTGGATAAGGACGTACCCCGTCTTCTGTGACGACTGCGCCATCCCGGGGACTACGGAGCCCGTAAAATAGACGAGTCCCCAGGGAGGACCCGAAGCGGCTGGCCCCACTCCGCTGAGCTGAGCCGTGCTTGCCTCTGACACCCTGCGGAGAGAAGGAAAGCGGAACACCGGTGACCTGATCGGGGTCAAGGAACAAAACTGGCGAGGCCCTTTGACTTGGGGCCCCTGGAAAACTAACTCTAGAGACCCCTACTCGGAGGTCCGACAGAGCACCACTGGGGGCACCTGAAGACAAGATTGTACAAACGCAGCATTAAGGGGAGAGCCTCTGGGAATATAATGGAAACACCCCTGGTCCTGGGAATCACCTGGCGAGTTGAATTGAACCAGATCCCAGCAGGGACTATTTCCAAGACTCTGCACTAAGAGGGGGGTTTCAAGACCAAAGCAAGAGTAAAAGCGATCCACCCAGTTTCTTTCTGACCCCAACTATGGATTGTGGGCTCTGAGAGTAACTCCACACCTTGCCCCATCACTCGAGCAAACTACAACGATCTGTAGGGAAACCACCTACATTTGGGACATGCACATCACCGCAAAATGGGTAAAACGGGCCAACGCCGTGCAGTACAGTCCTCTAGACTCTTAGGGCATTTGGAGGTAGTTCTGTCTGAGGTAGGAGTGAGATGCACTCCTTGCACCATTTCTTCACAGCTGTGCAGCACGTAGTGCCAGTTGCAACGTTTAGGTTTGCGCAAGTACGCACGCTGGTCTTTCGCTGTATTGGCAGCAGCCCCAACATTCTGGACACAGGGCATTTGAGCCCCTTTGGGATGGCCAGCTGACTAGGGGTTCCTGGTGGTTTGTAGGGCGCCAGGCCCCATTGTGTATCTGTGGTAATAGGAAATGTATTTCTGGTAGTTTGTTTTTCAGACCCTGTTCTGGCTACCTCTAAATTGTGTTTTATGATTTTGAGGTTCTGGCATACTTTGGGTGATGCTAGTGTAATTATGTTCCACCCTGTGCTTTTTGCCCATAATGATGCCGATACTTAGGAGATAAGTATCTAATATGAGACTGTTGAGATTTGGGGCGTACAATGTCTTTGATACCTATTGTGATGCTGTGCTTTATGTGGTTTATATCTCAGGAGGATAAGTACAGTGACTTTCCCCTTACACCACTCCATCTCCTATCCTATCTTGTTGAATCAGCCCTGTTCTGAAGTAACAACCTATCCCTAATCGCCTCACTTTCCTGTCTCCACTATAACTCAGGTTCCTTCACCCGATGTCTGGATTACGTGCCCCCTTCTTGCCCTCATACTTCTCCTCACCGCCACCGTCCTAGTAACACCCTTCCCTTTTCCCCACCACCCTCCTCCTCCACAATTTCCCAACATGGCCACCGCTCGAATTAAGTCTGGAATTAATTGCTACAAAATGATCTACCCTTCTAACCTGTCTAAAGCTGCAACAAAACGTTTCAAGCATAACACCATTGAATATTTCCCCGATTCCCTTTTTGTCGATCAGTTTTACAATGGTCGATATGGGGGGCTCAAAAACGATCTAATTTTTTTCACGCACGACATACCCTCTTGGTCTACCAGCTTTTACAATTCCTTTAACGTCACCTCCTCCTCCTCTATCCCCCATGGGAAACAGCTAAAAATTTCCCCCTCTGCGTGTTTTAACGGCTCCCTCACTATCTCACTCTATAACAACGGTACTGTTATGATCCAAGCCAAAGACTCCTGTCTCTCTCTCTTTGACCGCCTCTTCCCTTCCCTACTCCCCTCCCCTGCTACCGGGCTATCCCTTGACTCTCCATCTAGCTCCACCAATTACTCCCTTTCTCCTCCCCTGACCCCCCCACTCTCCAACAGGCTGCACCCTGGGGAGGCACCGGTCGACCCTCTTCTCTCCCCTCGGACCTCCCCTCGCATTCTTCCCCCCTCACAGTGTGCCCCTCCCCTCTTCACTTCAGCGTTACCTCTAGCTAACACGCTCCTCGTCCATTCCGCACCGTCCCGGCACTCCATTCTCATCTCCTCCCCCCTATCGCTTCCGGCCACCCCCCTCCTTAGACCACCTCTCCTCCAGCCCTCTCCCCCTGTCTATGTTCCCTACACTCCCCTTGTTCCCTCCTCCGCTCTTCTTTTCCGCCCACTCCTCCCCTCACTATGTACCCCGATTTCCCCGCAAATACATTCCATCTCTCTCCCTCCCCACTCTCCTCCAGCACTGCTGTGCTACCCCCTTTCCTCCCCTGGTAACCCCTTCCCTCCCTCGGACCGAGCAGAATCACTTCCTTTCTTCAACTTCCCTTTCTCCCAATCCCCCCCATTCTGCCCGATACCCGCTCCATCACAGCCACCTCACTCAGCTGCCAGGACCTATCCAACTCTATCCAACTCCCCCCCCTTCCTTTCATACCTCCCTAATCCCTACGACTCCTCACACTCCTCCCCTCTCCTATCGCCCCACCGCCCCACTCCTCTACTATCGCCCCCTAGTTCTGCCCTTAATTCCTATCCTTCTTGCAACGCCAACAACAACAACTCTCCTTTCACCCCTGGTGCACCAACTCCTGCTCTCACCCTAAACCTTTCCCCACCTCTGAACCCTATACCCCTACTCCCCTCCCGTTCCCCCACCTCTTCCTGCCGTACACTGCCTAGTGCACCCCCTCCTGTTTCCATCGAGCCACCCATTACACCGTGCTTTTCCTTACTCTCTCTGGAAAAAAAGCTAGGCTCTCTAATCACCGCCATCTCCCAACTTGAAGCTACCATTTTAGTTTTAAGCTCCAAGATCTCGACTTTTCCACACACCTCAATTCCTTTGGCTAACACTCACCCTTCCACGAGATGCACCTCACCACCTCACCCCACTATAGCTAAACATAGCCAGTCGTCTGCAAATCCACACAAGCACTCGAACGCCACCCTTCCTTCACTTCCACTTCCCAGTAACCCTGTAATCTACACTATTCCGACCATCTCCTCTGTCAGAACCACTCGCCCACCTAAATCCTCCCGAGCGCCCTCATATAAGCACAATATCCCTATCACCCCTCATAGCCCAAGTGCCCCCGTCACCAAAACAGTTGCGTCAGAGCTGCGCTGTCTGCTCCACAACTGCAGATCTGCAATAAAACACAAACTTGAAATCTCCGATACCATCAACCAGCACAATATTGACATGATCTTCCTCACAGAGACCTGGTTCAACGATACCTCTCACTCTATGTTTGATCTCCTTGTACCCACAGGCTATTCTATACTCAGAAATGACAGAATTGACAAAGTGGGGGGAGGTGTTGCGGTCATCTTTAGAAACTCCCTTCAACTTAAGGCTCTTCCTAACAGCTCCTGCCACACTTTTGAATGCCTATCACTTGAGCTTCAATTGCACCACCGCTCACCTCTCAGATTCCATGCTATTTACCACCCGCCTGGTAGCAGCCCTTCGTTTATGGAGGAACTCACGGACTGCATCAGCGACCAATTCACGCAAAGTGACAATCAGATCTTTGTGGGTGACTTCAATGTCCACTGGGGCTCGCCTCAAGACACAAATGCGAATTTGCTGGCCACCTTCCTCTCTGCAAACGATCTTATCCAACACTGCACAGAAACAACACACTCTAAAGGCTCAATCCTAGACCTTGTCATTTCTAAAGCAGGCTTGCTGACTATCGCTACCCCTATTCATGTAGACTGGTCGGACCACCTCCTCATCCCATTCTCTCTTCACCTATCACACTCTATAACTCTGGGCCAGCCTAAGAGGGCTACTTCCTGGTTCCGTGACACTAAAAATATTGACCTCAGTACCCTCTGTAATTCTGCCTTGCTATCACTTCCAAGGCTAGACCCGGACCTAGATGTCAACGAACTCACCTCCCAATGCCTCACAGTCCTTGCAGTCGAAATCAATAATGTCGCTCCTCTCCAAAGCAAAAAGAAAAGGCCCACTCCCTCAGCACCTTGGTTCAACAAATCCCTCTATGAAGAAAGGAAGTTCATAAGAGCCCTTGAGAAACAATGGAGACAAGCACCCTCCACTGAAAATTTGGCCACGCTTCGTTCAGCAAGATCCAAGTACCACAATCTCATCTTCCTTGGAAAAGCGTCGCACTACAAATCCCTCCTTGACTCAGCCAAAAATAGACCCAAAAAACTATTCGACCTCATCAAGAACCCTAACAGCTCTCCCCCAACCTCCAAATTGGAAGATTCCACAAAGAAAGCAGCGGAATTCGCTATATTCTTTGACGAAAAGGTAAAATCACTTGTAGATCAGGTCATTCATCCTACCCCCACAGAGGAGTGCAAATCCTTAACCATTTGGCAAAACTTTGACCCCATCTCTGACGATGCTCTCCTCAAATGCATCCTCGATACAAAGCCCTCTAACCATTCTCTTGACCCCATCCCTAGTGCCATTGCCATTGACTTCTATACTAATTCTCTTTCCTACTGGACCACTCTGGTCAACCTCTCCCTCAGTCAAGGCTCCCTTCCTGTGTCCTTCAAAACTGGGCAGGTCACCCCTCTGCTAAAAAAAACCACTGCTGATGCGAACGACCTCAACAACTACCGTCCCATCACTAACCTACCCTTTCTTGCGAAAATCACAGAAAAATGTGTAGCGAAACAACTCTCTCGCCATATCAAGGAAAATGATCTTCTTGACAATTTCCAGTCTGGCTTCATTCAAAACCGCAGCACTGAAACAGCCCTGCTGCTAGTGATTGATGACGCGCTGCGGATACTCGATTCAGGGGAGTCTTGTCTTCTAATTCTTCTTGACCTTTCTGCAGCCTTTGACACTGTCAATCACAACACTCTCCTTAACACTCTTCAACAGAGAATGGGCATGGAGGGCACTGTGCTCAAATGGTTTGCCTCCTTCCTCTCTGATAGATCCCAAATGATCAAAATAGCGAACAGTCTTTCAGCTCCTGTAGCAGTCAGTCAAGGTGTTCCTCAAGGCTCCATACTTGCGCCCACACTGTTCAATCTCTATTTAGAACCGTTGGGAAATCTGCTGAGTAAATCCGGGATCCACTATCATCTATATGCGGATGACACTCAGATTTACCTTAAGGTGGCCTCCAATCACGATCTCTCCTTCCTTAGCTCTACCCTCGACTCCATTCAAAACTGGATGGTAACTCATCAACTGATCCTGAATCCCTCCAAAACAGAATTCCTCCTCCTTTCCTCCTCCCTTTCTCATCCCCCAGTGCAAACATGGATGGATCAGATCAATCTAATGAACAATAAGCCCATCATTGTCGAGAGCGCAAAATCCCTTGGTGTCATTCTTGACAAAAAACGTAATCTACTCTCCCACATTAACTCCATTGCAAAGTCTGCTCGACACCAACTGCGCCTTCTTTGGGGGATTCGTCGCTTCTTCCCGGAGTACGACCTTAAAACCCTGGTCCAAGCGCTGGTTCTCTCCAGATTGGACTACTGTAACTCTCTTCTTACTGGCCTTCCCAAATCCCACCTTTCCCCCCTGAAGTCTATTCTCCATTCAGCAGCTCGTTTCATATATGGGGCCAAAAGAAGCGACCACATCACACCCATTTTATCCACCCTCCGTTGGCTTCCCATAGAGGCAAGATCTATCTACAAAACTGCATGTATCACCCACAAAGCCTTGCACTCCTCCTCCCCTCGCTACCTGGTGAATAAACTGAAACTCTCTGGGGGCTCCAGACCATCACGTAATGCAGAAAAGTTATTGCTTGAACCCCCCATTTTCAAGAAGGAAAGATTGATGGCCCAATCCTTTTCAGGCAACGCGGTGAGAATCTGGAACTCACTTCCGCCTCAGCTTCGGACCACCACCTCTTCCCAGGCCTTCAAAACTGACCTCAAAGCTCTCCTCCTTCAAAGACACTTCCAAAGTTAATGCAAGCCCTCTGTTTTCAGAAGGAAGTCCTTCCATTATAGGATATTCTGTTCTCCATGCCTGTAGAAGTGCCTTCCCAGGGTGTTTTTGTGTTTTGAGTGTCTGCCATTTAGTGCAGTATTTTACCTCTACCTGTATCTTGTACTCGTTTGTAACATGCACACTGCACCTTTCCTTTTCAACGTATCATTTGCTACCTCTTATATCTTGTTTGCTTTTGATACATGCACAACGGCCACCACTGCCTCATGTAACATAACTATTGTTTTAGTGTTTCGAGTGTCTTCCATTGATTGCAACTTTTTTTACCTCTATTCGTACTTTATTTACTCTTGTAACCTGCACACGTCACTTTTTCCTCTCATAACGTATCGTTTGCTACCTCGTTCATTTTTTGCTCTTGATACGTGCACAATTATCACGATTGCCTCTTGTAATGTAACGCTTGTTTTTGTAACAGGCTCACTTGTAATTTTTCTCCTCTTGTATCTTTACTTTACCTATTGTGAAGCGCTCTGACACCTTCGGGTAAAGTCCGCGCTATATAAAAACGCATTAAATAAAAAAATAAAAAAATAAAAAAAAATGCGTTCTCTGAGGATGTGTTAGCTGCTCGACAATAAAGCGACCATTTGTCAAGCTGGCTAGACAGAGAGTTTGCGAAAAACGTACACAAATTAAAGCATTAAACATTTGCTTTTTCTGATTCAGACCTATGGCAATCACTGCATTTTCCGCCGACCTTCATTACAAGAGGTATTTTGTATGATTTAAAATGACAAACACTGGTGGAATGCACACAAAGGAAAAAGCCAAGATGCGGGGGCGCACGCTAGCAGTTGCTCAAATCAGCAGTAACCGAGCCCTAAGAAAGAAGCATTATAAAGAGCCACACGAGCTCACTGACATTTTGGAAAGATTCAAATGTCTTTCTTTCAAGGATGCATTTTACATATTCATTTGCTCTTGCAGCGATGTGAAAAAAACATATATTTTTCATATTTGAAGGTCACAAATGTCTCTAAGTTGTCAACGATCACCACGCCGCTTAAAATACACATCTTAAAAAACAACTCACAATGCCATTCTGAATGCATATCGCTTTACATTTAGGTCTGGCTACAGACAGTATAGCTAGCTGGCAAACCATTATTTCAGCCTAAAGCACAAAATGCATGCAACGCACCACAATACTAAACACAAAACATACAACCAGAGAAAGGATAGAAAGGGACTTTCGCTCAGCCTTCTTAAGCCATTAGGTTTTTTGGGTGACTTTCTTTTGGGCATTCCTTCCCTGGGTTTTTTGTCGCATTCTGGGGCCTGTCCACGCCATATTGAGGATGCTTGCAATACCCCACTTACACTTTCTACTGTGACACAGGAAAAAAAGCATTTGTTTGGCTCCTCCTGTGGTTTCTGGCATTATCTGTCCATTCCACCCAAACAATCAATCAATCAATCAGGAATGTGTAAAGCACACTACACACCCATGAGGGTCTCAAGGAGCTGAGGTCGGAGGGGGGGGATGCAGCTATTGCTCGAACAGCCAAGTCTTGAGAAGTCTCCTGAAGGTAAGGAGGTCTTTGGTCTGACGCAGGGGGGTGGGAAGAGTTTTCCACGTCTTGGCAGCGAAGTGCAAGAATGATATGTCGCCGGATGAAGTTCTGCGAATGCGTGGGGCGGTTGCGAGGTCGGCGGAGTGGAGTAGCCAGGTCGGGGTGTAGAAGGAGAGCCGTCTGTTGAGGTATTCTGGTCTGGTGTTGTGCAGTGTTTTGTGAGCGTGGGTGAGGAGTTTGCAGGTGATTCTCTTGTTGACCGGGAGTCAGTGCAGGTCTCTCAGATGGCCTTTGATGTGGCAGTGGCGGGGATTGTCCAGGATGAGGTGTGCAGAGGCATTCTAGATGCTTTGCAGCCTCTTCTGAAGTTTAGCCGTGGTTCCTGCGTAGAGGGCATTGTCGTAGTCCAGTTTGCTGCTTACGAGGGCTTGAGTGACTGTTCTTTTGGTTTCGGTGGGGATCCATTTGTAGATCTTTCGGAGCATGCGGAGGGTGTTGAAGCAGGAGGAGGAGATGGTGTTGACTTGCTAGGTCATGGATAATGAGGGGTCCAAGATGAATCCTAGGTTGTGTACGTGGTCGGTGGGAGTCGGAGCGGATCCGAGAGTGGCAAGCCACCGGGATTCATCCCATGTGGAGGGGGTGGAGTCGAAGATGAGGACTTCCGTCTTGTTGGAATTGAGTTTGAGGCAGCTGTTCTTAATCCATTCGGCGATGGCCTTCATTCTTTTGTGGAGGTTAATCTTGGCGGTGTTGTTGTCGTTGGTGTTCTCAAGGTGGAAGTTTAAGTCCCCAAGGAGTATGTTTTTAGTGGATGCAAGAGTGTGTGTGCTGATGACGTCGGTGATGGAGTCGCTGAACTGCTGTCGGGGGCCGGGTCGCCGGTAGACGAGGGTCTCTCAGAGGGTAGTGTTTGGATCTGGAAGTGCAGGTGTTCGACGGTGATGAGGGTGTCTTCGGTGCTGGTCGTGATCCTAAGGGTGTTCTTATGGATCGCGGCAATGCCTCCTCCTGGTTTGTTGGAGCAGTCCCTGCGAGTGATCTTGTAGCTGTCCAGAATGGCTATGGCGATGTCAGGCGCTGAGGAGGGGTTCATCCAGGTCTAGGTCAGAAAGGGGAAGCAGAGTGAGTAGATTCCAAAGCTCTACTGCATGTTTGTCGACAGAGCGGGTGTTCAGGAGGATACATCTGACATGGTCGGGTCCTGCCTTGGTGGGTGGTTGGCGTGGAGGCTGGTGAAGGTGCAGTTCCGGCAGTAAAAGGGTCCACAGGTAGTCTGCGGGGAAGCTTGAAGGCAGGTGGTAGAGCGGCCGTGAGGAGGGCGCGGAGGGTGACCTCGTCATAATGAGGGCAGTGGGGGGACGAGAGCCTGGGGTTCTGGTGCGGGGCACGGTCCAGGCGCAGACGGGCTTGCCTTTGGCGCGCGCCCACCATTTAGTAGGGAGGTGGGGGGAGGAGAGGACAGCTGGGAGGCGGGAGAGGGGGTGAAAAACAGCGCGAAAAAGGGGGCAGCCTACGGGGCATCAGTGGCGGGAGTGCAGCTCTGGAGAGAGGAGGTGACGGGGTCCACAAGGGCAGCAGCAGCGGGGGAAAGAGATGGGAGGAGAGCGAAAGTGAGAGAGAGAGAGAGCAGAGTGAGGGGAGAGAAAAACAAGGAAGAGTGTAACGCAGAAGCAAAAGGAGCACAAAAGGGACAGACACTGAAGAGAAAGTAGAACAGAGAGCAAAGCAGAAAAAAGGAGGAGAGAGGCAGAGGGCAGCCTAGTAGGAAAGTAGAGCTCTCTCACTAGACACCAGGGATGAGGCACAGACAGAAGCCTGCGGGTGGAGGAGGGCCTCGAACTCCTGACAGGGACTAGGAGTTCAGAGGAGCAAGGGATGAGAGCTCTCCTTACCAGGTAGAGCCAGGGGAGGCAGAGTAGTGCCTCCCTTGACTCCACTTGGTAAGGTGGCTCCATCTGGTCATTCTGTCCTCGCCATCACTTCCACTGCCTGTCCTGTGCACTCTCTTTCACTTCATGGCAAGGCTGTGTATGGCAGATGAGCAGCATCTGCATGACTGTATCACCACACCCTGTGGTATTACTGTTACATCAGGAGGATGCGGGCAAGCATTGACCAAGGAATCACAGTGCAGATGCAGCTGCTGCATGCAGGCCCTCTGCCTCTTCAGCGTCCTACTACCACAGTGGGGACAAGGGAAAGAGGTGCAAATCTACACACCACACTGTAACCCTTCCTTCTGCACATTATTCTGTGCAAGCCCCCTTCTCCCCTTTTATCTATCATGAAACAGAAATAGTGTACAATCAGAATTCTTGTAAACAAAGGCCCAAAGAGAAAAATAAAGCATTGTTGTATTGAATTGTATAATTTAAACAGACACACAAAGTACTTGACATAAGTGATTCCTGCCAGTTGCCACTCAGGTTAATTCCTCAAGTTTGAACTAGTCACTTCTGGCATGGAAGTGCATCTGTGCTGGAGGAAGGAGGGGGTGCAGGAAGAATGTTGCCTAAACCACCGGCTATAAATGGCAGCGGCAAACCTGTGGCTGGGAAGGCTGCGGTGCTGGCACTTTCACAGGATCTGCGACCCTGCTCTGCCTGTGGCCCATGTCAGCAAATGTTCAGCATCACTTGCTTCCACACTCAGGTGCAGGGATCCTGAGCACACCATAGGGAGGCCATCACTATCTCCCCCAGTGCAAGGCTCTTCCACAGGCTTAGTGACCCATACCAACAACTGTCCAGCATCACTTGCTTCCAGACTCAGGTGCAGGAGGGTCCTGAGTGCACCATAGGAAGTCCATCACTATCTCCCCCAGTGCAAGGCTCTTCCATAGGCTAAGTGACCCCACTTGTGGCCCATATCAACAACTTTCCAGCATTGCGTGCTTCCAGACTCAGGTGCAGATGATCTTGAGAGCACCTACTGGGAGCCCCTCTTATCTTCCTCAGTGCAAGCCCATTCCTGCCTGATCATCGCTCCAGCATTTGTGCTACAACAGTTGTGTGCTTCATTGGGCCTACCCTGTATACCCTAATGGGAGCCCAGCTGCACCTGCTCTCTGCAAGACTGGTACTGAGTACCACAGCAAGACCCTGCCTCCCTGTCCCCAATACATGGGCCTTTCCTCTTCAAGGACCTTTTCACTAATACTGGTCTCCGAGGACTACCCTGTAATACATGGCACCCCCTGCACCCCAATGCGAGATCTTCCAATTCTGCCACCAGTGCATACCGACTGGGGAGGCGGCACTCAGAGAAGGGTCAAGAGTACTGCACTTACATTTTACTGTTTCTATGTTGCTATCTCATGCAAAACCCAATAAACAGTGTTATAAAAAAGTGCCACCAGTGCAAGGCATGTCACCGATTGTGCATACCGTTTCATTATTATATTAATGCTTCTCAAACCAGGCCACTTGACTTACTGGGAGCATCCAGCTGGAAGGTGCACAGAATGGATGTAAAATGGTTCTGAAAACCGACCGTGGATATATGAGATTGCCACTGCTCTGAAAATTCACCAGAATCATTCCTTGAAAGGAAAAACTGCTAATGCCCCATCTCAAACTTAAACAATAACTGGGCATACGTGGGCACAGCAGAGTCCACAACCACAATAACACAGTAGTTACAGATTACCAAACTTTCGACCATGCTTTCCCCATGCTTCTTTCACTGTTGTGGATAGGCGTACGGAGCATCTGTTCATCCATTCCCTGGAGGGGGTATGTTGATGCTGAGAATATGCAACAACGGGGATCATTCTGATGGGTGCAGTCTGGTGGACAGCATCCTGATGTGTGAACTATACTCCTAACCACATATAGGGATTGTAGTTGAAAGATAAACTTGTTGCGTACACACACATGCATGATTTAAGGCTGGTGACACTTCTACCGTGATAGAGTCAGCGAAGGTCATATGTCGGGGTCATCAGGGAGCCCTGTTTACAACACTGATCTATCATGCCTACTGAAGAGGTAGCAAGGCCCAGAAGTGTGAGTCCGCACCAGCCATCTGTGGCAGACATTGGTGCGATCCACTGGTCCAGTGGCTGGTGGTGCTGCCAATAATTGCTTGAGACTTAGGGGCATATTTACATGCCCCTACCGCAAACGGAGCGTCACTTTTTGTATGGGTGCGGTGGCACTGTGCACTGCGCCGTATTTACAAGGCAGCGTTAAGACACTTTTTTTGTGACTTAACGCCACCTTGTAAATACAACCCCTTCACTTGCAGCACTTTGTGTGAAAAGTGTGTGCAATGGGTGTTGCTGTGAACGTTGCATTGCATTTTGATGCTGACCCAGATTTACGAGATTTCTTAAACGTGAGACAGTGCCAAAATCTAATGCCACCCCAGGGATGGTGTTAGCATGGCGCAATGAGGAGAAATGCTTTGATTTCTCCTCTTTTTTTGCTCTTTCTATGTGTGCTGCATTTTGCAGCCGAAACAGAAAGAGCAAGTCGTCATTGAAGACCACCAAGGGTGACTGCATTGGTGCACAGCAGCTAATTTAGCATGGGGGAAACAAAGGGATGCGCCATATTCTAGTAAATATGGAGCATCCCTGCATTTTAGAAGTGATGGAGCTGCACTGCCAATTATGGCCCAGCAGATACGCTGCACCACTTCTTGTGAATATGCCCCTTAGGCTGCTAATCAGTCCGCAATAGCAGATGAAAAGCTAATAAAAATGAAAGGATCCATTGAAAACCCTACTGCCTTAAACCACAGTCAGAAACAAGTGCTAATTTTGCGGACCTATTGCTGCCACCTGTCACCCCTCCTGTTTTTGGAGGGGAGTGAGGGAGGCATGCATCAATCACTGCAAGAAAATCACCATAACCCCACCCCCTCACTTCAAAAGAGCCGACACTGAGGATCCCGCGCAGGGACAGCTGGGTATCTCAAACCTTTCAGATACAGCAACAGATGTAGTGGGCAGACTGGGCAGAGCTGTTATATTATAAATGCATGACTCGATGGATAAATAAGGGCCAGATGTACGAAAGGATTTTACCCATTCTGTGCCTATGGGAAAAAGCTTTCGTACATACGGCCCTAACTTCTGTATATCTAACCATGCCATGACTAGTGAGGGTAAGAGAAAAGGAAATGTAAAAAAATAAATCCCTGGTTGCAAACTCCCAGCCGGTCATGTGAGGCTCCTCCACTGTGGATGTCTCCGGAGGGAGTGCGCGGTGAGAAGGCTGCAGTCATTCACCCGCTGGTCATGTCCAGGATATATACCGAGGGCAGTGAATATTTCATAGCCTTATCTTCAAGATTCGTTGAACGTGCACCTTTCTGTAGCTACTTAAATGTTCTTATTCACGGGGAAGAACATAGGTAGAGAGTTACAGCTGGAATTTTAATTTCTGTGTCATGGTCAGGTACAGCCCTAGTGGTGCCCAGTGCGAAAATCTTTGTAGGTTCCCCCACCCCATGACCTTTTCCATGGATTCCCACACTAACGCCCTCCAGCAGTGCCCCTCATCTTTCCATAGCCTCACACTCAAATATTTATTTGTTAAATAGCGCTACTCATACCAGTGCAGGGTGTCAGAGCACTTTACATCACATACGCTATACTGTGACAATGAATCATATGTGTGTAAATCAGTCTATGGGGTTTGTTACATAAGACAATGGGGACTACAAGGTGTAGGAGTCACACGTCATCCATGCTGGTAGGCTGTATATTTTAAGTGAGCTTGGACTGGAGAAACACACACTCAGGAATTTAAATGTAACACAGCAGTTGGGTTTTGCTTTACTGATAAGAATTTATTTCTATCCAGACAAACCCTTTCCAACAACAGTGGGATAATGAAAGACCAGGAAAAAAACAATGTTCTAAAAAATCCATTACAGTTTGCATGCAGGTGTTTGATGTCAGTTCATAGCTCACTGTGCTATATTAGGACTGCAACTTGAGAAGTGCAAGTAACAGAATGATATAATAATATATAAGGCATATTAATCCTCTGTGCATCTTTATTATAAGTCAAAACTGCCTCTAGTCCAAATTCCAATTTCTCTTCACCAGGTATATTAATCAACAGATTATCTTGACATTTTTATTGTTGCTTGAAAACTGCTGGACACAAAAGGAGCTCTGAGGCAAGTGCTTTTAATCCCATAAAATATTTCAAAGCACAGCTCCCCTTCACACCCCTTGGCCACCTGAGCTCAGTGCCCAGTGCAGTGCCACTGGTCGCATCAACCAAAAGCCTCCCTGGTCCATGTAAAAGAAAACACAAGCACACAGGACAGCGTATAGAAGTATAACATACGTTTGATGCAAAAATGGTCAGCAAGCATTAAAAATAAAAAAGGCTACTGCCATTTCACCAGACCAGAGTAATGCTTAATTCATATATTGTGGTGCTACAGTTATACATGTCTCCACAATTCAAGTGAATAGAATCAACAACAACAATGAAGCTTACAAACAGACACCAATGGGCACATGCCACCATTTTCATGCCTAAAAAATACACATTGTGGAGACTCAGAAATATTTCCAGCACATCACACAAGAGGATTGAGGAAACACATATGAATGCCAAAGTTGAAAAGTGGAATTGGGTGCAAGCACATACACACACTGCATGTGTATGGTGATCCCTGATTGTGTGCAAATTCATGTTTGTCTGGCTAGAAACAATGGCCCATATTTATACTTTTTGACGCTAAACTGCGCTAACGCAGTTTAGCGTCAAAAAGTTTTGCGCCGTCTAACGCCATTCTGAAGCGCCATGCGGGCGCCGTATTTATGGAATGGCGTTAGACGGCGCAATCAGACCGGCGCTGCCTGCTTTGCGTGGGAAAAAACCACGTAGACCTGACAGCGCCGGCGTAGGGGGAAAATGGCGCATGGGCGTCTTAAAATGGGGCAAGTCAGGTTACGTCGAAAAAATCGTCTTAACCCGACTTGCGCCATTTATTTTCGACGCCCATCCCCCATCAACATGACTCCTATCATTGTAAAGATAGGAGTCATGCCCCCTTGCCCAATGGCCATGCCCAGGGGACTTCTGTCCCCTGGGCATGGTCATTGGGCATAGTGGCATGTAGGGGGGCACAAATAAGGCCCCCCTATGCCACCAAAAAAATATATAAAAAAAAAAAAATTATACTTACCTGAACTTACCTGAATGTCCCTGGGGTGGGTCCCTCCATCCTTGGGTGTCCTCCTGGGGTGGGCAAGGGTGGCAGGGGGGGTCCCTGGGGGCATGGGAGGGCACCTGTGGGCTCATTTTGAGCCCACAGGCCCCTTAACGCCTGCTCTGAGCAGGCGTTAAAAAGTGGCGCAAATGCGCCGTTTTTAGCCACGCCAACTCCCGGGCGTCTCTTTTGCCCGGGAGTATAAATACCACGTAAACTCCTGGGAGTCATTTTTTAGACGGGAACGCCTCCCTTGCATATCATTAACGCAAGGAAGGGGTTCACGCTAAAAAATGACGCACATTCCGGGAACTTTGGCGCTATTCGCCTCTAACGCCATAGTATAAATATGGCGTTAGTTGGCGTTAGTTTTGCGTCGAAATTGCGTCAAAAAAAACGACGCAATTTCGGCGCAAACGGAGTATAAATATGGCCCAATATTTTTGTAACCTGGGTGTGGATCACCTGCATTGCACCTGTGGATTTTAGTCAGTGTTTTCACTCTGGTGAGCAGGAAATTGAGCCCAGCCAACACCTGTAAAATGACATTTACATAGTTAAAAGAACCACCTGATAATGACATTTGCAGTGATCATTTACTGCAAAAGAAGATTAGAATACACAGTTCCAGCAGCTGTGACTAAAACAGAACCCCAGCACACTCTTGATTAGTGACCTAATCAACACATAGGGCCTCATTTACGAGGTAATGTCAAAGCGTAGAGCTGTGCCAAATTTGGCAGTACCGTGCTCCAACATTTCAAAAACACAGGGATGTTCCGTATTTACAACAATACTGTGCACCCCTGTGTTTTCCCTAGAGCTGGCTCTAAAATTAGCTGCCTAGAACCAACACACCAACACAAGGGTGCCTGCATTGCAGGGAATGATTGCTTATGTGCAGGAAGTTGTCTCTTCCTTCACATAAACAATAAATACTGGAGATTTGTTACTTCTATGTGTGCTGCAGAATGCAGCACACATAGAAGTAGTAAATTGTCACTATTTAATGATTGTTTATGTGCAGGAAAGGACACCTTCCTGCACATAAACAATCATTAATGGTGTTTTGCTCTTTCTATGTGTGCTGTAGATTGCAGCACACGCTGAAAAAGCAAAAAAATGGAGAAATAAAAGTATTTCTCTTGGTTGTGCCATGCTAACAACACCCCTGGGGTGGTGGTAGTTTTTGGCGGTGCCTCAGGTTTACGATTTTTCATAAATTTGGGGCAGGATCGAAATGCAATAGGTGTTGTGATGGAATGCCCACAGCAGCGCCCACTGCAAGCGCCTTTCACACTAAGTGATGTGGGCAAAGGGGCCATATTTACAAGGCGGTGTTAAGCCACAAAAAGTGGTTTAACGCTGCTTTGTAAATATGGAGCCGGGCATTGAGCCAATGGAGTGTCATTGTAAGTGAGGCTTCAGTGGTGCTCGGGGCTTGTAAGTGAGCCCCTTAGTCTCCTTCCTGGTACTCAGCTGCTACCGGAACTGCTGCCACCTTGTGCACAGAAAAGCAATTAATCCAAATTTGAAAGTGAGCACACCCCAAGTGCAATGAAAAGACAGAAGTTCAAACATCCATTTAAAACGCCTCATTTATATTCAACAAATCAAACAACCAACCAACACATTTCGTTCTTTGAAATAATGGAACATCTTCAAGGCTGTAAAGTGAAATAAACATAAAAGACGATTTACACAAAAGACAAATTTTTTGATTTCCTTGAGAATGAAAACAAATTAAAATTAGATGCACGGAAATTCGCCTCAAATGACCGTGAAATGAGAAATAAGATTTCTGAGATAAACAACATCAATTGAAACAATCCCCATCATTTTTTTAAAATTGTACTTTATTGGCATTTACAGGTTTAGACAACAGTAAACACAGAAAATATGCATAAGAAGTCTCAACTGGTTCACATTGTTCTGTGGTCAACTAAACAATCTCATTTACATGATGTCAGGCTGCAAGGTTGCTGGAGTGGTGTTAGTGGGCATGGGTAGGCCATGGCTCCCTCAGTCAACCAAAGTACTAGGTAAGCATTAGAAGTGACGGCAGGTCAGGATATCCCTCCCTCTGTTTTATTAACCCATGGGTGAATCTGAAGCACTCAAATCATTGGCAATGTAGAAGTATACGTGGTATAGTCTGGTCAGCCTAATTGCGCATGGAGGGGAATGGGGACAGGGTGCAGGGATCCATACTGGATAGTGTTTATGTAATGATGTCACATTTGTTCTGGAGCCTAAGTACATAGATGTCCCACAATGGCACAATGACTGTGGTAGAGTCACTGGCCCCTCTCACTCTGCTGTCCCGCACTATGGCGTCAGTCTCAGCCATTGCTCAGCAGAGTGTGACCTGAGCCAGCTATCAATTATGGATGGCTGTCTGGCCTTCCCCGACCTGGCTATCAGACGCTGAAAGAGGGTCATTGCCAGAACAGCAAATTTTAGTGTGGATTTAGTGTGCTACAAGCACTTAGGCCCATATTTATACTCTGTTTGCACCGGATTTGCATAATTTCTTTTACGCAAATCTGGTGCAAACTTAACTCCACATTTATTTTTTGGTGCTAGACATATCTAGCGCCAAAATCTAAGAGTTAACTAAAAAGAATTTCCTGCGGAAAACTAGCTTGCGTCAATGAGATGCTAGGTAGGCGTTCCCGGGCAGAAAAAGGCCTCAAAGGCCCTGGTGCCTTATTTATCCTCCAGTGCAAAAATCCCGCACTGGAGGAGGAAGGCCTTAAATAATGGCCCTAAGCCTGCTTAGTGCCATTATTTAACACCTGGGTATGGGCAGGCGTCAGGGGACCTGTAGGCAGAGTTCCATGGTTGGAGACCATGGAAATTGCCCACAGGTGCCCTTCCCTGTCCCCAGGGACACCCCCACTCATCCCTGCCCACACCAGGAGGTCACCCATGGATGGGGGACCCATCCGAAGGTAAGTCTGGGTAGGTAATTTGTTTCTGTTCAATGCCGCTTGGGGGCCCTGAATTGGGGCCCCCTGCATGGCGCTGCCCCCAGTGGCCATGCCCAGGGGACATTTGTCCTCTAGGCATGGCCATTGTGGTTGTTGGCATGGCTCCTGTCTTTTCTAAGACAGGAGCCATGTCCATGGGGCTTGTGTGCTAGAAAATGGCACTACACTGTTTAGAGTCAGTTTTCTGTTAATGCAGGTTTGCGGCAAAAAGTATAAACCTGCCCCTTATTGACCCCAAGCAAGCAGAACAGAGGGTCTGGGGGCCCGGCATTTCCATTATCTCTGATATGAGCTCCATGACCTGCACCTGATTCTGTGCCAATGGGGGACATTCCCATACCACATGGAGGAAGGTCACATCCTGGTGGCCGTATCTGGGGCCTGTTGTGGATACTCCTAGCAATATCTTGTTTCATCGATGGGTGTGAGGTATGGGCAGGGTAGATAATTGAATTGGGTAAATTTCAGTCTCATAGTACTGGACATATGTTTCACTTGTTCGAGTGCTATCTCCCAATGTTTGTCAGATATGATCATGCCTAGGCGTTCCTCTCACCTGGGTTTACCCACCTACGAGAGAGCTGCACCCTTAGCTTGCAAAGCTGTGTATATGATTGTGACCTCTTTGCGGCCTAATCCGTGGTTCAGCACATACTGAAGTCCATGATGTAGGGACGGTGCGTCCTGGCCCACTCCCCATGGTTGTCTGAGTTCCAGCACTAGGGCATTATATGTCAAAAACTGGCCAGTCCACAGGCCATTGATGTCCTCCAGGTCTTGGAAGAAGTGCAGGGTGTCATCTTGATACAGGTCTACTAGAGGTAACAATTCCGCCTCTCGTCAAGGCCCCGGGTCATAAGTCCCCAAGTCTAGGCATACTCCTGATCGGAGTTGAGGGGCATATGGTGGTGCTGCTGCCGCAGCTGAATATATCTGTTCCAACAAATCTTGCCGACCCGTGCCAATTGGCTCAGGGTGGATTGCCAGGGGATACTAGCCAATCAATCAATCTCATGTTTCCTAACTCTTCACTCACTGCCGTCCCCTATCCCATCCCATCGACTGACAAGCAGTGCATTGGCCACTGCAGCTGCACTTCTGAGAAATACGATTCTAGATCAGGAACACCCAGGCCGCCTTCAATCAGTGGCCGATGCAATGTATGGACAGACACTCGCTGGCATGCCCCCTCCCCATATGAAGTCAGAAATCAAGCTCCACAGATCTCTAATAGAAGCCCTTGTGGTGACCACAGGCACTGCCGCTAAGAGATAGAGACACAAAAGCATTAACATCTTTGGGATGGATACATGACACATGGGCAACCTGGGTAGGTGCGGCCAAAAGCCCAGGGACCGCCTTGCCGCAATGTGGGCTCTGTCATGATTACCATCTAGGCGAGCTCGGTCCATGTGGTAAATATGAAATCAAAGGTAGCAAAACGTGTCTAGCTGCCAAGGCAAATGGTTCGTAACAATTTGCTCCTCATTTACGTGCCCCAGTTTTCCCAAAGGATAAAGGCAAGACTTTCCCCAGTTCACCTTTAGGCCCAGCATAGCAAAAAGGGCTGGGAGCTTCCTCTCCGGACTGTGCATGTACCCCAAGACGTCATCCCCTAAAGTGATATGATGTGCCAATAGGGACCCATTGCTATGCCCCATCTAGGTCCTTCAACTCTCAGTAGAGTGGCCAAAGGTTCCATAGTCAGTGCAAAGATCACCGGTGATAGTGAGAAACCCTGATATGTACCTCTGATGATGTGAAATTGACAAGAAATCTGGCACCCCATCTGCACCCTTGCCCAGAGTGTCATATATAACAGTCAAACACAACCTAGGACTTCAGGACCTATCCCAAAGGCCTCGAGGACAGCCATCCAAGAGTGTCAAAGGCCTTTTCGAAGTCCAGGGGGATTGCCGCTGGGACGCCCCAGATTGTTCAACCGCACCCATGATCAGTGGCAAAGAATGATATTAGTGATGAAAAAGGATCTGAAAGAGTGAAATTGAGGGCCAAGGAGTGTCTGAAGGTGGATTAAAGACGCATGAGGTGGGATTAAGACTAAGCAGTCTTGGTATTCAGCACTCCTGACATTCAGTGGTGCTGGCCGTGGGCCTCTGAGCAAACCTTTGGGCCCCTACACTTTCTTTTTTGCAAAGTAAATACCTGATCCTTAACATAAGATGTATATCTGCATCCAGAACTTGGGCAGAAGTTTAAGAAGGCATACATCTGCATGTGTGGAAATTACTGCTCACAGATTTATGCTTTCAAATTGGGCTCTTTCTCTTCTAAAACTACAACAAAGCAGATTTAATTAGAAAGACAATCTGGTTCGTGGAGGTTGAGAAATAGGTAGCAACCAGATAGTGGATGCTAAAATCTGTAGAGGTTCCTCCAGATCTGATCAATGTTCTAATTTGATTACAGTTGTAACTTTGCCAATATAAATTAGGATCCTAACAGGGAATTAACTGAACTGTCCTTTAAACCGAGACATGTGGGCTGTGTTCCCTTTTTGGTACACACTGTATTTAATCAGGTTGTGGGAGTTCAGGGTAGAAACAAATTTCTGACCCTATTATTTGATGATAACACATGAATAATTATTTGATGATAACACATTAATAATCTCATATTCATCTATAGGTCTTTAAAATAATTTAAACAGGTTCTCAGATTTGTAGGTCTTGGCTAGACAGCGCATGCGAAGTCTCTTTGAGACATGCTGTTTACAGTTAGTGGGCATACCCATAGGCTTACCATTTGGTCACTTCAATGTCACTCTCACAGCCTTCGTTCCTATTTGCCATGACATGCATGGGTCATGTCTCTTCTTGTGTTTTGCCCTCCCCTAGAGCATTGACCAAATCCGTGTGGCGATCCACTGCTTTCTTTTTTGGGGCTACCTTTTAAATAACTTTTAAGCTCTCCATATGAGTGCTTGTGTTTTCATTCGCTCCTTCCAGAACCCCCGCCACAACATTACTCTCTTCCCTAAATTCTCCCACCCCATCCTAGCCCTCCTCCCACCCTCTGTGCTTTATTGCTCCCAATAACCCCCACAGGAAGTGCTTGGGTGTTTTGTTTGTGACTGCATTTAAACTCGGAATTCGCTGTGAAAGTAAGCCAGTGGGCTATTGACAGACGATGCAAGGCGTTTTTCTTTCTACAGGACAGGCCTCCCCTTGAAAAGAATATTCACTTTCCTGCAGGCAAGCAGCCACTGTGGGATGGAAAGGGTGTAGGCAATGAACTGGTCCAAGGCACAGAGGCACTCACAAGCCACCTGCCTCTGCCAGTGGCAGGTCTACCCTGGTCAATAAATGTTTTACAGAAATCGTAATAGGAGATAAGAGACTGCTGCTGGCATTTTCAATAGAAAAATACACCATTAGCCTGGCTTCACAGCGAAATGTGTCTTTGGCAATCCTTTTTTAATGAAATAAGAAAAACGATCTGCCAATCTCCGCTCCAATGCAATTTCAAAACTGCCCGATGCCTGTAAAGTGGAAGCCTCTTATCACGTTTTTTTTTTTGATGTATTTGAACTTTCCGTTCGTGACTTGAATGTGGTGTCTAACTGTTAAGGCCCCAGATTGAACCTTGTGTTTGATTTTTTTTCTTTTCACATTAGTTTGGCTATTACCGGTTTGAGGAGTGGGTGTACTTGGCTTCGTCCTCCCCTCACAGGAACAGTACTTTGGATACATGAGTGCTGGGCTGAGGGCTCTATGTGCCTATGGTGCAGACTGTAAACATTCCTGTAATGCTGGTGCCATACTGCAAATAGGTGTTTTCTGTTTGTTGCTGTGCTGTTCATCAGTCTAGTGAGATTGTGGGTATTGGATGTCTTCTAATATGAATTTCAGCTTCTGCTTGACTTGTTGATTGTCTTTGGACAAGACTTTCAGCTTCACATGCACTCCATGTGCAACATGTCTAAAAAAACATTGACAAAGCCAATAGATGTTGCATAGGCAAAACCTGTTGGTTTCCAATGCTTATTCCCATTGTCAGTGTTGGAGAGTCCGGTAGAAAAAAAGCTGGATGCCATTATGCTCTGTGTCTCACTGCACAGGTATCCAGTACTCCACCCTGCTCCTCTACTTTCTTCCAAGGTCAAGGTCCAGTGACAACTCTCTAAACAATCTTCACTTCCATTCCTGGTAAGCTCTGTAGGTGAGCCACTTAACATTTACCGGGTCTCCACTGTGAACTAGAAATACACTCCAGAACTAAAGCACTCCTTTGCACATCCCTCTAGGTCACTCAGTATCCGTGTCACCTTTATTTATGGTTCCCATATCCAGAAGCCATGAAGAATCCTCCAGGGTTGCAAGGTTTACGTGATGCCCGATGCCCAGCTTAGCCACACCCAGCCTTGAGTTCTTCTTAAAAAAAATCAGGATATTAGGGGGCAGATTTAAGAGCCCCAGAGCCCCTCCTATTTAGCTCGGAGCAGGCATTAAAAGGAGGTATGCCATTGTTTTCAGTGGGCCTCAAGGGGATTTGCAGGATTAGCGTCAAAAGTGTTTATGTTAATCTTGCAAAGCTCCGAACTAGCGTCAAAACTTTTGATGCTAGTTCCCCTAACTACTGCCATGATGCACCGTATCTTAGATACGGAGCACGCATGGTGACGTTAGGGGGGCGCTAAGGGACGCAAGAAAAGTGGCACTTCAATGGGTGCAGCGCCATTTTTCTTAAATCAGAGCCTAAGTATGCTCACTCAGAACAAGATAGTTGCTCTTCTGGGGGAAACAGATTCTATCACTCTGATCCTATTTTTGAACTTTGTAACGTCCTTTCAATCAAAACACTCAGGCTTGCTCCTCTCCCTCAATACCAGGTGTACGTAGGAAGATTATCTGCTAGTATTGGTGGGAAAGACTTACAAGATCCATAGTGCTCACACTAGTAGAATGACTATGTATTTACTGCTCATTGATTTACTGTGGGCACTGAAGCGTTTTCAGAAAGGATCATGATTTTCAGCATGATCAGAAAATGCTGTACATCACAATATGTGGATGTATTGAAGTGTTGTGAAACACACAAAGCCATGACGAGCATAGGTGCTGGTCTATGTATGTAGATGGTGAAGACAGACAGTGGAATGAAATATGTAATTTACTATGCGGACCCTGCATTTTGCAAAATTAATGCAAAATTAGTTGTGAAGGTCGTGCCTCTTACATTTATGGTCCTGAATGAAAACTCTGTAAGACGTTTCATGAATTTGTGTTGCTTCTTTTTCCCATCCTCCTGTCCCCCCATCCTTCTTTCTTCTTTTCTATCTCACCCCCCCACCCCTGTCTATTTCTTCATTACCTCCTCACTACCCCGCCCATGCCCTCGCCGGGTTCAGCCTTTTTTTTATGGGAATGGGGAGACTAAAGGCCTGATTTAGATTGTTGACGAACAATTTACTCCGTCACTGTGGTGATGGACATCTGGTTTGCTGAAATATAAATCCCATAGAATATCATGGGATTTATATTTTGGTGGACGGGAAATCAGCCACTGTTGGGATGGAGTAACTCGTCTGCGAAGATCTGAATCAGGCCCTAAGTGATTTGCCCAGAATCACATGATGTTGAACTGTCACCGAGACTGGAACCTGGTTCCCCAGTTTCAAAGTCGGCAGATCTGGTCACACCCTCTCAGTTCACTTATTACATGTAGTTCGAGGACACCCAGAAACATATGTTTCAATATATTTTACTAAGGCTAAGGATGAACAGATCTTCAGAATCAAAGACGACGGTTGCTCACAGACATTGCAGTAATACTACAACCTCATGTTAATTATAGCCCTGTTTTTCAGCATTTTGGGGGTGGTGCTTGTTTTTTACTTCTTTTGGTAGTGTGCAGGCTGTTTTTTGCCTTGTTTTTCAGTGAAAGTAAGGAGTGGGATTTCCGACCTTATGTTTGCTTCTGTGTTTTAGCAAGTGACCCTTTGGATTAAAGCAGCTGGTTGACCCCTTTTGGTCCGGGTTCAACATGGCTAAAAGACATTCACACTGACATTACCAATAGCTCTGGCATTGCCAAGACCTATTGGCTTTGCCAGTGCTTGTCGTAAAATGAGTGACCTGTCCATAAACATGAAAGTGCCAAATTCTTAGCAACAAAAACGAAAAGTCATTTAAAACAATGAAGATAATTGCTTTTTACAAGTGGTTACTGATAATGATTACCTGGTACCATGATAGGATCTGACATATAGACGATCAAACAGCTCATTAGCTAACGTGGGAGTGCCACCTTGAGTGTTTCTACGTGATTGTGAGGTGGCGCAATGTCCACGGCCCTTAAAGATAACAAGACACAAGCACAATAAGCAGACACATATGTGTCAGACATTTCGAAGATTGAAGTTGTCTGCATGTTGGGCGTGTATAAAAACAATTTCTGAAAAAGTGAAGTTGTCAGAGTACATTTACTATTCATTTGTACATGGAATTGTGTTTCAGAAATATTGACTCCATACTGCTATTTGAGTCCATTATTACATTGAGTTTTAATATGGTATTATGTTATGTTTGGAATAATTGTATAGTAAGCATCTCACATGGGAGAGTATCTGTGTGCTAGAAAGAAGGGGCTGTGCTAGCTTTGTTTGGAGCCTAATCGGAAACCCAAGTTTTCCATTTCTTGTGAAAATCAAGGATTGAGCTGGTGGCTCCGATGTGCAAGGGTAGGTAGTTCCATGCTTTAGGAGCCAGTCATAAGAAAGTGCTGCTACCAGCTCTGGCTCTTCGGATGCAGGGGATGTGCGTCTTTTAAGGTATATGGGTCCTAGATTCTGTAGGGCTTTGTATGTCAAAGAAGCCTGACGAGTGTGCATTTGTGGATGGAGAGCCAGTGGAGATCTTTGAGATGTGTTGAGATGTGCGTGAGGGATGGGAGTTTGAGCATGACCCCACATACAAGGGAGTCTGGGCCTCTTTGTGCATCTTCTGGCACTATCCTGGTGACCCTGGCTCAGATCAAACCAGGAACACAGACATGTTTTCTTTCTATTGTTCCAACTCTTGTCTCAGATAATTTTTCATGATAATGTCACTGATGGGTTTCTTTTTTATGATTTTGTAAGTTTCCACATGTGAGATAATGTAGGAAACTGATATTGGTTGAAGAGGGACAAAGCCCCAGTCAGGCAGCAACCACATCCTTGTTAGAGTGAACCACAAGAGTCACTAAAATAACCTATGCTCAAGCTTCTGGTAGCATGCCACAAAGCAGTCAGCTTAACTTAGAGGCAAAACGTAAAGTATTAGCGCTGCACACAAACAGTAATCAAGTTATAACGCAACAAAAGAAAATCCCAAACCAATTCAGGAAAATTAAATGAATTTTAATAAAAATAATACCAGAGCCAGGTATTCTGTTTTAAGGTTTTTTAGTGAAAATAGCACCTAAAAACAGAAATCACTGATCATGGTTATCTGGTTGCACTAGATCATTGGAAAGTCACATGTTCCGGCTAACCACGTTGGAGTGTGGTCCATAAATAGGGATCAGGGTACACCTGTTGAAAATTTACCTTCTAAGTCTGGCGCAAAGAGTTCTTCTGATGTTGGAGGAGGCTTTCAGGAGCATAATGAGTGGTGTGGGTGATCATAGCTGTAGAATGAAGAGCAGGTCGGAAGTAATGGATAGTTGTCGATGTAGCACGACGAGCCGGTCAAGCGTGATGGACAGTTGATGCTGTAGCTTTGTGTTGGCAGTCATCCAGGGCTGCCATTGCTCTGTCTCAAAGCGCAGGTCCCTCGTTGTCAGTCACCACAGACTTGCATAATCGGGGCAAAGAACAGGTTTCACCAAAGCGTTGCTTTGTTGGTCGTTATGGGTGGCAATGATTCAGCATGATCAAGAGGCTCACGATCTTCACGATTTTCACTTTTTCTATGGGAGGAGTACACTCTGATGCCAGCGAATGGTCCAGAACCTGGAGAAGCAGTTCTTGGAGATCAGGCACTCGCTCTAGTTTAGGCGGCCAGCAGGGCTCAGGCACATCCAGTTGCAGGTCCAGGCAGCTCCACTTGCAGTACGTCTGCTTATAAATTGCAGGGACGCCTCTGAAGCTTGCTGTGATCCTGTAGCTCAAATGAGTCAGCCAATTGACCTTTTGAGTAACTCTGGTTAGCCTAGGCTTAGGGCATTCAGATCTAGTCTTCCCTCTCAGACAGCAAGGCAGTCGTTCAAGAAGCAGGGTAGACCTCTGGCAGCACAACTTCCACATATCCACCAGTGTTTAGATGAGTATATCTGAAGGTCCAATATTTATACCTGGTGCCAGCCTTTGTCTGGGGGGAACATCCTGTTTGACCTCCAAATCTGATTCTGCAAAGTTCTTCCTCTTATTCCTCCCCTTTCAGGGCTCCTAATTGTCTGGAGGTATCAGATTTCTTTGTGTGTGCAGGATGCAAAGGCTCTCAAAGTGTAAGTGGGGCTGTTAACAGTCCCTTCCCAGGCAGGAAGGCCCATCCTGTCCACACCTAAGACCCCTTTGTGTTAGTCTGGAAGTAATAAACACCCCCAACAGCAGAACCATTTGCAGTCATGTCAACCAGAACACTGCCAGAAGGTACAAACTGTTCAAGTAAATTACAACATTCTAAAAGTGCAATTTTTCTGTATTCTAACTTAAACCTCAACTTTACCACTAAAGAAGATTTTAAACTACAAATCATCTAAGTCTAAATAGCGCATCTCTATCTGCTCCCAAACCAAAGTTAGCACATAGTAAGTGTAATAAGATAACCCAGTGTTAGTCATTGGGAGCGATAGGAATTGCATCAGTGAAAAATGACTTTAGGAGTTTTCACTGCCAGCAAATGCCAACCTTGAGTACACATATCCTACTTTTTAAATACAATGTACCCTGCCATATTAGCCTTTAGAGTCTAACCAAGGGGGTGACTTATAAGTATTAAGAAGGAAGGCTTAGGCCTGCCAGATGTTTTATTTTGCCCAGCCAAAATGGCAGTTCAAAACTGAACTACAGGTTGCAGTGGCAGAGCCTTTAGTAGCATTTAATTTACAGGCCGTGGGTACATGTAGTACCATTTATTAGGGGTGCACAAGTTAATTAAATGTTCCAATTATGTGTAGACTAATTTAACCATGTTGGAAGGAGAGAGCACAAGCACTTTAATACTGATTAGGAGTGGTGATGTGCACAGAATCCTTTTGCCAACGAAAATGGGTTCAGCAAAAATCAGAGGTTGAATGGAAATAGCTTATGGGTGACCCTGCAAAAAGACAGGTCCAACAGATACTTTAAAAAATGGAACAACATCTGCAATGTAATTGTAAAGACTCGCTGAGACAAGAGGAGCAGCAGCAATCCAACAAGATGAAATGCTGGGGCATTTTAACATCATTTGAAGGTATGTGTAGTTGAAAGCACAGACATAATGCAGATCCTTGCAGCACAGGATGCCCCACCTTTCATGGGCGCCCCTCACAGCTCAAGGCCACTAAATATATGTGAGATATGGGAGTGTCAGGGGCCCCTCACCACATTTTGCAGTGAGGTCCCATCATTTTTCTTCACACTACTGGTTTTAAAGGACAGCACAAGCCACGAAGTGCATGTGGACGTGAATCACCCAGCAACAGGACACCTGAGCCAATTATCGAGTTTTCATGCAAGACAAAAACAGCTGCAGTGTAAGCTTACTGGTGCTAAAGGACTGAAATCCTCCCACAAGATTCTGCATCTTAGCATAATAAAGATGCTTTATAATCCCTGTATGATAACACTAAAATCTCTTGAAGGTCAGAGAGCTTTTATGTTTCAGGTTTGATTTACAATGTGTGATTTGAAAAAATGTATTAAAGGTGCCCAGGCAAGATTTCCAAAACTAAGGCCCGTATTTATACTCCGTTTGCGCCGAATTTGCGTCGTTTTTTTCGACGCAAATTCGGCGCAAAACTAACGCCATATTTATACTTTGGCGTTAGACGCGTCTAGCGCCAAAGTATTGGCAAATAGCGTCATTTTTTTGCGTGAACGCCTTCCTTGCGTTAATGAGATGCAAGGAAGGCGTTCCCGTCTAAAAAAATTACGGCGACGCAAATGCGTCGTATTTATACTCCCGGGCAAAAATCACGCCCGGGAGTTGGCGGGTCAAAAAACCCCGCATTTGCGCCACTATTTAACGCCTGGGTCAGGGTAGGCGTTAAGGGGCCTGTGGGCTCAAAATGAGCCCACAGGTGCCCTCCCCTGCCCCCAGGGACCCCCCCTGCCACCCCTGCCCACCCCAGGAGGACACCCAAGGATGGAGGGACCCACCCCAGGGACATTCAGGTAAGTTCAGGTAAGTATTATTTTTTATATTTTTTTACTTTTTTTTGGGTGGCATAGGGGGGCCTTATTTGTGCCCCCCTACATGCCACTATGCCCAATGACCATGCCCAGGGGACACAAGTCCCCTGGGCATGGCCATTGGGCAAGGGGGCATGACTCCTGTCTTTACTAAGACAGGAGTCATGAAATGGCGTCTGGGCGTCGTAAAAAAATGGCGCAAATCGGGTTGAGGCGATTTTTTTGCCTCAACCTGACTTGCCCCATTTTAAGACGCCCTAACGTCATTTTTGCCCAACGCCGGCGCTGCCTGGTCTACGTGGTTTTTTTCCACGCACACCAGGCAGCGCCCGTCTGCTTGCGCCGGCTAACACCATTCCATAAATACGGCGCCCGCATGGCGCTTCAGAATGGCGTTAGACGGCGCTAAATTTTTTGACGCTAAACTGCGTTAGCGCAGTTTAGCGTCAAAAAGTATAAATATGGGCCTAAATTTCCTTTTGCTGAGGGGAAATTCTAAATGTGCCACACGCATGCAGTGTAATACTTAACTGCACACCATCTCCAAAGTATACTGACTTTGAATCCACTGTGTCAGCCTTTTGTGTGAATGTGGTCTGTAAATCCTATATGCATCAAAGTCGAAAACCAGCAGGTTTAAAAGAACTGATTACTGGGTAGTTTGCGAGGTGGGGTTGCAAGTGAAAAGTCCAGAGTGTAAGACGGAGGTCTTCTCAGTTTTACCACAGAGGGAAAAATTACACAGCTACTTTAAAGAACACTGTTGAATTCTGCTCCCATGTATCAAAGAAAGTATTTCCCAAAAAACTGCTCTTTTGTAATGGATCACTTTGATGGAAGAGCATATATGCTACTCAGAGGTTTCTGGAGCTGAGGTTCAGTGTTGTACACCCAGAACTGTGATGTGTTGATCATCTGGTAACTCAACTCAGGGTGGATATCCAGAACAGAGAGGACTGCTCTTATATCTGGCAATGTGTCTTATAACTTCCCCTATCACTAAGGGCCACATGTACAAAAGTCACAGAATCAGCCCGTTTGTGACTAGAAAAATGTTTTTGGGGATGTACAAAGCCCAAATTGCGATTCGGTACCTTGTTACTGAATTGAAATTTGGGCTTTGCGATTCGGTATTAGGAAGGGGCTTGTTCAGGGCGTCCCTTCCTAATACCGAAAATGAATGGCATGTATGATTGATTTGCCACCGTGTATGCGGTCAAAACAGTCTCAGTTAACACAAATTTCAATCAAATTAGTGTTAACCCATTCGTAAGGGACCTCTTCCCCTTTGTGAATGGAAGCAATTATTTTTTTCATCGCAGGTAGTGGTCTCACGGACCACTGCCTACCTGAAAAAATGAAAAGAAAACGTTTTATTTTTTGTTTCAAATGCATCCCGTTTTCCTCAGAGGAAAGCGGACTGCTCTTAAAAGAAAAAATCTTTATTTAAAAAGCAGCCACAGACATGGTGGTCTGCTGTCCCCAGCAGGCCACCATCCCGTTGGATGCAGACATTCCCAATGGGGACGCAAATTGTGACCTACCTCATGAATATTGATGAGGTAGGTCATTTGCGATTCCATTGGAAATCTCAAACAGTGTACTTAACACTGTTGTACATTTTGTTTTGCGACTCGCAATTTGTGATTCCTAAATGGATAACAAATTGCAAATCGCAAAAAAAAGATCATACATCTGCCCCTTAATTTCTTAAATCTTGAGCGGACGTGGCATTACGGCCACATATGCTACCTTTGAAACTAAGGAACTAAGTTTGAGTTTCAGCATTGACTGAACATCATGTGATTCTGGGCAATTTACTTGTTATGTTATGTAACTCTTATTTTTGAAGTGCACGTACACTGAAAGGTTTCAAGGCGCTGGTGAAACAGAAACATTGCAGGCAACATACAGTGTAATCACACGGTAGTTTGAAAAGCCAAGTCTTCAAGAGTTTCCTTAATTTAGAAAAACAGTGGGCGGACCTAATATCAGGTGGATGGGGTGTTCCAAATGCGAGGGGCAAGTATGGAGAATCTGGAGCAGCCAAGTGGCTTTTTTTAAATTGAGGAAATGGTGAGAAGGTTCATGTGTTAGAGTTTTCATCCTTGGCGTGGTCTCCCCTAACTTTTTGCCTCTGTTTCTGAGGTTGTTGATGTGTGCTGGACTCTGATTTTGCTGTTTTTGTTACTCTGGGCACGTTTCCACTGCTAACCAGTGCTCAAAAAGTGCAAGAGCTCCTTTACAAAATGTGCATGTAATTGGCTTATCCATGATTGCCATATTTGATGTATTAGTAAGTCCCTAGTACAGTGCACTAGAGGTGCCAGGGCCTGTAAATCAAATGCTACTAGTGGGCCTGCAGCACTGGTTGTGCCACCCACATAAGTAGCTCTGTAATCATGTCTCAGACCTGCCACTGCAGTGTCTGTGTGTGCAGTTTCAACTGTAAATTTGACTTGGCAAGTGTATCCACTTGCCAGGCCTAAACCTTCCCTTTTCTTACATGTCAGACACCCCTAAGGTAGGCCCTAGGTAGTCCCACGGGCAGGGTGCACTGTATGGTTAAGATAGGACATATAGTAATGTCTTTTATATGTCCTGACAGTGAAATATTGCTAAATTCGTTTTTCACTGTTGCAAGGCCTGTCCCTCTCAGAGGTTAACATGGGGGCTACCTTTACATCTGATTAAAGTGTAGATTCCCTTTGGGAGCCGATGGACATGTGGAGTTTGGGGTCTCTGAGCTCACAATTTAAAAATACATCTTTTAGTAAATTTGATTTTTAGATTGTGTGTTAGAAAATGCCACTTTTAGAAAGTGAGCATTTTCTTGCTTATACTATTTCTGTGACTTTGCCTGTTTGTGGATTCCCTGTCTGGGTCAGTTTCACAGTTGGGCTGGTTGCAGCTCACACTACACAGTGACACAAAGGGAGCTGGGGTGTAGCCTGCATATCCTGATGAGCCATCTGTGCTAGGAGGGAGGAAAGGAGTGGTCACTCACACCTGAAAGGGCTGTGCCTGCCCCCACACAATGCAGTCTCCAACCCACTGGTGAGTGTCTGGGGCCTGGCCTGGGCAAGGCAGGATTTTGCATTCAAAAGAGACTTTACTTTGAAGTAAGTTTACTTCAAAGGAGAAACTGGGTATAAGAAGGGCACCCAAAACCACAGACTTTAGAACACTTCTGGAAACAAGATGAACCTCTGCCTGAAGAGCTGAGGAAGAAGAGCTGCCCTGCCTGTGACTGTGCTTTGTGGAGCTATCCTGCAGTTGCAGTTTCTGCCAGAGTAAGAGAGCAAAGACTGGACTAGGTGTGCCTTCCATCTTGAGAAGAAATCTCCAAGGGCTTGATTTAGAGCTTGCCTCCTGTTGTTTGAAGTCTCAGGGACAGCAAAGACTTCTTTCTGCCAGCACCTGGAGTCTAAGGAGAGACTCCTACACTGCCCTGTGGTGCCTATCCAGTCCCTGGGACCCTGAAAGGAGAAGCTGTCAGCCTATAGACAAGGAAATCCATGCACAGAGCACAGTGCGGGGAAAAGATCGACACAACTCTGATCTGCGGCTGAAGAAACGACGTGCCGCCGGTTCAGCAGCTGAGAATCCTCACTAGACGGAAATGTGACCAAAGAATCGATGCACGGAGCAGGAGAAATGACACCCAGCAATGCTGATGGAGGCTGGGAGATCACAACCCGCACTGCGGGGTTTTTGTATCATCATGCAGCTGGATTTCCGACTCAAATACCGCTGGGCGTGTAAAAACAACGCAAGGCCTGCCCGGAATGACGCGCCCGACCTGGCGAAAGGAGGAACGCCGCAAGGTCCCGCTCGTGAGTGGAAGCAACACATTGCAAACCCTTTTTGATGCGCACTCCCCCGTGCGGGGTTATTTTTGACGCACCCAAGGTACATTTTCACGCTAACAGTGTTAGTGTGTGTTTGAAACTACTTAAGGACTCTTTTTGATTTTAATTGATAACTAGACTTGTGTAATGTGGATTTTTGTCATTTTGGTCTTGTTTTGTTTAGATAAATATTTCAAATTTTTCTAAACTGGTGTTGTGTCATTTTGTAGTGTTTTCATTAAGTTACTGTGTGTGTTGGTACAAATACTTTACACCTAGCACTCTGGTAGAGTGCTACAATACTTTAAACCTAGCAGTTTGGAAAGAAGTAATACTATGGAGGGCAGTAACTGGTAGCCTGTCGAGTGTAATAATCTCCGCTCCTTAGAGGTGTAGTTAAGATTTTGGGCATTTTGGGCACAGTAACTGACCCCTAGCCCTGGTTGGACGTGGATGGGTGCAGAAAGGATTGCCTTTGGTGGCCGGTGGTGCGTCCGCGCTACAGCTGCCATTTAGAGGGCTTGGAGCTCTAACTGACTCCTCCCCCTACTTCCTAACCAGTTCTACCCAAACCAACTGAGCAAAGTATGACAAGTCCAAGATGACGAGTTGTTTAAGCAGAATATGGCGATTTAAAACATATGTCAGTGCAAATAGCAGTAAGTTAAAACCAAAGTGTAAAGTACCAAAATGACAAGCGCTGTTTCTGTATTGAGCACGTCCATACTACAGCTTGCATTTAAATGGCTTACATCCCTGTACCTAAAACATGAATGTGACATTTTGTAATGTACCTGGTGCTCAAATAAAGCTCTCCAATACCTTGGGGTCGTGTTTGTGATATAATACAAAACTCCCAAAAAGGTATATCATGAATGCCTCTACTGTGTAAACGTCACTCTGATTCCAAACTTGTGTCTTCCATACACATGCAGAGCCCAACTCACAGACAGCGTCCACATTCATGGCGGAATCTCTGCAATGAGAAACTGCAGTGTGCAACTTTCGTCACGTGTGGAGACTCTGCCACAACTGCGGAGCCTCTGTCATGGCTGCGGAGGCTCTTTGTGGAACAGGCCTGAAGTGATCAGTACTTGTGATATTGTTTTTTCTGTTTTTTTACCATTTCTTGAGTAGCTAATAATCCCTTCCATAAGACTGTGCTCCGATGTTTGGAACCCTATACAATAGATGTCAATCTTATTATTTCCTGTGTCTGATAGATGTGGAATTGTCACTACAAAGCTCAGTAGAAGGCTCAGATAGGTCTGTTTATATCCCTCGTTTGGGGGCCTCTTGCTCCTGCTTGTGCACACATAGCCTGATGTGCTGCATGTGTGCCCTGTGGGCAGGGTGTGCTAGCTATCGCTCCTTTCTCATGGACTTTCAGATTTTCTTTTGCCCTACTATGCCCCTTTTCAACTGGTAGTTAATTAGCTGTTGCAATATGTACAAATCAGCCTGTAAGGACTGCCAGCATTTGAAATAGTTTGGGGCCCTCCTGAGGTAGCCTCCTTTTCTGCACAAGTTACCCATGCTCCACTAACTGCCAAATCCATTTCCCAGTTTTTCCACATACAGGATCAGTCTTAGCTCGCTTCTCAGGCGCTCTTCTGTTCTTTGGGACAATACTTTTTCAGCTTTCATTTATTTTTTATTTTTTATTTTTTCAAAGCATATTTTATTGTTTTAATAAACAACATCGGGATACTCACATTTGCTAACATGGGTAGCAAAATGCGTCAGGTTCACAGTGTACACCTCTTTGTGTTTCTGGCATATCCCGTCCCAGTTTCCCTGTTCCCCCTCCCTTCCCTTATCCCGCCCCTTTTTTTATACTACCCCCCCTTAACTGTGCAGTGTTACCTTCGATAAAACACGCCCACGTGTCTAGCCCCAAGCCTTGCCCCATACTTACTTCTCATGCATATTCTGCCCCGCCCCAGTACCTCCTTTCACCCCTCCTCATTGTGCCCAATCAGGGGGTACCCGATGGCGAGTTAGTTGTTGGCCTTGTCAAGTGTCTGAGTTCTTCCACTAATTAGAACCATCCCCTGACCCTCTCTGTTGGGCAACCTTGCTTCTGCACCTTGAGTGCCAGTACTGCTCCTTCAGAAGGTGTATACTTTTTATGCTACTGCCAAGACTACATTAAAAGAACTTGCCTTCTTCTGCTGTATGCTTGATTGAGACTAGCTTCAGACAGTTCATTGGCTGTGACAATCAATTCTCGGTGTCTTGCTCACAAAAATTCTGAATTTTGAGCACTGGCACGTGCCAGCTGGTGAATTTTTGATTCTTCTGAACAGGAAGCATCTGAGGTACTGAAGAGATGTTGCCTTTACATGTCCTTGAATGGGCCGCTTCATGTGGAGACCCTGACCTCTGTGGGGCAGAGGCTGTTGCATCTATCAAACATGTCAGGCTCAAAAGCAGTATCAGTGAAGTTGCTGAGAAACTGATTGCTTTCCCTGTCACGTTGCTACCAAGCCACAGCCATCAGCGGGCGCAGGGCTACAAACTCTGGTATCCGGATCCCTTAATCTCATATCCTTAGCCAACGTCAGGCTGATTTATTTATTTTTTATAGTTAAGCGATAATGTAACATGTTGTTGATGTATTGCATTTTTAAGTGGATGTATTTTTTTTAGCACTGTGCAAAATGATGACGGCTCAGTTTAACCAAGCATATGGTGGCGTTTCACTGTGATTATTTTGAAATTGGCAATATGGTCTGTAAATGAAGCATTGTCATGCATGTTTTAAATGGTCATTTGCACACTAGAATGCCCCTAGTAAACAATACAACATGCTTGGACCATTTTATTGTGCGTTTTCCTAAAATGACTTGCAAGTTGTATAATTAGCTCATGCTATGCATTATAAGAGGAAATATGTACGTAGGTCCTCTAAAAGTGAAGTGTTGGGAACAGGACCAACTACTTACAACGAGTCGCGGCTCGCTGGTGAAAAAGGGCAGGGCAGCGCAACGAGTGGTGGGAGGAGACCAAACAAAGAAAAACTGTTTTTTTAAAACTTACTTTCCTCACCGCCAGGCAGATCCTCGGTCCTCACACAGCAGGCACAGGCTCTGAGCCTGCCCTGCGTACAATCCTAAGACTGCTTTCATGCTGCTGGCAGGATGAAAGCAGCACTAGGATTGGATGGAGCTCTGAGGCAGTGTGGGAGCCCCTGCCTTCTCTCTCCAACTCGGCAACACAGTGCCGGGTTGGAGAGAGCCCTATGCGCATGTGTGTTTGGCCATCCCATGACTGTACTCTCCCCCTCCGCCCCTGTCATTGCCCATGGCCCAGCCTGTTTTGGAATAAAACCATAATAAACATAGTTAATTATGGTTTTATTGTAAAGGTTTTGCAGCTGCTGCTGCTGGTTGGGGGACTGGGGTGGGGTGTGTGGGGGGGGTGATGCCACTGCTTACAATATGTTCACAACCCTCCAAATGAAGTCAATGTGGATGTCTTCTGCTTGCTACGATGCACTATGCATTTGTTAAATTTGGCCACATCATGCATGCATGTATGAAGGCATTTTATCAAGATACTGCACAATTCAGTGACACAAGAGCAGCCACTGTGTCCTGTTCATTAAGGTAGGTGGATGTCCTGCTCCTGCATCTAGGAGGATCAGCATTATCTGGTAGTCATTAAACAGAGGACCCGAAACCTCAGTTGTTCATAGTGAACACTTTAACATATGCACTTTCTTAACCAGAGTTTATTGGGGAAACTTTGATCAAATGACTTCTTGTCACTTTACTGGAGATTTTATGAAAGTTGTGTAATGTGTGCTTCCCTTTTGGAGGCATTATTAGAGGACTGTATATAAGTCTTCCATCAAATCAGGGTGACTTGGTGTGAACTCATCCTGTTTTCAAAAAGTTTTTTATTTTTTATTTTGACTTACATTTAGTAGATAGGCACACTGGTCATTTGAATGTCCATACTATTTGTCAGGCTTAGCCTCCCTCTGGGTTACTTGTGTATAATTTAGTATTAGGGTTGGTGGTTGTAGGAAAGTACCATCTTCCTTGGCATGTGTTGGACTTTTTGCCTTATCTGCATAGTCTTTTTGCCTCCTTCCTCCTGGTTTTTCTGACCTCTCGCTGTTGGCTCTAGGACTCTGAGCACTTTATCAGTGCTGACCAGTGCTAAAGTGCAGGTGCCCTCCCATCTAAAGTAGGTATGATTGGCTTATACCTAATTGGCATATTTAATTTACCTATAAGTCCCTTGTACAGTGGTATCTCTATACCCAGGGCCTGTAAATTAAATACTACTAGTGGGCCTGCAGCGCTGCTTGCGCCACCCACTGAAGTAGGCTTTCAAACCTGTCTCAGGACTGCTAGCGCAGGGCCTGTGTGCGCAATTTTCTGCCACAGGGACCTGGCATCTAAACTTAATTGCCAGGCCTAGAACTCCCCTTTTACTACATGTAAGTCACCCCTAAGGTACGCCCTAGCTAGCCCTATGGGCAGGGTGCCATGGATGTAGAAAGGCAGGACATGTGCCAAGTTGCGTGGCCTGTCCTGGTAGTGACAAACAGCCTAACTGGAAATGCCCTGCCTTATGTGTAAAGGTATTGTCTGAGTTATGAGGGGTAGCGTAGGCGTGTTTGGTATGGTTGTGATGGGGATAATAAAAACTGCTTACTGATGTGGGTGTATTTTTTATTACTATCACAGAAATGCCACTTCTAGAAAGTGCGCATTTATCTGTACTTATGACTCTGGTGTTTTGCAGCTTGACTCTAATCCACGTCTGGACAGAGTGACAGTTGGGGCTTTGTGTATACTTGTCAGACAGCCTGTACACAGGGAGGGTGGAGGTGTCACAGAGGTGCTTCTGAATATTGAATAGTCTTCCTGGGCTGAGAAAAGGGAGAGGCGGGGCACACCTGCATTTGTAAAGACTGTGCCCTGGCCTCACACAATAGGGTCGTTAACCCCCCACTGATGTTTGGAGCCTGTGCTGAAAGGAGAGAGGGGGCACTCCCAGAACCAGTTGTAACTGGCTGGAACCTCCTCTCCCTACCATTGTAAAACACTGTAAGAACTGACTATAAGTACAGGGGAATTTTCCCCACAATTTGGAGACTCTTGGAATCATCTTGGAACTGGACACCAAAGGCTGAAGGGACTCACCAGGAACTGCCACGGACTGCTGCTGCTGTGCTGACCTGTGACCTGCCTGGTCACTGTGAAGGACTTGCCACTTGCTGCCTTTCCCTTGTGCTGGCCTGTAGCTGGGCCCTCCACCTGAGGACCTTGTCTTAAGATTCTGCTCCCCAGGGGCAGGGTGCTGTGGCCCCTGACCCCTGCATCCATTTCTTCATGAGGGGTGCTTCACCGTGGTTGCGGATGCCATAGCGCTGATTGCAGCGAGCTTATGGAGCCTTGGGAGCTTATAGGCTCCTTGCTGCATTGTGCCCCTTTAAATAAGATCACCGCAGCGGCCCGGGAAGTTGGAAGAACACTTGCGCACCGCATCAGGTGCAGGCAAGTGTCTGCTCGGGCCCCAGGAGGGGTCCGATCTTCTTGTGGCTTCATGGCAGGACCAGGGGAAGGTGCGGGGAGTGCCCCCTTCCCCCTGGCCTCTGCGTTAGGAGCAGGACGCTCCTTTTCTGCTGTTAGGTAAAAAGGGCTTTATTGTGGCCCCCCCCTTCGTGGAAGGGCCAGTGGAAGCCCGGGGGGGCCCCCAGAGATCGCGGGTCCCGGGAGGGGCCTGTCATTAAACCAGAGGGGGTGCATGGTGCCCCCCTCCTGCCCTAAGTTGTTTTTGCTGGCTTTGGCCCCCTCGTGAGGGCCGGTTGAGGCCCTGGGGGGCCCCCAGTAATCACGGTCCCCAGAGGGGCCTGTCTATAAAAGAGAGGAGGTGCATGTTGCCCTCCTCTGACCCCAGAGTATAAGGGAGGCCCCTGTTTTGCGCATAGGAGCGCTGGGGGCCCCATCGTTCGCCTTCTAGGCACTGGAGGTGCCTTCATCCAACCAGGTACTGTTTAAAGGACCAATATAGTTGCAATCCAAAGATCTTTCTACAGACTTTTGTTTGATTCATATATTACCTACCTGCGTTTGATGTTTTTACATATGTGTATGCAAATGTTCCTTTTATGGACATGCTTGCTAATATGTTTTTCTAACTTGCCATATGTTTTCTAATGTTCCTACTATGGGCATTTTATGATATTCTTATGACAAGTGCTGTGATGTAATAACGTGTTTTCCTGACTACTGCTTATGTTGCAGAATACTGAGTAACCTGTGTGTTATGTGTGACTACTGCTAGTTTGCAGAGTAACTAAAGTGTAACGTTCTGACAACTGCTAAGGTAGCAGGATAGTACTGATAGGTGATGTTTGGTCTGATAATTGCGTTGTGTACAATACAGTATATTTTCATATAATCTGGTGTTGTGTTTCCTTTGTGGTAGTGATATTGCGTCACATCTGTTGTGTGTGTTGTGCAAATGCTTTACACATTGCCTCCGGGTTAAGCCTGACTGCTCGTGCCAAGCTACCAAGGGGGTGAGCAGGGGTTATCTTGGACGTGTAACTCCCTTGCCCTGACTAGAGTGGGTAAGTTCTGCCTGGCTGAGGTGCATACCCTAGCCAACCAGAAACCCCATTTCTAACAGCATGTTACCCCCATTTTTACCTGTATGTCAGTATGTTTTTGCCTATATCACTGGGATCCTGCTGGTCAGGACCCCAGTGCTCATAGTTTATGGCCTAATGTGTGTGTCTGTGTAGTGCTTAACTGTGTCACTGAGGCTGTGCTAATCAGAACCTCAGTGCTTATGCTCTCCTTGCTTTTAAATTTGCCACTGTAGGCTAGTGACTTCATTTACCAATTTCAATTAGCACACTGCCCCCCCCTTATAAGTCCCTAGTATATGGTACCTAGGTACCCTGGGCATTTTGGTTCCAGAAGATCCATATGGGCTGCAGCATTTCTTTTGCCACCAATAGGGAGCTCTGACAAACCCTTGCACAGGCCTGCCATTGCAGCCTGCATGAAATAAGGCACATGTTATTTCACAGCCATTTTCACTGCACTTAAGTAACTTATAAGTCACCTATATGTCTAACTTTCACTTGCTGAAGGTTAGGTGCAAAGTTACTAAGTGTGAGGGCACCCTTGCACTAGCAAAGGTGCCCCCACATAGTTCAGGGCCATTTCCCCGGGCTTTGTGAGTGCAGGTACACCATTACACGCGTGCACTCCATATAGATTAATACATATATGTAGCTGCACAATGGTAACTCCGAATATGGCCATGTAACATGTCTAAGATCATGGCATTGTCCCCCCATTCCAAATCTGGTATTTGGGAGCCAATTCCATGCATCCTGGGGGCTCCACCATGGACCCCCAGTACTGCCAAAACCAGCTATCTGAGGCTTGCACTGCAGCTACAGCTGCTGCCACCTCACAGTCAGGGTTTTGCCCTCCTGGGGTCTGGGCAGCCCAGTCCCAGGAAGGCAGAACAAATAATTTCCTCTGAGAGCAGGGTGTTACACCCTCTCCTTTTGTAAATAGGTGTTACAGGATGGGGAGGGGTAGCCTTCCCCAGCCTCTGGAACTGCTTTGAAGGGCCCAGATGGTGCCCTCCTTGCATAAGCCAGTCTACACTGGTTCAGGGACCTCTTGTCCCCTGCTCTGGCGCGAAACTGGACAAAAGAAAGGGGAGTGACTACCCCCCTGTCCATCAACACCCTAGGGGTGGTGTCCAGAGCTCCTCCAGTGTGTCCCAGACTTCAGCCATCTTGCTTTGCAAGGTGTGGGGGCACTCTGGAGGGATCTGAGTGGCCAGTGCCAGCAGGTGACGTCAGAGACCCCCCTGATAGGTCCATAACTGATAAGGTAGCCAATCCCCCTCTGAAGGCTATTTAGGGTCTCTTTTGTGGGTTCTCTTCAGATTCTGCTTGAAACAATTTCATCATCCTCTGACCTCAGATCAACCACAGCCTACTCCAGGAACCGCTGTAACTGCAACAAAGTATCCACAAGGGATACTTTTCTCTGCAACCTCAGCAACTGCAACAGTTTCCATGGTGTGCACGCTCTAGGGGCTCCCTGTCTTCATCCTGCACCAGAAGGACCGAAGAAATCTCCTGTGGGGTGACGGAGTCACTCCCCTGCTCCAGCAGGCACCTTCCAAGATGATGACCGGTACCCTTGGACTCCTCTCACAGCGACGAGCGTGCTCCTAAGGACACAGAGGGTAGACATCACCAACATAGACTGTCCTGAGGTCCTGCTGCCGCAATTTGGAGGAGGTAAGACCTTGCCTTCCTAGCGAGCAATGGTACCCCTATGTACTGCATCTTCTTCACCTCCTGAGGCCTCTGTGCACTATTTGCAAAATTCCTTCGTACACAGCCTGACCCAGATCCCCAGCACTCCATCCTGTGACGCTCAACTCGCTGAGTTGTTCTCTGCGGCGTGGGACCTTTCTTTGTTGTGCTGCATCAACCACATTTTGCACCTCCTTTGTTCCGATGTCCTGGGATCTTTGGGGGTGCTGGCTGGCATCCTGAGGGCTCTCAAAAGTGCTGAGAGCCCCCTCTTCCTTCTCACACAGAGTTGAGGCCCCCAGGTCCCTCCTGGGTCCATCTAGCGCCATATTGATGCAAAATACACTTTGTTGTAGCCAAGGCTTGTTGGCGACTTCCAACACGAAATTACATCTGCAACAATCTTCACGTCGTGGGACATCCTTTGCATCATGCAATAACCCATTGCATCTTCCTAGGGTGCATTTCTGCAGCCTTCGACTAACTGTGGACTCTTCTTTTGCACCCTCTTCTGGTTTGGCAGGGGCTCCTGTCCCCCCTTTTGACTTCTGGACTTGGTCCCCTTCTTTTGCAGGCCTTCAGGTCCAGGAATCCAACAGTTGTTGTTTGCAGACTTGGTTGGTTACTGCATAATCCCAATCAAGAGGTGTAGCGTGTCCTAAGGAAACTTGCAGTACTTTACTCCTGCTTTTCTGGGCTCTGGGGTGGGGTAATTTACTTACCTTTACTGTATTCTTACTCTCCCAGTGATTCTGCACACACTACACTTGTCGGTGGAGGAATTTGTGATTCACATTCCACTTTCTTAGTATATAGTTTGTGTTGCCCCTAGACCTATTTTCTAGCATTGCATTCTATAGCATTTCCTATTGTGTGCATTGTTCTATGACTATTTACCTGTCTAATTTTGGTGTATAGTGTATATATTGTGTATAATACTTACCTCCAGAAGGAGTATTGTCTGTAAGATATTTTTGGTTCTGTGTCACCCAAATAAATACCTTTATGTTTGGTAACACTGGGTATTCTCTTTACTTGTGTATAAGTACTATGTAACTATAAGTGGTATGGCATGAGCTTTGCATGTCTCCTAGTTCAGCCTAAGCTGCTCTGCTATAGCTACCTCTATCAGCCTAAGCTCTAGAACACTCCTACATTTCACTAATAAGGGATAACTGGACCTGGTATAAGGTGTTAGTACCCAAGGTACCCACTACAAACGAGGCCAGCCTCCTACAGTGGTGCCTGGGTGGTGGGGGAGAGGGAACATTTTAAAAAAAACAAAAAAACGTACTTGCACACCGCTTTGCCGCTGATCCTCCATCTCCTCAGCAGCAGGAAGCCACAGGCTCCCAGCCTGCCCTGCGGCAAATCCTGACGCTGCTCAGAACAGCATTAGGATTGGCTAGGAGGGCCCAGCCAGGGCTCTCCCAGGCAGACTGGGAGCCTGTGTCTGCTCTCTGTAGTCCGGCAACACAGTGTTGGGCTTGAGAGAGCACAGTGCGCATGTGTGTTTGGCCGGCCCGAGACAGCCAGCCAAACACACATGCAGACTGAGGGGAGTGTACAGTGCACTTTCCTCATCTCAGTCATCCCACATGGCCCTGCAGCTTTCACAAAAAAAGGATAATAAACACAGTTTATTATCCTTTCGCTGTAAAAGGTTTGGAGCTTCTGCTGATGGTGGTGCTGCTGGCACAATTGAACAGGACAGCTGACACCAATTGGTAGGAACTAGAGGGACCTATATGCAATAACAAACCTGTCACGGCATTAAAGTTGTAAAACAAGAAACCTACGCTGTTTACTAGCTAACTGATCATTGATCGTATCACTAATACTAAATAGGTGAGATACAGGAAAAGCCTTTGCTGCCCACAATGTGTTTTGGGAGGGGACACTGAATGATCTAGCTCCCTCAACGAGAACATCTATAATGGCATTTTTTCTTAATACCTGTTGGGTGATGTTGAGGGACTAAAGATGAAAAATAATTCCTAGTTAGTGAAAATGCTACAACTTATTCTAGACAACAATTACATCAAACCCTTCACACAGTTTTACAGATCTGGAAATATTTCAATTACCAGGGGATGCCACTTGAAAAAAGAGTACATCATCACCTGTGTAGCAGATGTCAGTTTATACTATTTCACTAATACACTTACTCTTTTTTGTAATTGACAGCACTGTCCAGGTATATCCACGGGAAAACTATATACATCAGCCCTAACACTATGACTGTGTGTTGTTCACACACCAGGAAATTTGCAGACATAGAAGGAGCATCAATGTACAACTGCAAATTCAGAGCCTCATTTACAAGAAATGACACATCGCTGCTGCAAAAACAGAGAGGCATAAAAAATATTAGCGCCGAGGTATGACAGATCCTAATGGCATGCTGAGGTGACAAAGCATCAACACAATCTATTTGCCACCTCGAAATTGCCATTAGAGAGGAAAGAGGCCATATGGCAGTCTATTGTGGACAAAGTCAATAGTGTGGCAGAAGTCAAGAGGACAGTGATCGATTGTAAAAAGCACTGACACGTTTGCAAGTGCAGGACAAATGAGATACTAGCCAGTAATCACAAGGCAGCATTGTAGATCAGAGGTGTAAGTCTGATGCCCCAGGAATAGCTGGATGAGTTGGAGGAGATGGTGGCAGCCATCATACCCAAGGAGTTGGTGACCGGCATCCCGGCACAGGATACTGCGGCCTATGATAAACAACAAAAACCATAGGGTATGTTGCACGGAGGGGCATTGTGGCAACTAGGTCATGTCGTAAGATCCAGGCATCTATTTCCCAGTGCTACAACGTACTGTCAGTAGGCCAAAGGGTAGTGTGCTGGCACATCTATGGTTAAACAGCAAAGAAATGTAACGTCCACTGACCACTCATAATTTGCACAGCCCAGTACAGATCTGTCACCTTACTACCTACAGTGTATGAAGTGTAGCACCAGCTCACTTTACTTTTCTTTGTATTCTGATATATGCAGTGCGATGTAAAATAGTACTCACCACAACTACAACTCTCAGACCTCACAGCAAAAAACATGGACTGGAACAATACACCAAGCATGTACACTGCTACCCTGTGCAACCTGACTTTGACAATACAGGCCCCCTTGCACCACGTAGCTACTCTGTCCTACTTGGACCCACGCACACTAATCTAGAATGTAAATCCTCCAAATGGAAGGCTGTGTCACAGGAGAAACAACTCACCTGAGAGGCAGGCCAGGTGTGGGTAATTGGAGGTATCCAAACATAGGGGCATGGCAAGAGACAAGTCTATAGTACCATGCATGAAACTATATTGCACCCAGCAGACCTGGCATGCAGAATGAGTACACACAGGTGTCGGCCTCCATTGAATGGACCACAGGAACCCCTCACAGCAAATCAATCGGAGTGGGTGTGGGGGGAATGCAAGAGATGCACACCACAGGACCATGGGTGTACAAACTAATGATGATGTGTGGACCTTGGGGGCCACTGCTACTGCTGTGCATCATAGGTGCTGACTGCGCATGTCAAACTGCTCTTCGGTCTGAATGGATATACTGTGCATACTTGGGAGGTGGGAATAAACATATGTCCTGCAATGTAGGCACACAAATACACATGCACTGCTGGATCTGACTTGCAATGTTTGTGTCACACCTGGGGAGGGATGGCAGGGAACAAGCCATTGGGGGACTACAACCTACATGTCGTGTGGACCTGGGGGGACATGAAGCACACGCCGGGAGGGAGTGTGGTGCAACACTGTCTCATGGTGCCACATGGAAAATTCAGAGGATGTCAAACAGGAATCTGACAAGGGATACCAATAACCACTTAGCCATTACAAATAGCAGGAGTCATTGAAATACCAAGGCTAAAGTGGGTGGGACTAGTGATGTGGAAATCATATGTAGGTACGTCCAGCTATTTACAACACTACTACCATTTGGGGTGATGCCAGACCCATAGCTTTCCATAACAGAGCAACATGTAGCACCATTGGATATGGTCACACATAATCCATGAATGAATGTATGATCTGGATAGCATCACTGTGTGACACTAACCCATGCACCAGGACCCAAAAGTGGCTGATCAGAGGATGCATGTACACATACAAGGGCTAGTGCCTGAGTCACATGACATATGACATTCTGCATTAACTACTCTGAGTGTGATGAAATGGGGGGAATGTCAGTGATTGTCAACTATCCTGAGAGACAGGGCCCATCCACACAGAGTATGGACACAGTGCTTTTGAGAACAATGAAGAGATACTGCCATCATCAACTGAAATACTGTGACATTTGGCATCAATACCCATGCCTAACAGGTGTACTACACATCATTGTAGAAATGGAAGTGCTACATCAGAAACCTTGAATGTCAACCTGATAATTCATGTTGACATCTAAAAAAAGAGCACCATTAAGCTTTCTCCAAAGTGGCACCAGCAAGGTTGCCAACTAGCTGGGCGCAATCAGAAGTGTCTTGGAGTCCATGGAACGGAAGCAGGACTCCCTCATTGCCACTATGGGTGCCTACCACCATGACGTTGCTGCTGTGTTGTAAAACCTGCAGATCGTCCTTGCTGCTGTGCTGTCTTATGTGGTGCCACAGATGAAAGCTGCTGTGAACAAGGGATCTACATCTTCAGCCTCTGATGTCTGTGTGCCTTCCTCTACTTTGATACCTACAACACCCCTTTCATAGGAGGCACCTCATACATCAGAGAAAGAAGAATTTAAGTGGACCGCACATCTTTTTCCAGAAAAAGTGTTCAGTAGCATTTCTCAGTAGCACATACCCACTTTCCTCTTTGCCCCTTGCTTAATAACATGCCAGTGTCAAAACAACTGGCACTATCGTCAATTTAACTTTCCCTCTGTTGACCCCACACATTTGTGAACTGTTATAGTGACCAATCTACCCTAATGGAAATGTGGCCTTCCTCCTCACTGGAGCACTCCTCTTCTACACATATCCCATGACATGTTCTCCCCGTGGACTCTGTTGTCTGGGTATCCACTGGCTTGCAACATCTGTTGGGGTTGCTGTCTCATGAATTGTCCTTCTGAACAACATATCATTTTTCACTTGTAAATAAATGCACTAACTACAACCTGTGTGTTATATGTGTGCCAGAAGCAGGACTAATTTTAAAATATTGCCTTGTGTGACACTGACTACCTGCTAAAGGAACATGCTTTACTCTTTTCTTCACATGTACATGACTATGCTATATACATCAAAAGTTCATTTAACGGATACTGGAATCTGTCAGAGCTGCATAGTCATAGACATCAAACATAAATGTCTTGTGCATCCCCAAAACTCAATGTTTTAAAATCTGACACACACATGTGTGAAATATATATTCAGATGTATGACAGTTCATATGTCAGACTTATGTACAGAGTTACATATATCAGGCCTCATTAACATGAGACATGATCAACTGGAATGTCACAAAGTAGAACAGCTCCTGAAACAGCACGTCCCCGAGGGCAGCACAAATTAGAACATTTATTTGCAGCATTCCAAAGGTGCACATATCCCCAGGTAGCGCACACCACATCTGTTAACATGTGCCCCGTGGTGCTAACAGAGCAAGTGGACACCAGGTATGCTAGGGTCGCTGCTCAGCATAGGTGCATGACAGCCAGGTATTCTGAAGCCTCTGTGCCACTCTTTGTCTATCAAAGATGTTTTGTGGGGTGATAGCATTTGTGCGCTAACATATATGACCCACTGACACTATAGGCCCCATTTACCAGCCCTAGCAGCTCACTACACCACCGGAGCATCATTTTCTTGACCTTCTGGTGCCACAGTGTGCTATCCCATATTCACAAGGCTGGGAATGCATCAGATTCCTACAACACCTCAGGGGTGGTGTCACAGTGGCACAAAGGTGAGAAATTGCATTCTTTCTGCCCATATTTTCCTCTTCCTATGTGTGTTGCATCTACAGCACAGATAGACATAGTAAAATGTCACTAATGATTGTTTATGTGCAGAAAAGTTTTACTTCCTGCACATAAACAGTCATCCCTGTAAACCAGGAACCCTTGCACCATGGCGCAAAGGTTGATTGATTTTCACTCATGCTGATGGTGGAATGGTACAACACCATGCATGCCTTTAGTGACCTTTGACATGGTAAGGACAGCAAAGCAGCGTATGTCACAACATTACTACACTCTGCAGTGGTGTTGCTTATGTGTAGGAGAGGGAGTGCACATGCAATGCCCATGCAGTTTGATACTGTGACAGGCAATGAGAATTACATGGACCACGCCATGTCCCAAACTTGCCAGACATCCCCAGACAAGGATGGATCAATTGATGTGACTTTGGCACATCTGTTTCCATGGGCTTTGCATTCTTTTGCTCACATTGGCCATAATGTGCCATAGATGGTTCATGTACATGAAGATGTTGAGTGAACTGTAATGCAAATTGAAAGCAGATTGGGTGGATTTGTGAGCCTTTTCTAAAGCCCCATGTTGGCATCCACATGTTTACAGTGGTCTTCCAGATTATCCATGTTATTTGTCCAGCACTGATGCACCAGCAAGGTACCTGTAACACTTGGGGTGTGTTCAATTTCATCATAGCTATGACTCCAGGATGATTCACACAACTGGACTTTGCTTAGCCTCATGGATATTGTTGAGAGGCTTGTTCCACTAGATGGGCCGTGAGAAGGATGACACCAGCGTCATTGGCCTGTGGTACCTAGGTTCTTACCTGTCTAACTTTATAAATTGCCATCCTAGGATGCCTTGTGATTGCAGTACAGCCAATCAGGCAGTAACCGACCTTGTGTGTTGCAAACACTTTACAGTGTAATTGACATGCAGTTGACAAACTAGCTCTCTACATTTGCAATGTATTTGTGGTATCATTATTGACCCATGGTGATATGTGCAAACCATTTGTGAGCAGAGAGCCTTCAGAAACCCACATCATTATATGTTATACACCACACACATCGACTAGAGGGCTTGTGTTTTGGAGGATATGTGTTTCACATTCACATGGAAGCAGCTCCTTCTCTTTTCCCACAGGTGTACTCCTGAATTTGTGTATCACAAAGGTACCGTCTCTATACACAACTAGTCAGGTGCAGTGCAATTATGTATATGTTTGCCATTGGCACCCATCATAGTATGTGTCTGAAATATGTGATTACTTGAATTTGTGTGATGGGTGTGCATTCAGACATGGGCCCTCCTTATGACATTGGCAGAAAATCCTGCTTACTGCCACAGTGATGGCCGCCAACATACCGCTGCGGTGACGAATGTCCGTTCGCCATATAATGATACACATACACCAATCTGCCAGCCCAAAGGTCAGTGGTAAACTGTTGGTACCAACACCCATACCGTTACGCCAACAAAACAACGCCCACTACATCATGACCCACAAATCACCACAGAGGATATTCAGTGGTGGTAAGCCATTGGCGGTACACACCGGCGCGCTCAGAATGGACACCCAAATACTAAACCACACAACCTGACACTCATACATACACCACACCCACCCATCCACAACACTATAAAACACACACCCACATTACCTACAAACCTTTACGAATACAAATTATTGCCATCAGACTGACACCAAGACCACTGTACAACTAGACAAACACACCACAAACACCCTATTTGAAATGGGGTCTTTGGTTGACAGTCAGGTTAGCCCCTGTTCAAGCAAGGACCCTCACTCTAGTCAGGGTGAAAGAGAATCACCCTCAGCTAACCCCTGCTTACCACCTTGGTAGCTTGGCAGAGCAGTAGGCTTAACTTCAGAGTGCTAGGTGTAAAGTATTTGTACCAACACACACAGTAACTTAAAGAAAACACTACAAAATGACACAACACCAGTTTAGAAACATAGGAAATATTTATCTAAGCAAAACAAGACCAAAACAACAAAAATCCACAATATACAAGTCTAGTTATCAATTAAAAATCAAAAAGAGTCCTAAAGTAGTTTCAAACACACACTAACACTATTAGTGTGAAAATGTACCTTGGGTGCGTCAAAAATAACCCAGCACGGGTGAGTGCGCGTCAAAAAGGGTTTGAAATGCGTTGATTCCACTCACGAGCGGGAGCTTGCGTCGTGTCTCCTTTCGCTGGGTCGGGGCACGTCATTCCTTCTCTCCGCATGAGAGCGATGCGTCGATCCGGTCAGCACTCTCGGGTCCGGGCAGGCCTTGCGTTGTTTTTACACGCCCAGCGGTACTTGAGTCGGAAATCCAGCCGCACGATGATCCAAAAACCCTGCAGTGCGGGTTGCGATCTCCCAGCCTCCGTCAGCGATGCTGCGCGTCATTTCTCCTGCTCTGTGCGTCGATTCTTTGGTCACGTTTCCGGCGAGCGTTGATTCTCAGCTGCTGAACCGACGGCACGTCGTTTCTTCAGCCGCAGATCAGAGTTGCGTCAATCTTTTCCCCGCACGGCGCTCGGTGCGTGGATTTCCTTGTCTATAGGCTGCCAGCTTCTCCTTTCAGGGTCCCAGGAACTGGATGGGCACCACAGGGCAGTGTAGGAGTGGCTCCAGAGACTCCAGGTGCTAGCAGACCCTGAGACTTCAAACAACAGGAGGCAAGCTCTAAATCAAGCCCTTGGAGATTTCTTCTCAAGATGGAAGGCACACAAAGTCCAGTCTTTGCCCTCTTACTCTGGCAGAAGCAGCAACTGCAGGATAGCTCCACAAAGCACAGTCACAGGCAGGGCAGCTCTTCTTCCTCAACTCTTCAGGCAGAGGTTCCTCTTGTTTCTAGGAGGGTTTCTCAAGTCTGTGGTTTTGGGTGCCCTTCTTAAACCCAATTTCTCCTTTGAAGCAGGCCTACTTCAAAGTAAAGTCTATTTTGAATGTGAAATCCTGCCTTGCCCAGGCCAGGCCCCAGACACTCACCAGGGGGTTGGAGACTTCATTGTGTGAGGGCAGACACAGCCCTTTCAGGTGTGAGTGACCACTCCTCCCCTCCCTCCTAGCACAGATGGCTCATCTGGATATGCAGGCTACACCCCAGCTCCCTTTGTGTCACTGTCTAGTGTGAGGTGCAACCAGCTCAACTGTCAAACTGACCCAGATAGGGAATCCACAAACAGGCAGAGTCACATAAATGGTATAAGCAAGAAAATGCTCACTTTTCAAAAGTGGCATTTTCAAACACACAATCTTAAAATCAACTTTACTAAAAGATGTATTTTAAAATTGTGAGCTCAGAGACCCCAAACTCCACATGTCCATTCACTCCCAAAGGGAATCTACACTTTAATCAGATGTAGAGGTAGCCCCCATGTTAACCTATGAGAGGGACATGCCTTGCAACAGTGAAAAACGAATTTAGCAATATTTCACTGTCAGGACATATAAAATCCATTACTATATGTCCTACCTTAACTATACACTGCACCCTTTCCTTGGGGCTACCTACGGCCTACCTTAGGGGTGTCTGACATGTAAGAAAAGGGAAGGTTTAGGCCTGGCAAGTGGGTACACTTGGCAAGTCAAATTTACAGTTAAAACTGCACGCATAGACACTGCAGTGGCAGGTCTGACACATGATTTCAGAGCTACTTATGTGGGTGGCACAACCAGTGCTGCAGGCCCACTAGTAGCATTTGATTTGCAGGCCCTGGCACCTCTAGTGCACTTTACTAGGGACTTACTAGTAAACCAAATATGCCAATCATGGATAAGCCAATTACATACACATTCTGTAAAGGAGCACTTGCACTTTAGCACTGGTTAGCAGTGGTAAAATGCCCAGAGTAACAAAAACAGCAAAATCAGAGTCCAGCACACATCAGCAACCTGGGGAGCAGAGGCAAAAAGTTAAGGGAGACCGTGCCAAGGATGAAAAGTCTAACACACCCATACATCCATCACTCACCCCACTACGCACACCCAACCACAGTTCCCAGCACCAACACTCCTACACACACCAGAAAACACCCATGTCCCCACAAAGGCTCCCCTGTTTCACAGATGATGAGTTGTGGGTCATGGTGGAGGAATTAATCAGGGGAGAGCCATAGCTGTTTGGAGCACAGGTACAGCAAATCTCCATTGCCAGGAAGATGGAGCTATGGAGGAGAATCGTGGACCGGATGAACGCCATGGGACAGCATCCAAGAACAAGGGATGACATCAGGAAGAGGTGGAACGACCTACAGAGGAAGGTACGTTCCATAGCATAATGCACCAACTTGCCATACAGAGGACTGGCGGTGGACCCTCACCTTCTCCCCCACAGCTCACTGCATGGAAGAAGCAAGTCTTGTCATTACTGCATCATGAGGGACTCATTGAGATGCCAGAGGACTGGACACTGGAGAGTCAACATTTACTACTTATCACCCCCTATACCTGCATGCCATCTCACCCCCTCACCCTGACTTCCATCACTCCACTCCACTCCATCCCACACACTGCACATCTCACATATGATTAACCCCAATGCCAAGCCCTGCATGCTATACCAATGCATGGACAGCCATCCCAGCCCTGCATGGACACCCATCACTAAAGCATGGACAGCATAGGGGAACTAACAATCTAACAATTCATCAACACACACAATACCAAGGTGGCAGGGCAACAGCAACGATTGAGGGGAAGCTAGGGATGTACAATATGTCACAGGCATGAAGCATAATACATTACTTACATCCCCGCAGGTGCCCCAGCCAACATTAGCGGAGAGGAGGTGCCACAACAAACCAGTCCCCCAACAGAAGATGCCCCAAGTGATGACAGTAACTCTAGACTTAAGGATCTGGATCAACAACCTTGCCCATCAGGGACCACTGGACAGTCGGTCACCCAAGGCCACTCACAGTCCACCACAGAGCCTCCCCCATCAGTATCCAACACCACATCACCCACGCAGCATCCCCACACCTCTGTCCCCAGGACACATCAATCAGCAGTGTGCCCACCTGTACAGGGATGCCAGTCCTCACCTCACCCCCAAGACAATCAGGGACCTGGGGTCAGTGGCAGTGGGCACACCATTCAGGGGACAGGGGCACAGGGGAACAGGGACACTGGGAGGACCACTGTGCGCCAGGGGGAGGACAGGCCCAGGCAACCGACTCTCCAGGAGGCACTCACCAAGATCCTGGGGGCCTACCAACAATCCCAGGACACGATGGGCCAGATCCTTGACAACATGCAGGAGGAACACCATCAGGAGATCAGGGAAGACTTGCAGGCCCTTAACACCACCATGATCTCCATAGCATGGGTGCTGGCAGACATGGCCAACATCATGCGGGAATGGACAGCACACCAGCGGGCCCCTACCACTAGCCAGTCTATTGACCAGCCCACCACTTCCGCTGCAGCTAATGGGCAGGAGGCCCCGCCCCATGACCCACAGGCCATCAGCACCCCTCCCCTTGCAGAAGGTCTGAACACTGTGATAGCATACAATTAATGACCTGTAACTGTCTGTTGTAATCACATCAGGACACTGTTGTCATGTCACCAACATCTGTAAAATGACAAGCCATAGTTGACAGTAGGATGAGATGCAAAGGAAGTGAATGCCATCATACTACTGTCAACATCAGGATAGTGCGCGCTCTACGGGCGACGTTAATGCAAAAACCCAGTCCTTATGCAGAGGCATATTTCATGCATTGTGTTTCTATGCAGTACGTTAACCTTTTGCATTGCAGAGCTTTCACCTTGAAAAGTCATTAATGCTGTTTGTGATTCATTGTTCATTTGCAAGGCTTGTTTGCAGGACTACAGGGTGTGGTCCTTTATTTTAAGACTTTCTAGAAGCCTTTCTTTCAGCATGGTTGGGTGTGGCTCATGGGCGGGGCTTGGCTCTATATGAGGGAGCCAGCCCAGCTCCACGTGCTCACTATTCAGAAGTCCCGGAGCAGAGCAGCAACAGCATTTTCAAAAGCTCCTGTCCCAGAGGCCTATCCAGTCATTTCCAGACCTGCACTTGCTTATTTGGTGATCTTCAGGCAGGGCGGTAAGGCGGAGGTCGGGTTAGGCCCCTGATTCCTTTTTCGCAGTGACATTCGAGTTTTGGGCCTAAACTTGAAATCGCGTGTGCACGATCATTTCATGGCATTTGCATTGTGAATTCCGAATCGGCAACAATGTGCACGATTCTTTCCAGGCATTTATTTCTTGGCATTCAGATCGACAGTGTGCACGATCATTTCATGGCCTTGGAATCGTGTACTCCGAATCAGCAACAGTGTGCGTGATTCCCTCCAGGCATTTACTTCTTGGTATTCAGATCGGCAGTGTGCGCGATCATTTCATGGCATTTACATTGTGAATTCCGAATCGACAACAGTGTGCGCGATTCCTTCCAGGCATTTACTTCTTGGTGTTCAGATCGGCAGTGTGCACGATCATTTCATGGCATTTACATTGTGAATTCCGAATCGGCAACAGTGTGCGCAATTCTTTCCAGGTATTTATTTTGTGGCATTCAGATCGGCAATGTGCGCGATCATTTCATGGCATTTGCATTGTGAATTCCGAATCGGCAATAGTGTGCGCGATTCTTTCCTGGCATTTATTTCTTGGCATTCAGATCGGCATTGTGCACGATCATTTCATGGCCTTTGACTCGTGAACTCCGAATCAGCAACAGTGTGCGCGATTCCTTCCAGGCATTTACTTCTTGGTATTCAGATCGGCAGTGTGCGCGATCATTTCAGGGCATTTACATTGTGAATTCTGAATCGGCAACAGTATGTGCGATTCCTTCCGGGCATTTACTTCATGGCATTCAGATCGGCAGTGTGCATGATCATTTCATGACATTTGTATCGTGAATTCTGAATTGGCACCGGTGTACGCGATTCTTTCCCTGTATTTAAATCTTGAATCATAGATCGGCGTTGTGCGCAATCATTTCATTGCATAAAAGTCTAGATGTTCGAATCGTCAACAGAGTGTGCGATTCTTTCCTGTGGTTTAACTTTTGAAATACAGATCGGCGGAGTGCGCGACCATTTCTAGACATTGAAACTTAGATGCGCAGTTTTGATTAAAGTGCATAATATTCCGTGAACATTTAAGTCTTGAAACTCTTAATCAGAGAGTGACTTAGAAGTGTTATTCATGGTATTTGTACAGTTAATTTATGTAGAGAAAAAACCATGTGCTCTTTGATTCCTTCTACAATGCAGAGATTGTTCTAAGCAGTATTTTGGGGAGAGTTTATTGTTCAAAATATAATATGCTAAGTCTGGAATGTTCATGTGAAAACTTTGCATAACCTTTCTTGTTTTCCAGGTACCTAGATCCTTAAGGCCTAGTGTTAGAAATGGGGTCTTTGGATGACAGTCAGGTTACCCCCTGTTCAAGCAAGGACCCTCACTCTATTCGGGGTAAAAGAGAATCACCCTCAGCTAACCCCTGCTTACACCTTTGGTAGCTTGGCAGAGCAGTAGGCTAACTTTAGAGCGCTAGGTGTAAAGTATTTGTACCAACACACACAGCAACTTAATGGAAACACTACAAAATGATACAACACCGGTTTAGAAAAATAGGAAATATTTATCTAAACAGAACAAGACCAAAACGACAAAAATCCGACATACACAAGTCACGTTATGAATTTTTAAAGATTAAACTTAAAAATAGCGCTCAGAAACAAAAATGCTTTGATGAGATGTTAACACGGCGTCGTGACGGAGTCGTTCCCAACAAGCCGACACCAGCGGCGCCGGACACGGAGTCGTGTAGACCCCCGAGTACAGTACCTTTGGTGAAGAGTGAAAACAAGCCGATGCGCGAAGTCGGGGATCGTGGCGTCTGTGCGAAACGTTGAATCTGTGCACTTCAAGCGGCGTCGGTCACGACGTGTTGCGGTGACTTCCACGGAGTCGCTGACTTCTGCGGGGCTGTAGCGGCGTCGGGCCTGCGAAGAGCGTCGCGTTCCAGCGAAGGTCCCGGCGTCGGGTGCAGGCGGCGTTATCGGATTCAGCAGCGGCGTCGGTCCGGAGTCGTCCAAAGTCGATTTCCTTGGACTTCCACCAGCTTTCCTTTCAAGGGCCCAGGAACTGGATAGGGCACCACTTGTCAGAGCAGGAGTCTCTCCAGAGACTCCAGGTGCTGGCAGAGAGAAGTCTTTGCTGTCCCTGAGACTTCAAACAACAGGAGGCAAGCTCTAAAATCAAGCACTTGGAGATTTCTTCACAAGATGGAAGGCACACAAAGTCCAGTCTTTGCCCTCTTACTCTGGCAGAAGCAGCACTGCAGGAAAGCTCCACAAAGCACAGTCACAGGCAGGGCAGCACTTCTTCCTCAGCTATCAGCTCTTCTCCAGGCAGAGGTTCCTCTTGGTTCCAGAAGTGTTTCTAAAGTCTGTAGATTTGGGTGTCCTTCTTATACCCATTTTAGTCTTTGAAGTCACCTTTCTTCAAAGGGGACTCACACCTACTTGTGAAATCCTGCCTTGCCCAGGCAAGGCCTCAGACACACACCAGGGGGTTGGAGCCGGCATTGTCAGAGGCAGGCACAGTCCTTTCAGATGAGAGTGACCACTCCACCCCTCCCTCCTAGCTTGAGATGGCTAATCAGGAAATGCAGGTTACACCCCAGCCCCCTTTGTGTCACTGTCTAGTGCGAGGTGAAAAACAACCCAACTGTCAAACTGACCCAGACAGGGAATCCACAAACAAGGCAGAGTCACAGAATGGTTTAAGCAAGAAAATGCTCACTTTCTAAAAGTGGCATTTTCAAACACACAATCTTAAAATCAACTTTACTAAAAGATGTATTTTTAAATTGTGAGTTCAGGGACCCCAAACTCCACATGTCCATCTACTCTCTAGGGGAATCTACACTTTAATCATATTTAAAGGTAGTCCCCATGTTATCCTATGAGAGAGACAGGCCTTGCAACAGTGAAAAACGAAGTTGGTAGTATTTCATTGCCAGGACATATAAACCACATTACTATATGTCCTACCTTATCCATACACTGCACCCTGCCCTTGGGGCTACCTAGGGCCTACCTTAGGGGTGCCTTACATGTAAGAAAAGAGAAGGTTTAAGCCTGGCAAGTGGGTACACTTGCCAAGTCGAATTTACAGTGTAAAAATACACACACAGACACTGCAGTGGCAGGTCTGAGACATGATTACAGGGTTACTTGTGTGGGTGGCACAACCAGTGCTGCAGGCCCACTAGTAACATTTGGTTTACAGGCCCTGGGCACCTCTAGTGCACTTTACTAGGGACTTAACAGTAAAACAAATATGCCAATCATGGAGAACCAATTACGCACACATTTTAAACAGGAGCACTTGCACTTTAGCACTGGTTAGCAGCGGTAAAGTGCCCAGAGTAACAAAAACAGTAAAATCAGAGTCCAACACACATCATCAACCTGGGGAACAGAGGCAAAAAGTTAAGGGAGACCACACCAAGGATGAAAAGTCTAACACCTAGTTATAGTGAAGCCTTTAGCCATTCATGTTTTATTTGAAACAAAACTTATTGAAAGTCATTGTGATTAATCTTGCAATTTTGTTAACTCTTGCTTCCACAGGTCTCCTTCCCCGCTGTTCCCAACCCAAAACCTATTCCCCCACTTGGTCATTCTTTAACTCTGTGCTATATAACTGGTGGAGTTTGGAGCTGCCAAGAGGTGGACATGTTGGGAATGTGCACAAGCCCTGAGGATCTGGTCTCCTTGACACTACAGTAACACAGAGTAAATCAATAGAGCAATGATCAGTTCCACTGTCTCACCTGTGTGTCATTGGAGGTATTGACGTATAACTGATGTTCTGTTGTCCACATCCTCATGCTCTGCCTCCTCATCCTCACTGTCCTCAGGGTCCACTGCTGTCACAAGGGCATCTCCAGTCTCCTCCTCCTGCAGAAAAGGTGCATGTCATCTGAGGAACAGGTTGTGCAACATGCAGCATGCCACTACTGTCTAGCAGAACCCCCGGGTGAGTAGCACAGGGATCCACCTGTCAGATGGAGGCACCTGAACCTGGCCTTTAGGAGGCCAAAAGTCTTTTCGATTATTCTTCTGGTTTGCCCATGTGCCTCATTATAATGGTCCTCAGCCCCTGTCCCGGCATTCCTCACAGGGGTCAGGAGCCAAGATAGGTTTCGGTAGCCAGAGTCACCTGCAGGTATTGAGGGACAAACATTAGTCTAACACAATGCTATGGGGATAATACCTGAAGGCATACACTGACATACAGTGGGTGGGGACTCTGGCTCACAAACTCAGTGTACATACAGCATCAATATGATGGGACAGTGAGAATGGCAATGTATGTGCAATTCTAGGCAATGATGCAGTTATGGTTAATCTGATTGTTGTCCACCACCACAAAATGTCGTCTGCCTGTCCTGTATGTAGGGACAGGTGGAAGTGAGGTAACTCTGCCGACGTTGGGCATTGTGGCGGAGGGCAGTCTTGCACCGCCGTGCAATTGCTCGTTGGCTAATATGGGGCTCTATGGAATACAGTGGCTAATGGATATCAGCACCAGCGGTGATGGTGTACATCGCCGTCAATGTGACCGCCATTTTCAATCTAAATCCTCACTTATTTCCTGACTTTCCACAGAACAACACCTACAATGCATGTGCTGCTGTGACCTGTGTCTGGAACCTACCATGGCCCGTGTGACCGGGGAAAGGGCCCCTGCCTTCACTTCAGAGGACATAAAGCGACTGGTGGGGGGGGGTCCTACCCAGTATGGACTGCTGTATGGGCATCCAGACCAACAGGTGAATACACCTTGGGCACGATGCATATGGGAAGGTTGCATGGAGATGTGTATGCAGGCATCATGTAATTTGGGGGGAATGTCTGTTGGTAGTGTGTAGGAGGCTGGGCTGGCTTGTAATGAGTACCTAGGGGTACTTGCACCTTGCACCAGGCCCAGTTATCCCTTATTAGTGTATAGGGTGTCTAGCAGCTTAGGCTGATAGATAATGGTAGCTTAGCAGAGCAGCTTAGGCTGAACTAGGAGACGTGTGAAGCTCATACAGTACCACTAGTGTCATATGCACAATATCATAAGAAAACACAATACACAGATATACTAAAAATAAAGGTACTTTATTTTTATGACAATATGCCAAAAAGTATCTCAGTGGGTACCCTCAGTATGAGGATAGCAAACATACACAAGATATATGTACACAATACCAAAAATATGCAGTATAGTATTAGAAAACAGTGCAAACAATGTATAGTTACAATAGGATGCAATGGGGACACATAGGGATAGGGGCAACACAAACCATATACTCCAAAAGTGGAATGCGAACCACGAATGGACCCCAAACCTATGTGACCTTGTAGAGGGTCGCTGGGACTGTAAGGAAACAGTGAGGGTTAGAAAAATAGCCCACCCCAAGACCCTGAAAAGTGAGTGCAAAGTGCACTAAAGTTCCCCAAAGGACATAGAAGTCATGATAGGGGAATTCTGCAGGAAAGACACAAACCAGCAATGCAACAACGATGGATTTCCAGTCGAGGGTACCTGTGGAACAAGGGGACCAAGTCCAAAAGTCACAAGCAAGTCGGAGATGGGCAGATGCCCAGGAAATGCCAGCTGTGGGTGCAAAGAAGCTGCTACTGGACAGTAGAAGCTGAGGTTTCTGCAGGAACAACAAGGGCTAGGAACTTCCCCTTTGGAGGACGGATTCCTCACACCATGGAGAGTCGTGCAGAAGTGTCTTCCTGAAGAAAGACCGCCAACAAGCCTTGTTAGCTGCAAGTCATGCGGTTAGCGCTTTTGGATGCTGCTGTGGCCCAGGAGGGACCAGGATGTTGCCAATTGCGTCTGGGGACAGAGGGGGCATCGAGCAAGACAAGGAGCCCTCTCAGAAGCAGGCAGCACCCGCATAAGTGCCAGAACAGGCACTACGAAGAGGAGTGAAACGGTGCTCACCCGAAGTCGCACAAAGGAGTCCCACGTCGCCGGAGGACAACTTAGAAAGTCGTGCAATGCAGGTTAGAGTGCCGTGGACCCAGGCTTGGCTGTGCACAAAGGATTTCCACCGGAAGTTCACAGAGGCCGGAGTATCTGCAAAAGTCGTGGTTCCCAGCAATGCAGTCTGGCGTGGGGAGGCAAGGACTTACCTCCACCAAACTTGGACTGAAGAGTCACTAGACTGTGGGAGTCACTTGGACAGAGTTGCTGGATTCAAGGGACCTCGCTCGTCGTGCTGAGAGGAGACCCAGGGTACCGGTGATGCAGTTCTTTGGTGCCTGCGGTAGCAGGGGGACGATTCCATCGACCCACAGGAGATTTCTTCGGAGCTTCTAGTGCAGAGAGGAGGCAGACTACCCCCACAGCATGCACCACCAGGAAAGCAGTCGAGAAGGCGGCAGGATCAGCGTTACAGAGTTGCAGTAGTCGTCTTCGCTACTTTGTTGCAGTTTTGCAGGCTTCCAGCGCAGTCAGCACTCGATTCCTTGGCAGAAGGTGAAGAGAGAGATGCAGAGGAACTCGGATGAGCTCTTGCATTCGTTATCTAAGGAAATCCCCAAAGCAGAGACCCTAAATAGCCAGAAAAGAGGGTTTGGCTACTTAGGAGAGAGGATAGGCTAGCAACACCTGAAGGAGCCTATCAGAAGGACGTCACCTGCTGGCCCTGGCCACTCAGAGCAGTCCAGTGTGCCAGCAACACCTCTGTTTCCAAGATGGCAGAGGTCTGGAGCACACTGGAGGAGCTCTGGGCACCTCCCAGGGGAGGTGCTGGTCAGGGGAGTGATCACTCCCCTTCCCTTTGTCCAGTTTCGTGCCAGAGCAGGGCTGAGGGCTCCCTGAACCGGTGTAGACTGGCTTATGCAGAAATGGGCAACATGTGTGCCCATGAAAGCATTTCCAGAGGCTGGGGGAGGCTACTCCTCCCCTGCCTTCACACCATTTTCCAAAGGGAGAGGGTGTAACACCCTCTCTCAGAGGAAGTCCTTTGTTCTGCCATCCTGGGCCAGGCCTGGCTGGACCCCAGGAGGGCAGAAACCTGTCTGAGGGGTTGGCAGCAGCAGCAGCTGCAGTGAAACCCCGGGAAAGGCAGTTTGGCAGTGCCAGGGTCTGTGCTAGAGACCCGTGGGATCATGGGATTGCACCAACAATGCCAGGATGGCATAGAAGGGGCAATTCCATGATCTTAGACATGTTACATGGCCATATTCGGAGTTACCATTGTGAAGCTACACATAGGTAGTGACCTATATGTAGTGCACACGTGTAATGGTGTCCCCGCACTCACAAAGTCCGGGGAATTGGCCCTGAACAATGTGGGGGCACCTTGGCTAGTGCCACGGTGCCCACACACTAAGTAACTTATCACCCAACCTTTACCAGGTAAAGGTTAGACATATAGGTGACTTATAAGTTACTTAAGTGCAGTGTAAAATGGCTGTGAAATAACGTGGACGTTATTTCACTCAGGCTGCAGTGGTAGGCCTGTGTAAGAATTGTCAGAGCTCCCTATGAGTGGCAAAAGAAATGCTGCAGCCCATAGGGATCTCCTGGAACCCCAATACCCTGGGTACCTTAGTACCATATACTAGGGAATTATAAGGGTGTTCCAGTAAGCCAATGTAAATTGGTAAAATTGGTCACTAGCCTGTTAGTGACAATTTGAAAGAAATGAGAGAGCATAAGCACTGAGGTTCTGATTAGCAGAGCCTCGGTGAGACAGTTAGTCATAACACAGGTAACACATTCAGTCACACTTATGAGCACTGGGGCCCTGGCTAGCAGGGTCCCAGTGACACATACAACTAAAACAACATATATACAGTGAAAAATGGGGGTAACATGCCAGGCAAGATGGTACTTTCCTACACAGTGTACATGGCGGGCGCCAGGGGATGTGTGTGCCAATGGTGATGGAAACGGGATTGGTGGGCCATATCTGTGACAGGCTGGATTGTATGTGAAATATTGTCCTCCTGTCTGTATCGCCTCTGCAGGTCAGCGCTCATCAAAAGGGATTGTAGAGTGCCATCGCCAAGGACATGCGGACCCTGAGGGTGTATAGCAGGCGGAGCACCCACTATCGGAAAAGGTGGGAGGACCTGAAATGCTGGGCACGGAAGACCGAGGAGGCCAAGCTGGGGATGGCCTCCCAATGAGGAAGGGGTGCCCGTCAAACCCTGCCCCCGCCAGATGGCCCGCATACTGGTGGTGGCCTACCCAGAGCTGGATGGGCACTTGAGGACATCACAGCAGCCACAAGGGGGTGAGTACAGTGGGCGTTACAACAATAATTGGTAGGTAGAATGGGATCCGGGTGATGGGTGTGAGTTAGTGGGTGTCTCTTTTAGACTACATGTCACCCACTTTGTGAAACGTGCTGTTGGACCCTAAAAATGCTAAAGAAAGTCTTCCCCTACCTTCAAAGGGAATGGAAAATTACAGTAACCTTGGCACTGGTGATGTCCAAAATGGACTACTGCAATGCCCTGTTAATTAATATGGACAAATCCTCTCTGAACAAGCTACAGCTGATCCGGAATACGGCTGCTAGAGCTATCCTGTACCTCCCTCGCTCAGCTTCGGCTGGTGAAAGTTTAAAACAACTGCACTGCGCTCCAGTGGCCCAGCGTATTATTTTCAAAACTTTATTACTGACTCACAAAGCAGTTCATGGAATCGGCTCCAATTATCTGATTTCTAAACTTTGCTGGCATAGACCCAAGCGGCCTCTTCGTTCATCAGTAGCCTACAGAATTCAGGCCCCCGCACTAACAAAGCAAAATGGGGAGATAAAGCCTTTACAGTGGCCGCAGCAAAATGTGGAATTTGCTTCCCTTGACAACCAGGAAGGAAAATAATCTCTTAACTTTTAGGAAGTTTGTCAAAACTTGGCTATTTCCGCGCTAAGTGCCGCCTTCTTTCTCTCCCTCCCAGCGAATGCATGTCTTACCTTTTTGCTAGCGCTTCGATGCCTCGGCCGGAATGGGCTTTACAAATACAAATACAAATACCTTAATGCAAGGACAGACATTGCAACGTAATTCAGCTCAAAGATAATGGTTGTATGGCAAATCCAAGTAACCTAGCTAGGTTGCATTCCATGTCAGACAGGGCTTAGTGGGTCCCAGGAGGGGTGCAGTCGGCGGTGGTTGGCCCTCATCTTGCTGTGGTATCTAGCCAATTGAATGCCAGTGCAATGCATAATGCTCAATCCTGATCCCTGTGTGTAACGGTAATGTGTATGCCAACTGTGGTGTTGGTGCTGTAATTGACTCAGTGCTCCCTTCCTCGTCCTCCACCTCCTTTCTCCTTCTGTCATCCTGTTCATGTCTGCATTAGCATAATCTGGCAAAGGAGCAGGTGCACCGGCAACAGAGGGACCTGCATCCGACAGTACCCAAGAGGCAGAGTCCACCAATGCTGAGGGAACCAGAGGGACGGAGGGCGAGGGGACAACCACAGCAGAGACAGGAAGTGGCACCACTGACACCTCCTCCAATGGAAGCTCCCTGGTGGTGGCGGACACCTCTGTGACCACCCTAGCTGCAGGTACAGCTGCCACCTCCCATACCAGCACTGCCCTCCCAGTAGCCCCTCAGCAAGTTGCCTGTGCCCGCTCACCCAGGAGGGTGGGCATCTCCTTCACCCCAGGTACCTCAGGCCCTGCCCAAGTGAGCCCTGCTGCCCTGAGTGAGGAGGCTACTGACCTCCTGAGATCCATCTCTGTAGGGCAGTCAACCATTGTGACTGCCATCCAGGGGTTAGCATCCCAGATTCAGCAATTCAATGCATTCCTCGAGAGCATCCACAGTGGATTGGCGGCCCAGATTGAATCAGGCTCTGACCGCCTCTCTGATGCCAGCCATTGTCCCTGTTCCTTCCGTCCCCCTTCCAACTACCGCTACCCAGTCCCAGTCTCCTCAACCCCAACCCATCCCTTGCACACATACAGATGAGCATGCACACACGACATCACACACGAGTGGCACAGTCAAACACAGGCACCACACTTCAATCCACAAACACTCACGCAAACACCAGACAATGGCACACACAACCACATCCACTGCCTACACTGTCTCCCCACCCTCCTGCTCAGCCTCCCACACAGTCACATCCACACTCACACACCTGCATGCACTGCTTCAACATCCACCACCAGCAGCACCATACCAAGCAGCACACACACCTCATTAGCAGACACATCCACAACCTCCATCCACGCGTTCCGTGTGTCCTCTCCAGGTCTATCTGTCCCCCCTCCTAAAGGACACAAATGCAGGCACTCAGACACACAACAGCCATCCACCTCACATCAGCACACTGCCCATGCACCTGCACCCAAGTCCAGCAGACATACTCCTATAACAACCACTCCTTGAGCCTCCACTCCGTTCCCTCCTCCCTCATCCCACCCCACCGTCCCTAAAAAGCTTTTCCTTGCCCTCTTCCTTCCCTCTCCCTCCCTCAATCCTGCCTGTAAGAGCAGGGTCCAAACGACCCAGCCCAGCACCTCAGCCAAACAATCCACGGGAACAGTGGAGGCACCTCTTAGTCGTGGAGGCAAGATAGTGAAGGATCCCACTCCACCAGCCAGGAAGGGTAAGGATCCCACTCCGCCAGCCAGGAAGGGGAAGGATCCCACCCCACCAGCCAGGAAGGGGAAGGATCTCACTACACCAGCCAGGACGGGGAAGGAACCCTCCACTGCCAGGTAAGGGAAGGAACCCTCACTTTTCAGGTAAGGGAAGGAACCCTCACCTCCTGCCAGGAAAGAGAAGAAGCCCTTACCTCCTGCCATGAAAGGGAAGAAGCCCTCACCTCCTGCCATGAAAGGGAAGAAGCCCTTGCCTCCTGCCATGAAAGGGAATAGGGCCTCACCTCCTGACATGAAAGGGAAGAAACTCTCACCACCAGCCGTCCCCTTCAACAGAGGCTGCCCAGTAGGCCGTTCACCAGCTGAGACACTGAAGCCCTCACCTCCAGCAAAGGCTGGCAGGGTGCCAACACCACCACCAGTGGTCACAGAGACCTTACCTCCAGCTGAGACAGTGGATCCCTCACCTCCAGCAGAGGGCATGTAGGACACCCTCCAGGGACTGCTGTACAAGGAGCCCCCTCGATAACCAGTGGGCAAGTTCCCCACCTGAGAGACTGTGACCTGGCACTCCCCAGCAAAAGATAATGGGCATGGAGCCCCCTCCAGAACCAGTGGGCAAGTTCCCGACTTCGGCTGACGTTCCCCACCCCTCTTTCCCCTGAGGTTCCTACCCACTTAAAAAATGATGCCCCTGCACAGTTTTGTGCTGATGTTGTCAGGAAACAAGTTGGGCCTTGGACTGTACCCTGTGGCCATGTGGGCCCTTAGTACTTTGGACTGGGCATTGGCCCTTTGTGGACAATTGTACATATCTCTTTGTTAACCAATTGGTTCATTTGGTGGCTGTTCCCATTCAATAAATTCTCATTACTGCCTTATTTTGCATTATTGTGATGTGTGTTGTGTGCCATTGTTTTCTATCTGCAGCTGGTTGTGTGTATGGTGTGTGTGTGTGTGTCTGGTGTGTGTTGTGCGTGTGTGTGTCACTATCCTTTTCTTCCCTCCCTCCCTTGTGTGCTAGGCGGCTGCACTGACCATCGTTGTCTTCGTCGGCGTTGGTGTTCAAGTTAGAGCATGGTGTAGAAGAGCATTGGTAAGACTTGCAGTTCTGGTTCCATGGCCGTGTTATTCTTCTCTGTGTCTCTGATGGTGAGTCTTTGGTCTTCTGTGCAGTGTTTCCACCAGGCTTTTGATGGCGTTGGTACTGCCCGGGAAATTATGGCGGATTGCAGTGTCATGATATGGTAGGCGGTACCTTGTCTTCTGCCTGGCTGTTGATGGCTATGGCTGTGGTGCATGGTGTGGTACATTGTCTTTCTATGGGAGTTCTCACTGCCATGGTCTTAATTTGGCGGTAATTACCTCCAGCCTTGTGGTGGTATTTCCGCCACTTTATCACTCACCGCCAATGTCATACTGACCACCATGATGTTCACCTATGAAGTGTCCATCACATCCAATAAACATATCTTGCAATGAATCAGTGCTTGGCACCTTGGGTGGATGTACCTTGCCATTTGTGATTTGTAATGGGAAATTGCTTCATACTAATATTCTTGGTGTTGTGTATTCACATTTGCACTAAGGGGAGTGTAGCCAACATTTTTATCAGAGTGCAACACACCAACATGGTAGGCTACATCACTGCTTTTTCCATTGACATTGTGGCTTAGTGGGGCAAATCTGTGTACATTGTTACTAGTTAAGCACTCTTTGTAGGAGGCTGGCCTGGCTTGTAGTGGGTACCCGAGGTATTTACACCTTGTGCCAGGTCCAGTTATCCCTTATTAGTGTAGAAGAGGTGTTTCTAGCAGCATAGACTGATAGACGGTACCTATGGCAAAGCAGCTTAGGCTGAACTAGGAGACATGTAAAGCTCCTACTATACCACTTATATCATATGCACAATATCATAAGAAAACACAATATACAGAGTTACTAAAAATAAAGGTACTTTATTTTTATGACAATATGCCAAAAGTATCTCAGTGAGTACCCTCAGTAAGAAGGTAAGTACTATACACAAGATATATGTACACAAACCAAAATTAGGTAAGAAATAGCTAGAAAAGTAATGCAAACAGTGTAGGATTACAATAGGTTGCAATAGGCAAGCATAGGTATAGGGGCAACACAAACCATATACTCCAAAAGTGGAATACGAACCACGAATGGACACCAGACCTACGTGAGCTTGTAGAGGGTCGCTGGGACTGTAAGAAAATAGTGAGGGTTAGAAAAATACCCCACCACAAGACCCTGAAAAGTAGGAGTAAAGTGCACCTACTACCCCCAGAGAGCACAGAAGTTGTGATAGGGGGATTCGGCAGGAAGAACACACACCAGCAGTGCACTGACAATGGATTTATGGACCTGAGTATCTGTAAGACAAGGGGACCAAGTCCAATAGTCGCGACAGTGTCCAGGGGGGCAGGAGCCCAGGAAACCCCAGCTGAAGGTGCCAGGAATCAGCCACTGGTTAGAAGAAGCTTGGAGTTCT